>NW_026912192.1:0-356355 GCF_963662255.1 Cinclus cinclus
TCCCGGAGGCTGCTGAAACCAAGGCTGTGTTCTGCCTCTTCATTCTTGCCTTCCTGTGCTCCAGCGAGAAGTGAAGCTCTGGCACGGCATTCAGCTTTGCCGCCTCTCTGCACGGAAAGCACTAGACAGAACTAGTGTGCTTCGTGCATGCTCTCTCCTCGCTTTTATGGTCACTGCTCTGCTTTTTGCTTGGCAGCGTTCCAAGGGTCCACGGCATACCTCTTGCACAGCGAGAGGTGGCCGGCGAGGAATACTTGCTGGCTTAAGTCGTTCCATGCTCAAGGCATTCATCAGAGCAACACCATGCGGGAAAAGAGGGGGGAACATTGCAGGACAAATTTCTATGCTGGAACATGATTGTCTGCGAGACAGCTCTCCGCAGCGCTAGTATTTGGCCAGGCTGAAATCAGCGCCACGGGAAGCCAATCTGACAAGCGGAGTGCAACGAGCGCGGCGATATGGGGCCACTTGGCAGGTGGCCGAAGAAAGACGGCTGCCCCGCGAATGTGGTGCCAGAAGGCAAGTTTCAGCAGGGCGTTCCGGGCGAGCTTAATGTGTAGCCGCACTTGTTCTAGGCGAGATTGTAGCCGAGAAGCTTTCCGTCTCCATTCACGAGGCAAGAAAAGCAGAACGCAATGGTCTAGAGGGTTGAGAAGAAAAGTGCTCGTAGCGAGCTCGTTGCGGCAGAAGCGAAAGCCAGGAGCAGCGTGCTCGGTGCGAGAAGTAGACGGCGCTTCGCCTCCTTGGGAAGGAAATCGCGTCTGGGCACGAACGGCAGCCAGCGAAGCTTCAGAACAGCAGGCTGTTCTGCTCAGCGTACGAGCCTGAAGTGAGTGGCAAGGGCTAAGGGGACAGTTCCAAGGCATCTAGCTTTCCTGCTAGCAATGCCATTTCTACCCTGCTGTGGAAAACATTGTCCTTTGCCCTTCTGCTCCGAGAGGCACAGAGCACCTCGGCAGACGCAGTGCAGAGGGAAAGGACACAGTATCCGAGGGAGCGTGGCGCCGCTTAGGCGGGCAAAGCAGAAAGGTGCCGCCCGGCACTGGCTTTGACTCCCTGAGCTTCCTTGCTAGGACAGCAGCTGCCGAAAGCTGGCAACTAGGCTGCCAGAGTGCAGAATGTCAGCGGTCTGGCACGCCTGCTTGCCGAAAGCCAGGATCAGCGAGACAGCGTGCTAGGCTCTGTTTCACAGCACCTTGGAGAACACGCCCTTGAAGAATGCCGTCTCTGTTCCGCAAAAGCTCTGCCACAGTGAAGGTGGAAGAAGCAGCCTGTGGCCACGGGCAGAGCTGGTCAACAGCTGCGCCTAACTTTCCCAAGCTGCGAGAGCATTCTCAGCCGAGTTCTGCTTTGACAGAGCTATTGCTGAACTTTTGCAGTCCCGGAGGCTGCTGAAACCAAGGCTGTGTTCTGCCTCTTCGTTCTTGCCTTCCTGTGCTCCAGCGAGAAGTGAAGCTCTGGCACGGCATTCAGCTTTGCCGCCTCTCTGCACGGAAAGCACTAGACAGAACTAGTGTGCTTCGTGCATGCTCTCTCCTCGCTTTTATGGTCACTGCTCTGCTTTTTGCTTGGCAGCGTTCCAAGGGTCCACGGCATACCTCTTGCACAGCGAGAGGTGGCCGGCGAGGAATACTTGCTGGCTTAAGTCGTTCCATGCTCAAGGCATTCATCAGAGCAACACCATGCGGGAAAAGAGGGGGGAACATTGCAGGACAAATTTCTATGCTGGAACATGATTGTCTGCGAGACAGCTCTCCGCAGCGCTAGTATTTGGCCAGGCTGAAATCAGCGCCACGGGAAGCCAATCTGACAAGCGGAGTGCAACGAGCGCGGCGATATGGGGCCACTTGGCAGGTGGCCGAAGAAAGACGGCTGCCCCGCGAATGTGGTGCCAGAAGGCAAGTTTCAGCAGGGCGTTCCGGGCGAGCTTAATGTGTAGCCGCACTTGTTCTAGGCGAGATTGTAGCCGAGAAGCTTTCCGTCTCCATTCACGAGGCAAGAAAAGCAGAACGCAATGGTCTAGAGGGTTGAGAAGAAAAGTGCTCGTAGCGAGCTCGTTGCGGCAGAAGCGAAAGCCAGGAGCAGCGTGCTCGGTGCGAGAAGTAGACGGCGCTTCGCCTCCTTGGGAAGGAAATCGCGTCTGGGCACGAACGGCAGCCAGCGAAGCTTCAGAACAGCAGGCTGTTCTGCTCAGCGTACGAGCCTGAAGTGAGTGGCAAGGGCTAAGGGGACAGTTCCAAGGCATCTAGCTTTCCTGCTAGCAATGCCATTTCTACCCTGCTGTGGAAAACATTGTCCTTTGCCCTTCTGCTCCGAGAGGCACAGAGCACCTCGGCAGACGCAGTGCAGAGGGAAAGGACACAGTATCCGAGGGAGCGTGGCGCCGCTTAGGCGGGCAAAGCAGAAAGGTGCCGCCCGGCACTGGCTTTGACTCCCTGAGCTTCCTTGCTAGGACAGCAGCTGCCGAAAGCTGGCAACTAGGCTGCCAGAGTGCAGAATGTCAGCGGTCTGGCACGCCTGCTTGCCGAAAGCCAGGATCAGCGAGACAGCGTGCTAGGCTCTGTTTCACAGCACCTTGGAGAACACGCCCTTGAAGAATGCCGTCTCTGTTCCGCAAAAGCTCTGCCACAGTGAAGGTGGAAGAAGCAGCCTGTGGCCACGGGCAGAGCTGGTCAACAGCTGCGCCTAACTTTCCCAAGCTGCGAGAGCATTCTCAGCCGAGTTCTGCTTTGACAGAGCTATTGCTGAACTTTTGCAGTCCCGGAGGCTGCTGAAACCAAGGCTGTGTTCTGCCTCTTCGTTCTTGCCTTCCTGTGCTCCAGCGAGAAGTGAAGCTCTGGCACGGCATTCAGCTTTGCCGCCTCTCTGCACGGAAAGCACTAGACAGAACTAGTGTGCTTCGTGCATGCTCTCTCCTCGCTTTTATGGTCACTGCTCTGCTTTTTGCTTGGCAGCGTTCCAAGGGTCCACGGCATACCTCTTGCACAGCGAGAGGTGGCCGGCGAGGAATACTTGCTGGCTTAAGTCGTTCCATGCTCAAGGCATTCATCAGAGCAACACCATGCGGGAAAAGAGGGGGGAACATTGCAGGACAAATTTCTATGCTGGAACATGATTGTCTGCGAGACAGCTCTCCGCAGCGCTAGTATTTGGCCAGGCTGAAATCAGCGCCACGGGAAGCCAATCTGACAAGCGGAGTGCAACGAGCGCGGCGATATGGGGCCACTTGGCAGGTGGCCGAAGAAAGACGGCTGCCCCGCGAATGTGGTGCCAGAAGGCAAGTTTCAGCAGGGCGTTCCGGGCGAGCTTAATGTGTAGCCGCACTTGTTCTAGGCGAGATTGTAGCCGAGAAGCTTTCCGTCTCCATGCACGAGACAAGAAAAGCAGAACGCAATGGTCTAGAGGGTTGAGAAGAAAAGTGCTCGTAGCGAGCTCGTTGCGGCAGAAGCGAAAGCCAGGAGCAGCGTGCTCGGTGCGAGAAGTAGACGGCGCTTCGCCTCCTTGGGAAGGAAATCGCGTCTGGGCACGAACGGCAGCCAGCGAAGCTTCAGAACAGCAGGCTGTTCTGCTCAGCGTACGAGCCTGAAGTGAGTGGCAAGGGCTAAGGGGACAGTTCCAAGGCATCTAGCTTTCCTGCTAGCAATGCCATTTCTACCCTGCTGTGGATAACATTGTCCTATGCCCTTATGCTCCGAGAGACACAGAGCACCTCGGCAGACGCAGTGCAGAGGGAAAGGACACAGTATCCGAGGGAGCGTGGCGCCGCTTAGGCGGGCAAAGCAGAAAGGTGCCGCCCGGCACTGGCTTTGACTCCCTGAGCTTCCTTGCTAGGACAGCAGCTGCCGAAAGCTGGCAACTAGGCTGCCAGAGTGCAGAATGTCGGCGGTCTGGCACGCCTGCTTGCCGAAAGCCAGTATCAGCGAGACAGCGTGCTAGGCTCTGTTTCACAGCACCTTGGAGAACACGCCCTTGAAGAATGCCGTCTCTGTTCCGCAAAAGCTCTGCCACAGTGAAGGTGGAAGAAGCAGCCTGTGGCCACGGGCAGAGCTGGTCAACAGCTGCGCCTAACTTTCCCAAGCTGCGAGAGCATTCTCAGCCGAGTTCTGCTTTGACAGAGCTATTGCTGAACTTTTGCAGTCCCGGAGGCTGCTGAAACCAAGGCTGTGTTCTGCCTCTTCATTCTTGCCTTCCTGTGCTCCAGCGAGAAGTGAAGCTCTGGCACGGCATTCAGCTTTGCCGCCTCTCTGCACGGAAAGCACTAGACAGAACTAGTGTGCTTCGTGCATGCTCTCTCCTCGCTTTTATGGTCACTGCTCTGCTTTTTGCTTGGCAGCGTTCCAAGGGTCCACGGCATACCTCTTGCACAGCGAGAGGTGGCCGGCGAGGAATACTTGCTGGCTTAAGTCGTTCCATGCTCAAGGCATTCATCAGAGCAACACCATGCGGGAAAAGAGGGGGGAACATTGCAGGACAAATTTCTATGCTGGAACATGATTGTCTGCGAGACAGCTCTCCGCAGCGCTAGTATTTGGCCAGGCTGAAATCAGCGCCACGGGAAGCCAATCTGACAAGCGGAGTGCAACGAGCGCGGCGATATGGGGCCACTTGGCAGGTGGCCGAAGAAAGACGGCTGCCCCGCGAATGTGGTGCCAGAAGGCAAGTTTCAGCAGGGCGTTCCGGGCGAGCTTAATGTGTAGCCGCACTTGTTCTAGGCGAGATTGTAGCCGAGAAGCTTTCCGTCTCCATTCACGAGGCAAGAAAAGCAGAACGCAATGGTCTAGAGGGTTGAGAAGAAAAGTGCTCGTAGCGAGCTCGTTGCGGCAGAAGCGAAAGCCAGGAGCAGCGTGCTCGGTGCGAGAAGTAGACGGCGCTTCGCCTCCTTGGGAAGGAAATCGCGTCTGGGCACGAACGGCAGCCAGCGAAGCTTCAGAACAGCAGGCTGTTCTGCTCAGCGTACGAGCCTGAAGTGAGTGGCAAGGGCTAAGGGGACAGTTCCAAGGCATCTAGCTTTCCTGCTAGCAATGCCATTTCTACCCTGCTGTGGAAAACATTGTCCTTTGCCCTTCTGCTCCGAGAGGCACAGAGCACCTCGGCAGACGCAGTGCAGAGGGAAAGGACACAGTATCCGAGGGAGCGTGGCGCCGCTTAGGCGGGCAAAGCAGAAAGGTGCCGCCCGGCACTGGCTTTGACTCCCTGAGCTTCCTTGCTAGGACAGCAGCTGCCGAAAGCTGGCAACTAGGCTGCCAGAGTGCAGAATGTCAGCGGTCTGGCACGCCTGCTTGCCGAAAGCCAGGATCAGCGAGACAGCGTGCTAGGCTCTGTTTCACAGCACCTTGGAGAACACGCCCTTGAAGAATGCCGTCTCTGTTCCGCAAAAGCTCTGCCACAGTGAAGGTGGAAGAAGCAGCCTGTGGCCACGGGCAGAGCTGGTCAACAGCTGCGCCTAACTTTCCCAAGCTGCGAGAGCATTCTCAGCCGAGTTCTGCTTTGACAGAGCTATTGCTGAACTTTTGCAGTCCCGGAGGCTGCTGAAACCAAGGCTGTGTTCTGCCTCTTCGTTCTTGCCTTCCTGTGCTCCAGCGAGAAGTGAAGCTCTGGCACGGCATTCAGCTTTGCCGCCTCTCTGCACGGAAAGCACTAGACAGAACTAGTGTGCTTCGTGCATGCTCTCTCCTCGCTTTTATGGTCACTGCTCTGCTTTTTGCTTGGCAGCGTTCCAAGGGTCCACGGCATACCTCTTGCACAGCGAGAGGTGGCCGGCGAGGAATACTTGCTGGCTTAAGTCGTTCCATGCTCAAGGCATTCATCAGAGCAACACCATGCGGGAAAAGAGGGGGGAACATTGCAGGACAAATTTCTATGCTGGAACATGATTGTCTGCGAGACAGCTCTCCGCAGCGCTAGTATTTGGCCAGGCTGAAATCAGCGCCACGGGAAGCCAATCTGACAAGCGGAGTGCAACGAGCGCGGCGATATGGGGCCACTTGGCAGGTGGCCGAAGAAAGACGGCTGCCCCGCGAATGTGGTGCCAGAAGGCAAGTTTCAGCAGGGCGTTCCGGGCGAGCTTAATGTGTAGCCGCACTTGTTCTAGGCGAGATTGTAGCCGAGAAGCTTTCCGTCTCCATTCACGAGGCAAGAAAAGCAGAACGCAATGGTCTAGAGGGTTGAGAAGAAAAGTGCTCGTAGCGAGCTCGTTGCGGCAGAAGCGAAAGCCAGGAGCAGCGTGCTCGGTGCGAGAAGTAGACGGCGCTTCGCCTCCTTGGGAAGGAAATCGCGTCTGGGCACGAACGGCAGCCAGCGAAGCTTCAGAACAGCAGGCTGTTCTGCTCAGCGTACGAGCCTGAAGTGAGTGGCAAGGGCTAAGGGGACAGTTCCAAGGCATCTAGCTTTCCTGCTAGCAATGCCATTTCTACCCTGCTGTGGAAAACATTGTCCTTTGCCCTTCTGCTCCGAGAGGCACAGAGCACCTCGGCAGACGCAGTGCAGAGGGAAAGGACACAGTATCCGAGGGAGCGTGGCGCCGCTTAGGCGGGCAAAGCAGAAAGGTGCCGCCCGGCACTGGCTTTGACTCCCTGAGCTTCCTTGCTAGGACAGCAGCTGCCGAAAGCTGGCAACTAGGCTGCCAGAGTGCAGAATGTCAGCGGTCTGGCACGCCTGCTTGCCGAAAGCCAGGATCAGCGAGACAGCGTGCTAGGCTCTGTTTCACAGCACCTTGGAGAACACGCCCTTGAAGAATGCCGTCTCTGTTCCGCAAAAGCTCTGCCACAGTGAAGGTGGAAGAAGCAGCCTGTGGCCACGGGCAGAGCTGGTCAACAGCTGCGCCTAACTTTCCCAAGCTGCGAGAGCATTCTCAGCCGAGTTCTGCTTTGACAGAGCTATTGCTGAACTTTTGCAGTCCCGGAGGCTGCTGAAACCAAGGCTGTGTTCTGCCTCTTCGTTCTTGCCTTCCTGTGCTCCAGCGAGAAGTGAAGCTCTGGCACGGCATTCAGCTTTGCCGCCTCTCTGCACGGAAAGCACTAGACAGAACTAGTGTGCTTCGTGCATGCTCTCTCCTCGCTTTTATGGTCACTGCTCTGCTTTTTGCTTGGCAGCGTTCCAAGGGTCCACGGCATACCTCTTGCACAGCGAGAGGTGGCCGGCGAGGAATACTTGCTGGCTTAAGTCGTTCCATGCTCAAGGCATTCATCAGAGCAACACCATGCGGGAAAAGAGGGGGGAACATTGCAGGACAAATTTCTATGCTGGAACATGATTGTCTGCGAGACAGCTCTCCGCAGCGCTAGTATTTGGCCAGGCTGAAATCAGCGCCACGGGAAGCCAATCTGACAAGCGGAGTGCAACGAGCGCGGCGATATGGGGCCACTTGGCAGGTGGCCGAAGAAAGACGGCTGCCCCGCGAATGTGGTGCCAGAAGGCAAGTTTCAGCAGGGCGTTCCGGGCGAGCTTAATGTGTAGCCGCACTTGTTCTAGGCGAGATTGTAGCCGAGAAGCTTTCCGTCTCCATTCACGAGGCAAGAAAAGCAGAACGCAATGGTCTAGAGGGTTGAGAAGAAAAGTGCTCGTAGCGAGCTCGTTGCGGCAGAAGCGAAAGCCAGGAGCAGCGTGCTCGGTGCGAGAAGTAGACGGCGCTTCGCCTCCTTGGGAAGGAAATCGCGTCTGGGCACGAACGGCAGCCAGCGAAGCTTCAGAACAGCAGGCTGTTCTGCTCAGCGTACGAGCCTGAAGTGAGTGGCAAGGGCTAAGGGGACAGTTCCAAGGCATCTAGCTTTCCTGCTAGCAATGCCATTTCTACCCTGCTGTGGAAAACATTGTCCTTTGCCCTTCTGCTCCGAGAGGCACAGAGCACCTCGGCAGACGCAGTGCAGAGGGAAAGGACACAGTATCCGAGGGAGCGTGGCGCCGCTTAGGCGGGCAAAGCAGAAAGGTGCCGCCCGGCACTGGCTTTGACTCCCTGAGCTTCCTTGCTAGGACAGCAGCTGCCGAAAGCTGGCAACTAGGCTGCCAGAGTGCAGAATGTCAGCGGTCTGGCACGCCTGCTTGCCGAAAGCCAGGATCAGCGAGACAGCGTGCTAGGCTCTGTTTCACAGCACCTTGGAGAACACGCCCTTGAAGAATGCCGTCTCTGTTCCGCAAAAGCTCTGCCACAGTGAAGGTGGAAGAAGCAGCCTGTGGCCACGGGCAGAGCTGGTCAACAGCTGCGCCTAACTTTCCCAAGCTGCGAGAGCATTCTCAGCCGAGTTCTGCTTTGACAGAGCTATTGCTGAACTTTTGCAGTCCCGGAGGCTGCTGAAACCAAGGCTGTGTTCTGCCTCTTCATTCTTGCCTTCCTGTGCTCCAGCGAGAAGTGAAGCTCTGGCACGGCATTCAGCTTTGCCGCCTCTCTGCACGGAAAGCACTAGACAGAACTAGTGTGCTTCGTGCATGCTCTCTCCTCGCTTTTATGGTCACTGCTCTGCTTTTTGCTTGGCAGCGTTCCAAGGGTCCACGGCATACCTCTTGCACAGCGAGAGGTGGCCGGCGAGGAATACTTGCTGGCTTAAGTCGTTCCATGCTCAAGGCATTCATCAGAGCAACACCATGGGGGAAAAGAGGGGGGAACATTGCAGGACAAATTTCTATGCTGGAACATGATTGTCTGCGAGACAGCTCTCCGCAGCGCTAGTATTTGGCCAGGCTGAAATCAGCGCCACGGGAAGCCAATCTGACAAGCGGAGTGCAACGAGCGCGGCGATATGGGGCCACTTGGCAGGTGGCCGAAGAAAGACGGCTGCCCCGCGAATGTGGTGCCAGAAGGCAAGTTTCAGCAGGGCGTTCCGGGCGAGCTTAATGTGTAGCCGCACTTGTTCTAGGCGAGATTGTAGCCGAGAAGCTTTCCGTCTCCATTCACGAGGCAAGAAAAGCAGAACGCAATGGTCTAGAGGGTTGAGAAGAAAAGTGCTCGTAGCGAGCTCGTTGCGGCAGAAGCGAAAGCCAGGAGCAGCGTGCTCGGTGCGAGAAGTAGACGGCGCTTCGCCTCCTTGGGAAGGAAATCGCGTCTGGGCACGAACGGCAGCCAGCGAAGCTTCAGAACAGCAGGCTGTTCTGCTCAGCGTACGAGCCTGAAGTGAGTGGCAAGGGCTAAGGGGACAGTTCCAAGGCATCTAGCTTTCCTGCTAGCAATGCCATTTCTACCCTGCTGTGGAAAACATTGTCCTTTGCCCTTCTGCTCCGAGAGGCACAGAGCACCTCGGCAGACGCAGTGCAGAGGGAAAGGACACAGTATCCGAGGGAGCGTGGCGCCGCTTAGGCGGGCAAAGCAGAAAGGTGCCGCCCGGCACTGGCTTTGACTCCCTGAGCTTCCTTGCTAGGACAGCAGCTGCCGAAAGCTGGCAACTAGGCTGCCAGAGTGCAGAATGTCAGCGGTCTGGCACGCCTGCTTGCCGAAAGCCAGGATCAGCGAGACAGCGTGCTAGGCTCTGTTTCACAGCACCTTGGAGAACACGCCCTTGAAGAATGCCGTCTCTGTTCCGCAAAAGCTCTGCCACAGTGAAGGTGGAAGAAGCAGCCTGTGGCCACGGGCAGAGCTGGTCAACAGCTGCGCCTAACTTTCCCAAGCTGCGAGAGCATTCTCAGCCGAGTTCTGCTTTGACAGAGCTATTGCTGAACTTTTGCAGTCCCGGAGGCTGCTGAAACCAAGGCTGTGTTCTGCCTCTTCATTCTTGCCTTCCTGTGCTCCAGCGAGAAGTGAAGCTCTGGCACGGCATTCAGCTTTGCCGCCTCTCTGCACGGAAAGCACTAGACAGAACTAGTGTGCTTCGTGCATGCTCTCTCCTCGCTTTTATGGTCACTGCTCTGCTTTTTGCTTGGCAGCGTTCCAAGGGTCCACGGCATACCTCTTGCACAGCGAGAGGTGGCCGGCGAGGAATACTTGCTGGCTTAAGTCGTTCCATGCTCAAGGCATTCATCAGAGCAACACCATGCGGGAAAAGAGGGGGGAACATTGCAGGACAAATTTCTATGCTGGAACATGATTGTCTGCGAGACAGCTCTCCGCAGCGCTAGTATTTGGCCAGGCTGAAATCAGCGCCACGGGAAGCCAATCTGACAAGCGGAGTGCAACGAGCGCGGCGATATGGGGCCACTTGGCAGGTGGCCGAAGAAAGACGGCTGCCCCGCGAATGTGGTGCCAGAAGGCAAGTTTCAGCAGGGCGTTCCGGGCGAGCTTAATGTGTAGCCGCACTTGTTCTAGGCGAGATTGTAGCCGAGAAGCTTTCCGTCTCCATTCACGAGGCAAGAAAAGCAGAACGCAATGGTCTAGAGGGTTGAGAAGAAAAGTGCTCGTAGCGAGCTCGTTGCGGCAGAAGCGAAAGCCAGGAGCAGCGTGCTCGGTGCGAGAAGTAGACGGCGCTTCGCCTCCTTGGGAAGGAAATCGCGTCTGGGCACGAACGGCAGCCAGCGAAGCTTCAGAACAGCAGGCTGTTCTGCTCAGCGTACGAGCCTGAAGTGAGTGGCAAGGGCTAAGGGGACAGTTCCAAGGCATCTAGCTTTCCTGCTAGCAATGCCATTTCTACCCTGCTGTGGAAAACATTGTCCTTTGCCCTTCTGCTCCGAGAGGCACAGAGCACCTCGGCAGACGCAGTGCAGAGGGAAAGGACACAGTATCCGAGGGAGCGTGGCGCCGCTTAGGCGGGCAAAGCAGAAAGGTGCCGCCCGGCACTGGCTTTGACTCCCTGAGCTTCCTTGCTAGGACAGCAGCTGCCGAAAGCTGGCAACTAGGCTGCCAGAGTGCAGAATGTCAGCGGTCTGGCACGCCTGCTTGCCGAAAGCCAGGATCAGCGAGACAGCGTGCTAGGCTCTGTTTCACAGCACCTTGGAGAACACGCCCTTGAAGAATGCCGTCTCTGTTCCGCAAAAGCTCTGCCACAGTGAAGGTGGAAGAAGCAGCCTGTGGCCACGGGCAGAGCTGGTCAACAGCTGCGCCTAACTTTCCCAAGCTGCGAGAGCATTCTCAGCCGAGTTCTGCTTTGACAGAGCTATTGCTGAACTTTTGCAGTCCCGGAGGCTGCTGAAACCAAGGCTGTGTTCTGCCTCTTCATTCTTGCCTTCCTGTGCTCCAGCGAGAAGTGAAGCTCTGGCACGGCATTCAGCTTTGCCGCCTCTCTGCACGGAAAGCACTAGACAGAACTAGTGTGCTTCGTGCATGCTCTCTCCTCGCTTTTATGGTCACTGCTCTGCTTTTTGCTTGGCAGCGTTCCAAGGGTCCACGGCATACCTCTTGCACAGCGAGAGGTGGCCGGCGAGGAATACTTGCTGGCTTAAGTCGTTCCATGCTCAAGGCATTCATCAGAGCAACACCATGCGGGAAAAGAGGGGGGAACATTGCAGGACAAATTTCTATGCTGGAACATGATTGTCTGCGAGACAGCTCTCCGCAGCGCTAGTATTTGGCCAGGCTGAAATCAGCGCCACGGGAAGCCAATCTGACAAGCGGAGTGCAACGAGCGCGGCGATATGGGGCCACTTGGCAGGTGGCCGAAGAAAGACGGCTGCCCCGCGAATGTGGTGCCAGAAGGCAAGTTTCAGCAGGGCGTTCCGGGCGAGCTTAATGTGTAGCCGCACTTGTTCTAGGCGAGATTGTAGCCGAGAAGCTTTCCGTCTCCATTCACGAGGCAAGAAAAGCAGAACGCAATGGTCTAGAGGGTTGAGAAGAAAAGTGCTCGTAGCGAGCTCGTTGCGGCAGAAGCGAAAGCCAGGAGCAGCGTGCTCGGTGCGAGAAGTAGACGGCGCTTCGCCTCCTTGGGAAGGAAATCGCGTCTGGGCACGAACGGCAGCCAGCGAAGCTTCAGAACAGCAGGCTGTTCTGCTCAGCGTACGAGCCTGAAGTGAGTGGCAAGGGCTAAGGGGACAGTTCCAAGGCATCTAGCTTTCCTGCTAGCAATGCCATTTCTACCCTGCTGTGGAAAACATTGTCCTTTGCCCTTCTGCTCCGAGAGGCACAGAGCACCTCGGCAGACGCAGTGCAGAGGGAAAGGACACAGTATCCGAGGGAGCGTGGCGCCGCTTAGGCGGGCAAAGCAGAAAGGTGCCGCCCGGCACTGGCTTTGACTCCCTGAGCTTCCTTGCTAGGACAGCAGCTGCCGAAAGCTGGCAACTAGGCTGCCAGAGTGCAGAATGTCAGCGGTCTGGCACGCCTGCTTGCCGAAAGCCAGGATCAGCGAGACAGCGTGCTAGGCTCTGTTTCACAGCACCTTGGAGAACACGCCCTTGAAGAATGCCGTCTCTGTTCCGCAAAAGCTCTGCCACAGTGAAGGTGGAAGAAGCAGCCTGTGGCCACGGGCAGAGCTGGTCAACAGCTGCGCCTAACTTTGCCAAGCTGCGAGAGCATTCTCAGCCGAGTTCTGCTTTGACAGAGCTATTGCTGAACTTTTGCAGTCCCGGAGGCTGCTGAAACCAAGGCTGTGTTCTGCCTCTTCATTCTTGCCTTCCTGTGCTCCAGCGAGAAGTGAAGCTCTGGCACGGCATTCAGCTTTGCCGCCTCTCTGCACGGAAAGCACTAGACAGAACTAGTGTGCTTCGTGCATGCTCTCTCCTCGCTTTTATGGTCACTGCTCTGCTTTTTGCTTGGCAGCGTTCCAAGGGTCCACGGCATACCTCTTGCACAGCGAGAGGTGGCCGGCGAGGAATACTTGCTGGCTTAAGTCGTTCCATGCTCAAGGCATTCATCAGAGCAACACCATGCGGGAAAAGAGGGGGGAACATTGCAGGACAAATTTCTATGCTGGAACATGATTGTCTGCGAGACAGCTCTCCGCAGCGCTAGTATTTGGCCAGGCTGAAATCAGCGCCACGGGAAGCCAATCTGACAAGCGGAGTGCAACGAGCGCGGCGATATGGGGCCACTTGGCAGGTGGCCGAAGAAAGACGGCTGCCCCGCGAATGTGGTGCCAGAAGGCAAGTTTCAGCAGGGCGTTCCGGGCGAGCTTAATGTGTAGCCGCACTTGTTCTAGGCGAGATTGTAGCCGAGAAGCTTTCCGTCTCCATTCACGAGGCAAGAAAAGCAGAACGCAATGGTCTAGAGGGTTGAGAAGAAAAGTGCTCGTAGCGAGCTCGTTGCGGCAGAAGCGAAAGCCAGGAGCAGCGTGCTCGGTGCGAGAAGTAGACGGCGCTTCGCCTCCTTGGGAAGGAAATCGCGTCTGGGCACGAACGGCAGCCAGCGAAGCTTCAGAACAGCAGGCTGTTCTGCTCAGCGTACGAGCCTGAAGTGAGTGGCAAGGGCTAAGGGGACAGTTCCAAGGCATCTAGCTTTCCTGCTAGCAATGCCATTTCTACCCTGCTGTGGAAAACATTGTCCTTTGCCCTTCTGCTCCGAGAGGCACAGAGCACCTCGGCAGACGCAGTGCAGAGGGAAAGGACACAGTATCCGAGGGAGCGTGGCGCCGCTTAGGCGGGCAAAGCAGAAAGGTGCCGCCCGGCACTGGCTTTGACTCCCTGAGCTTCCTTGCTAGGACAGCAGCTGCCGAAAGCTGGCAACTAGGCTGCCAGAGTGCAGAATGTCAGCGGTCTGGCACGCCTGCTTGCCGAAAGCCAGGATCAGCGAGACAGCGTGCTAGGCTCTGTTTCACAGCACCTTGGAGAACACGCCCTTGAAGAATGCCGTCTCTGTTCCGCAAAAGCTCTGCCACAGTGAAGGTGGAAGAAGCAGCCTGTGGCCACGGGCAGAGCTGGTCAACAGCTGCGCCTAACTTTCCCAAGCTGCGAGAGCATTCTCAGCCGAGTTCTGCTTTGACAGAGCTATTGCTGAACTTTTGCAGTCCCGGAGGCTGCTGAAACCAAGGCTGTGTTCTGCCTCTTCATTCTTGCCTTCCTGTGCTCCAGCGAGAAGTGAAGCTCTGGCACGGCATTCAGCTTTGCCGCCTCTCTGCACGGAAAGCACTAGACAGAACTAGTGTGCTTCGTGCATGCTCTCTCCTCGCTTTTATGGTCACTGCTCTGCTTTTTGCTTGGCAGCGTTCCAAGGGTCCACGGCATACCTCTTGCACAGCGAGAGGTGGCCGGCGAGGAATACTTGCTGGCTTAAGTCGTTCCATGCTCAAGGCATTCATCAGAGCAACACCATGCGGGAAAAGAGGGGGGAACATTGCAGGACAAATTTCTATGCTGGAACATGATTGTCTGCGAGACAGCTCTCCGCAGCGCTAGTATTTGGCCAGGCTGAAATCAGCGCCACGGGAAGCCAATCTGACAAGCGGAGTGCAACGAGCGCGGCGATATGGGGCCACTTGGCAGGTGGCCGAAGAAAGACGGCTGCCCCGCGAATGTGGTGCCAGAAGGCAAGTTTCAGCAGGGCGTTCCGGGCGAGCTTAATGTGTAGCCGCACTTGTTCTAGGCGAGATTGTAGCCGAGAAGCTTTCCGTCTCCATGCACGAGACAAGAAAAGCAGAACGCAATGGTCTAGAGGGTTGAGAAGAAAAGTGCTCGTAGCGAGCTCGTTGCGGCAGAAGCGAAAGCCAGGAGCAGCGTGCTCGGTGCGAGAAGTAGACGGCGCTTCGCCTCCTTGGGAAGGAAATCGCGTCTGGGCACGAACGGCAGCCAGCGAAGCTTCAGAACAGCAGGCTGTTCTGCTCAGCGTACGAGCCTGAAGTGAGTGGCAAGGGCTAAGGGGACAGTTCCAAGGCATCTAGCTTTCCTGCTAGCAATGCCATTTCTACCCTGCTGTGGATAACATTGTCCTATGCCCTTATGCTCCGAGAGACACAGAGCACCTCGGCAGACGCAGTGCAGAGGGAAAGGACACAGTATCCGAGGGAGCGTGGCGCCGCTTAGGCGGGCAAAGCAGAAAGGTGCCGCCCGGCACTGGCTTTGACTCCCTGAGCTTCCTTGCTAGGACAGCAGCTGCCGAAAGCTGGCAACTAGGCTGCCAGAGTGCAGAATGTCGGCGGTCTGGCACGCCTGCTTGCCGAAAGCCAGGATCAGCGAGACAGCGTGCTAGGCTCTGTTTCACAGCACCTTGGAGAACACGCCCTTGAAGAATGCCGTCTCTGTTCCGCAAAAGCTCTGCCACAGTGAAGGTGGAAGAAGCAGCCTGTGGCCACGGGCAGAGCTGGTCAACAGCTGCGCCTAACTTGCCCAAGCTGCGAGAGCATTCTCAGCCGAGTTCTGCTTTGACAGAGCTATTGCTGAACTTTTGCAGTCCCGGAGGCTGCTGAAACCAAGGCTGTGTTCTGCCTCTTCATTCTTGCCTTCCTGTGCTCCAGCGAGAAGTGAAGCTCTGGCACGGCATTCAGCTTTGCCGCCTCTCTGCACGGAAAGCACTAGACAGAACTAGTGTGCTTCGTGCATGCTCTCTCCTCGCTTTTATGGTCACTGCTCTGCTTTTTGCTTGGCAGCGTTCCAAGGGTCCACGGCATACCTCTTGCACAGCGAGAGGTGGCCGGCGAGGAATACTTGCTGGCTTAAGTCGTTCCATGCTCAAGGCATTCATCAGAGCAACACCATGCGGGAAAAGAGGGGGGAACATTGCAGGACAAATTTCTATGCTGGAACATGATTGTCTGCGAGACAGCTCTCCGCAGCGCTAGTATTTGGCCAGGCTGAAATCAGCGCCACGGGAAGCCAATCTGACAAGCGGAGTGCAACGAGCGCGGCGATATGGGGCCACTTGGCAGGTGGCCGAAGAAAGACGGCTGCCCCGCGAATGTGGTGCCAGAAGGCAAGTTTCAGCAGGGCGTTCCGGGCGAGCTTAATGTGTAGCCGCACTTGTTCTAGGCGAGATTGTAGCCGAGAAGCTTTCCGTCTCCATTCACGAGGCAAGAAAAGCAGAACGCAATGGTCTAGAGGGTTGAGAAGAAAAGTGCTCGTAGCGAGCTCGTTGCGGCAGAAGCGAAAGCCAGGAGCAGCGTGCTCGGTGCGAGAAGTAGACGGCGCTTCGCCTCCTTGGGAAGGAAATCGCGTCTGGGCACGAACGGCAGCCAGCGAAGCTTCAGAACAGCAGGCTGTTCTGCTCAGCGTACGAGCCTGAAGTGAGTGGCAAGGGCTAAGGGGACAGTTCCAAGGCATCTAGCTTTCCTGCTAGCAATGCCATTTCTACCCTGCTGTGGAAAACATTGTCCTTTGCCCTTCTGCTCCGAGAGGCACAGAGCACCTCGGCAGACGCAGTGCAGAGGGAAAGGACACAGTATCCGAGGGAGCGTGGCGCCGCTTAGGCGGGCAAAGCAGAAAGGTGCCGCCCGGCACTGGCTTTGACTCCCTGAGCTTCCTTGCTAGGACAGCAGCTGCCGAAAGCTGGCAACTAGGCTGCCAGAGTGCAGAATGTCAGCGGTCTGGCACGCCTGCTTGCCGAAAGCCAGGATCAGCGAGACAGCGTGCTAGGCTCTGTTGCACAGCACCTTGGAGAACACGCCCTTGAAGAATGCCGTCTCTGTTCCGCAAAAGCTCTGCCACAGTGAAGGTGGAAGAAGCAGCCTGTGGCCACGGGCAGAGCTGGTCAACAGCTGCGCCTAACTTTCCCAAGCTGCGAGAGCATTCTCAGCCGAGTTCTGCTTTGACAGAGCTATTGCTGAACTTTTGCAGTCCCGGAGGCTGCTGAAACCAAGGCTGTGTTCTGCCTCTTCATTCTTGCCTTCCTGTGCTCCAGCGAGAAGTGAAGCTCTGGCACGGCATTCAGCTTTGCCGCCTCTCTGCACGGAAAGCACTAGACAGAACTAGTGTGCTTCGTGCATGCTCTCTCCTCGCTTTTATGGTCACTGCTCTGCTTTTTGCTTGGCAGCGTTCCAAGGGTCCACGGCATACCTCTTGCACAGCGAGAGGTGGCCGGCGAGGAATACTTGCTGGCTTAAGTCGTTCCATGCTCAAGGCATTCATCAGAGCAACACCATGCGGGAAAAGAGGGGGGAACATTGCAGGACAAATTTCTATGCTGGAACATGATTGTCTGCGAGACAGCTCTCCGCAGCGCTAGTATTTGGCCAGGCTGAAATCAGCGCCACGGGAAGCCAATCTGACAAGCGGAGTGCAACGAGCGCGGCGATATGGGGCCACTTGGCAGGTGGCCGAAGAAAGACGGCTGCCCCGCGAATGTGGTGCCAGAAGGCAAGTTTCAGCAGGGCGTTCCGGGCGAGCTTAATGTGTAGCCGCACTTGTTCTAGGCGAGATTGTAGCCGAGAAGCTTTCCGTCTCCATGCACGAGACAAGAAAAGCAGAACGCAATGGTCTAGAGGGTTGAGAAGAAAAGTGCTCGTAGCGAGCTCGTTGCGGCAGAAGCGAAAGCCAGGAGCAGCGTGCTCGGTGCGAGAAGTAGACGGCGCTTCGCCTCCTTGGGAAGGAAATCGCGTCTGGGCACGAACGGCAGCCAGCGAAGCTTCAGAACAGCAGGCTGTTCTGCTCAGCGTACGAGCCTGAAGTGAGTGGCAAGGGCTAAGGGGACAGTTCCAAGGCATCTAGCTTTCCTGCTAGCAATGCCATTTCTACCCTGCTGTGGAAAACATTGTCCTTTGCCCTTCTGCTCCGAGAGGCACAGAGCACCTCGGCAGACGCAGTGCAGAGGGAAAGGACACAGTATCCGAGGGAGCGTGGCGCCGCTTAGGCGGGCAAAGCAGAAAGGTGCCGCCCGGCACTGGCTTTGACTCCCTGAGCTTCCTTGCTAGGACAGCAGCTGCCGAAAGCTGGCAACTAGGCTGCCAGAGTGCAGAATGTCAGCGGTCTGGCACGCCTGCTTGCCGAAAGCCAGGATCAGCGAGACAGCGTGCTAGGCTCTGTTTCACAGCACCTTGGAGAACACGCCCTTGAAGAATGCCGTCTCTGTTCCGCAAAAGCTCTGCCACAGTGAAGGTGGAAGAAGCAGCCTGTGGCCACGGGCAGAGCTGGTCAACAGCTGCGCCTAACTTTCCCAAGCTGCGAGAGCATTCTCAGCCGAGTTCTGCTTTGACAGAGCTATTGCTGAACTTTTGCAGTCCCGGAGGCTGCTGAAACCAAGGCTGTGTTCTGCCTCTTCATTCTTGCCTTCCTGTGCTCCAGCGAGAAGTGAAGCTCTGGCACGGCATTCAGCTTTGCCGCCTCTCTGCACGGAAAGCACTAGACAGAACTAGTGTGCTTCGTGCATGCTCTCTCCTCGCTTTTATGGTCACTGCTCTGCTTTTTGCTTGGCAGCGTTCCAAGGGTCCACGGCATACCTCTTGCACAGCGAGAGGTGGCCGGCGAGGAATACTTGCTGGCTTAAGTCGTTCCATGCTCAAGGCATTCATCAGAGCAACACCATGCGGGAAAAGAGGGGGGAACATTGCAGGACAAATTTCTATGCTGGAACATGATTGTCTGCGAGACAGCTCTCCGCAGCGCTAGTATTTGGCCAGGCTGAAATCAGCGCCACGGGAAGCCAATCTGACAAGCGGAGTGCAACGAGCGCGGCGATATGGGGCCACTTGGCAGGTGGCCGAAGAAAGACGGCTGCCCCGCGAATGTGGTGCCAGAAGGCAAGTTTCAGCAGGGCGTTCCGGGCGAGCTTAATGTGTAGCCGCACTTGTTCTAGGCGAGATTGTAGCCGAGAAGCTTTCCGTCTCCATGCACGAGACAAGAAAAGCAGAACGCAATGGTCTAGAGGGTTGAGAAGAAAAGTGCTCGTAGCGAGCTCGTTGCGGCAGAAGCGAAAGCCAGGAGCAGCGTGCTCGGTGCGAGAAGTAGACGGCGCTTCGCCTCCTTGGGAAGGAAATCGCGTCTGGGCACGAACGGCAGCCAGCGAAGCTTCAGAACAGCAGGCTGTTCTGCTCAGCGTACGAGCCTGAAGTGAGTGGCAAGGGCTAAGGGGACAGTTCCAAGGCATCTAGCTTTCCTGCTAGCAATGCCATTTCTACCCTGCTGTGGAAAACATTGTCCTTTGCCCTTCTGCTCCGAGAGGCACAGAGCACCTCGGCAGACGCAGTGCAGAGGGAAAGGACACAGTATCCGAGGGAGCGTGGCGCCGCTTAGGCGGGCAAAGCAGAAAGGTGCCGCCCGGCACTGGCTTTGACTCCCTGAGCTTCCTTGCTAGGACAGCAGCTGCCGAAAGCTGGCAACTAGGCTGCCAGAGTGCAGAATGTCAGCGGTCTGGCACGCCTGCTTGCCGAAAGCCAGGATCAGCGAGACAGCGTGCTAGGCTCTGTTTCACAGCACCTTGGAGAACACGCCCTTGAAGAATGCCGTCTCTGTTCCGCAAAAGCTCTGCCACAGTGAAGGTGGAAGAAGCAGCCTGTGGCCACGGGCAGAGCTGGTCAACAGCTGCGCCTAACTTTCCCAAGCTGCGAGAGCATTCTCAGCCGAGTTCTGCTTTGACAGAGCTATTGCTGAACTTTTGCAGTCCCGGAGGCTGCTGAAACCAAGGCTGTGTTCTGCCTCTTCATTCTTGCCTTCCTGTGCTCCAGCGAGAAGTGAAGCTCTGGCACGGCATTCAGCTTTGCCGCCTCTCTGCACGGAAAGCACTAGACAGAACTAGTGTGCTTCGTGCATGCTCTCTCCTCGCTTTTATGGTCACTGCTCTGCTTTTTGCTTGGCAGCGTTCCAAGGGTCCACGGCATACCTCTTGCACAGCGAGAGGTGGCCGGCGAGGAATACTTGCTGGCTTAAGTCGTTCCATGCTCAAGGCATTCATCAGAGCAACACCATGCGGGAAAAGAGGGGGGAACATTGCAGGACAAATTTCTATGCTGGAACATGATTGTCTGCGAGACAGCTCTCCGCAGCGCTAGTATTTGGCCAGGCTGAAATCAGCGCCACGGGAAGCCAATCTGACAAGCGGAGTGCAACGAGCGCGGCGATATGGGGCCACTTGGCAGGTGGCCGAAGAAAGACGGCTGCCCCGCGAATGTGGTGCCAGAAGGCAAGTTTCAGCAGGGCGTTCCGGGCGAGCTTAATGTGTAGCCGCACTTGTTCTAGGCGAGATTGTAGCCGAGAAGCTTTCCGTCTCCATTCACGAGGCAAGAAAAGCAGAACGCAATGGTCTAGAGGGTTGAGAAGAAAAGTGCTCGTAGCGAGCTCGTTGCGGCAGAAGCGAAAGCCAGGAGCAGCGTGCTCGGTGCGAGAAGTAGACGGCGCTTCGCCTCCTTGGGAAGGAAATCGCGTCTGGGCACGAACGGCAGCCAGCGAAGCTTCAGAACAGCAGGCTGTTCTGCTCAGCGTACGAGCCTGAAGTGAGTGGCAAGGGCTAAGGGGACAGTTCCAAGGCATCTAGCTTTCCTGCTAGCAATGCCATTTCTACCCTGCTGTGGAAAACATTGTCCTTTGCCCTTCTGCTCCGAGAGGCACAGAGCACCTCGGCAGACGCAGTGCAGAGGGAAAGGACACAGTATCCGAGGGAGCGTGGCGCCGCTTAGGCGGGCAAAGCAGAAAGGTGCCGCCCGGCACTGGCTTTGACTCCCTGAGCTTCCTTGCTAGGACAGCAGCTGCCGAAAGCTGGCAACTAGGCTGCCAGAGTGCAGAATGTCAGCGGTCTGGCACGCCTGCTTGCCGAAAGCCAGGATCAGCGAGACAGCGTGCTAGGCTCTGTTTCACAGCACCTTGGAGAACACGCCCTTGAAGAATGCCGTCTCTGTTCCGCAAAAGCTCTGCCACAGTGAAGGTGGAAGAAGCAGCCTGTGGCCACGGGCAGAGCTGGTCAACAGCTGCGCCTAACTTTCCCAAGCTGCGAGAGCATTCTCAGCCGAGTTCTGCTTTGACAGAGCTATTGCTGAACTTTTGCAGTCCCGGAGGCTGCTGAAACCAAGGCTGTGTTCTGCCTCTTCATTCTTGCCTTCCTGTGCTCCAGCGAGAAGTGAAGCTCTGGCACGGCATTCAGCTTTGCCGCCTCTCTGCACGGAAAGCACTAGACAGAACTAGTGTGCTTCGTGCATGCTCTCTCCTCGCTTTTATGGTCACTGCTCTGCTTTTTGCTTGGCAGCGTTCCAAGGGTCCACGGCATACCTCTTGCACAGCGAGAGGTGGCCGGCGAGGAATACTTGCTGGCTTAAGTCGTTCCATGCTCAAGGCATTCATCAGAGCAACACCATGCGGGAAAAGAGGGGGGAACATTGCAGGACAAATTTCTATGCTGGAACATGATTGTCTGCGAGACAGCTCTCCGCAGCGCTAGTATTTGGCCAGGCTGAAATCAGCGCCACGGGAAGCCAATCTGACAAGCGGAGTGCAACGAGCGCGGCGATATGGGGCCACTTGGCAGGTGGCCGAAGAAAGACGGCTGCCCCGCGAATGTGGTGCCAGAAGGCAAGTTTCAGCAGGGCGTTCCGGGCGAGCTTAATGTGTAGCCGCACTTGTTCTAGGCGAGATTGTAGCCGAGAAGCTTTCCGTCTCCATTCACGAGGCAAGAAAAGCAGAACGCAATGGTCTAGAGGGTTGAGAAGAAAAGTGCTCGTAGCGAGCTCGTTGCGGCAGAAGCGAAAGCCAGGAGCAGCGTGCTCGGTGCGAGAAGTAGACGGCGCTTCGCCTCCTTGGGAAGGAAATCGCGTCTGGGCACGAACGGCAGCCAGCGAAGCTTCAGAACAGCAGGCTGTTCTGCTCAGCGTACGAGCCTGAAGTGAGTGGCAAGGGCTAAGGGGACAGTTCCAAGGCATCTAGCTTTCCTGCTAGCAATGCCATTTCTACCCTGCTGTGGAAAACATTGTCCTTTGCCCTTCTGCTCCGAGAGGCACAGAGCACCTCGGCAGACGCAGTGCAGAGGGAAAGGACACAGTATCCGAGGGAGCGTGGCGCCGCTTAGGCGGGCAAAGCAGAAAGGTGCCGCCCGGCACTGGCTTTGACTCCCTGAGCTTCCTTGCTAGGACAGCAGCTGCCGAAAGCTGGCAACTAGGCTGCCAGAGTGCAGAATGTCAGCGGTCTGGCACGCCTGCTTGCCGAAAGCCAGGATCAGCGAGACAGCGTGCTAGGCTCTGTTTCACAGCACCTTGGAGAACACGCCCTTGAAGAATGCCGTCTCTGTTCCGCAAAAGCTCTGCCACAGTGAAGGTGGAAGAAGCAGCCTGTGGCCACGGGCAGAGCTGGTCAACAGCTGCGCCTAACTTTCCCAAGCTGCGAGAGCATTCTCAGCCGAGTTCTGCTTTGACAGAGCTATTGCTGAACTTTTGCAGTCCCGGAGGCTGCTGAAACCAAGGCTGTGTTCTGCCTCTTCATTCTTGCCTTCCTGTGCTCCAGCGAGAAGTGAAGCTCTGGCACGGCATTCAGCTTTGCCGCCTCTCTGCACGGAAAGCACTAGACAGAACTAGTGTGCTTCGTGCATGCTCTCTCCTCGCTTTTATGGTCACTGCTCTGCTTTTTGCTTGGCAGCGTTCCAAGGGTCCACGGCATACCTCTTGCACAGCGAGAGGTGGCCGGCGAGGAATACTTGCTGGCTTAAGTCGTTCCATGCTCAAGGCATTCATCAGAGCAACACCATGCGGGAAAAGAGGGGGGAACATTGCAGGACAAATTTCTATGCTGGAACATGATTGTCTGCGAGACAGCTCTCCGCAGCGCTAGTATTTGGCCAGGCTGAAATCAGCGCCACGGGAAGCCAATCTGACAAGCGGAGTGCAACGAGCGCGGCGATATGGGGCCACTTGGCAGGTGGCCGAAGAAAGACGGCTGCCCCGCGAATGTGGTGCCAGAAGGCAAGTTTCAGCAGGGCGTTCCGGGCGAGCTTAATGTGTAGCCGCACTTGTTCTAGGCGAGATTGTAGCCGAGAAGCTTTCCGTCTCCATTCACGAGGCAAGAAAAGCAGAACGCAATGGTCTAGAGGGTTGAGAAGAAAAGTGCTCGTAGCGAGCTCGTTGCGGCAGAAGCGAAAGCCAGGAGCAGCGTGCTCGGTGCGAGAAGTAGACGGCGCTTCGCCTCCTTGGGAAGGAAATCGCGTCTGGGCACGAACGGCAGCCAGCGAAGCTTCAGAACAGCAGGCTGTTCTGCTCAGCGTACGAGCCTGAAGTGAGTGGCAAGGGCTAAGGGGACAGTTCCAAGGCATCTAGCTTTCCTGCTAGCAATGCCATTTCTACCCTGCTGTGGAAAACATTGTCCTTTGCCCTTCTGCTCCGAGAGGCACAGAGCACCTCGGCAGACGCAGTGCAGAGGGAAAGGACACAGTATCCGAGGGAGCGTGGCGCCGCTTAGGCGGGCAAAGCAGAAAGGTGCCGCCCGGCACTGGCTTTGACTCCCTGAGCTTCCTTGCTAGGACAGCAGCTGCCGAAAGCTGGCAACTAGGCTGCCAGAGTGCAGAATGTCAGCGGTCTGGCACGCCTGCTTGCCGAAAGCCAGGATCAGCGAGACAGCGTGCTAGGCTCTGTTGCACAGCACCTTGGAGAACACGCCCTTGAAGAATGCCGTCTCTGTTCCGCAAAAGCTCTGCCACAGTGAAGGTGGAAGAAGCAGCCTGTGGCCACGGGCAGAGCTGGTCAACAGCTGCGCCTAACTTTCCCAAGCTGCGAGAGCATTCTCAGCCGAGTTCTGCTTTGACAGAGCTATTGCTGAACTTTTGCAGTCCCGGAGGCTGCTGAAACCAAGGCTGTGTTCTGCCTCTTCATTCTTGCCTTCCTGTGCTCCAGCGAGAAGTGAAGCTCTGGCACGGCATTCAGCTTTGCCGCCTCTCTGCACGGAAAGCACTAGACAGAACTAGTGTGCTTCGTGCATGCTCTCTCCTCGCTTTTATGGTCACTGCTCTGCTTTTTGCTTGGCAGCGTTCCAAGGGTCCACGGCATACCTCTTGCACAGCGAGAGGTGGCCGGCGAGGAATACTTGCTGGCTTAAGTCGTTCCATGCTCAAGGCATTCATCAGAGCAACACCATGCGGGAAAAGAGGGGGGAACATTGCAGGACAAATTTCTATGCTGGAACATGATTGTCTGCGAGACAGCTCTCCGCAGCGCTAGTATTTGGCCAGGCTGAAATCAGCGCCACGGGAAGCCAATCTGACAAGCGGAGTGCAACGAGCGCGGCGATATGGGGCCACTTGGCAGGTGGCCGAAGAAAGACGGCTGCCCCGCGAATGTGGTGCCAGAAGGCAAGTTTCAGCAGGGCGTTCCGGGCGAGCTTAATGTGTAGCCGCACTTGTTCTAGGCGAGATTGTAGCCGAGAAGCTTTCCGTCTCCATTCACGAGGCAAGAAAAGCAGAACGCAATGGTCTAGAGGGTTGAGAAGAAAAGTGCTCGTAGCGAGCTCGTTGCGGCAGAAGCGAAAGCCAGGAGCAGCGTGCTCGGTGCGAGAAGTAGACGGCGCTTCGCCTCCTTGGGAAGGAAATCGCGTCTGGGCACGAACGGCAGCCAGCGAAGCTTCAGAACAGCAGGCTGTTCTGCTCAGCGTACGAGCCTGAAGTGAGTGGCAAGGGCTAAGGGGACAGTTCCAAGGCATCTAGCTTTCCTGCTAGCAATGCCATTTCTACCCTGCTGTGGAAAACATTGTCCTTTGCCCTTCTGCTCCGAGAGGCACAGAGCACCTCGGCAGACGCAGTGCAGAGGGAAAGGACACAGTATCCGAGGGAGCGTGGCGCCGCTTAGGCGGGCAAAGCAGAAAGGTGCCGCCCGGCACTGGCTTTGACTCCCTGAGCTTCCTTGCTAGGACAGCAGCTGCCGAAAGCTGGCAACTAGGCTGCCAGAGTGCAGAATGTCAGCGGTCTGGCACGCCTGCTTGCCGAAAGCCAGGATCAGCGAGACAGCGTGCTAGGCTCTGTTTCACAGCACCTTGGAGAACACGCCCTTGAAGAATGCCGTCTCTGTTCCGCAAAAGCTCTGCCACAGTGAAGGTGGAAGAAGCAGCCTGTGGCCACGGGCAGAGCTGGTCAACAGCTGCGCCTAACTTTCCCAAGCTGCGAGAGCATTCTCAGCCGAGTTCTGCTTTGACAGAGCTATTGCTGAACTTTTGCAGTCCCGGAGGCTGCTGAAACCAAGGCTGTGTTCTGCCTCTTCGTTCTTGCCTTCCTGTGCTCCAGCGAGAAGTGAAGCTCTGGCACGGCATTCAGCTTTGCCGCCTCTCTGCACGGAAAGCACTAGACAGAACTAGTGTGCTTCGTGCATGCTCTCTCCTCGCTTTTATGGTCACTGCTCTGCTTTTTGCTTGGCAGCGTTCCAAGGGTCCACGGCATACCTCTTGCACAGCGAGAGGTGGCCGGCGAGGAATACTTGCTGGCTTAAGTCGTTCCATGCTCAAAGCATTCATCAGAGCAACACCATGCGGGAAAAGAGGGGGGAACATTGCAGGACAAATTTCTATGCTGGAACATGATTGTCTGCGAGACAGCTCTCCGCAGCGCTAGTATTTGGCCAGGCTGAAATCAGCGCCACGGGAAGCCAATCTGACAAGCGGAGTGCAACGAGCGCGGCGATATGGGGCCACTTGGCAGGTGGCCGAAGAAAGACGGCTGCCCCGCGAATGTGGTGCCAGAAGGCAAGTTTCAGCAGGGCGTTCCGGGCGAGCTTAATGTGTAGCCGCACTTGTTCTAGGCGAGATTGTAGCCGAGAAGCTTTCCGTCTCCATTCACGAGGCAAGAAAAGCAGAACGCAATGGTCTAGAGGGTTGAGAAGAAAAGTGCTCGTAGCGAGCTCGTTGCGGCAGAAGCGAAAGCCAGGAGCAGCGTGCTCGGTGCGAGAAGTAGACGGCGCTTCGCCTCCTTGGGAAGGAAATCGCGTCTGGGCACGAACGGCAGCCAGCGAAGCTTCAGAACAGCAGGCTGTTCTGCTCAGCGTACGAGCCTGAAGTGAGTGGCAAGGGCTAAGGGGACAGTTCCAAGGCATCTAGCTTTCCTGCTAGCAATGCCATTTCTACCCTGCTGTGGAAAACATTGTCCTTTGCCCTTCTGCTCCGAGAGGCACAGAGCACCTCGGCAGACGCAGTGCAGAGGGAAAGGACACAGTATCCGAGGGAGCGTGGCGCCGCTTAGGCGGGCAAAGCAGAAAGGTGCCGCCCGGCACTGGCTTTGACTCCCTGAGCTTCCTTGCTAGGACAGCAGCTGCCGAAAGCTGGCAACTAGGCTGCCAGAGTGCAGAATGTCAGCGGTCTGGCACGCCTGCTTGCCGAAAGCCAGGATCAGCGAGACAGCGTGCTAGGCTCTGTTTCACAGCACCTTGGAGAACACGCCCTTGAAGAATGCCGTCTCTGTTCCGCAAAAGCTCTGCCACAGTGAAGGTGGAAGAAGCAGCCTGTGGCCACGGGCAGAGCTGGTCAACAGCTGCGCCTAACTTTCCCAAGCTGCGAGAGCATTCTCAGCCGAGTTCTGCTTTGACAGAGCTATTGCTGAACTTTTGCAGTCCCGGAGGCTGCTGAAACCAAGGCTGTGTTCTGCCTCTTCGTTCTTGCCTTCCTGTGCTCCAGCGAGAAGTGAAGCTCTGGCACGGCATTCAGCTTTGCCGCCTCTCTGCACGGAAAGCACTAGACAGAACTAGTGTGCTTCGTGCATGCTCTCTCCTCGCTTTTATGGTCACTGCTCTGCTTTTTGCTTGGCAGCGTTCCAAGGGTCCACGGCATACCTCTTGCACAGCGAGAGGTGGCCGGCGAGGAATACTTGCTGGCTTAAGTCGTTCCATGCTCAAGGCATTCATCAGAGCAACACCATGCGGGAAAAGAGGGGGGAACATTGCAGGACAAATTTCTATGCTGGAACATGATTGTCTGCGAGACAGCTCTCCGCAGCGCTAGTATTTGGCCAGGCTGAAATCAGCGCCACGGGAAGCCAATCTGACAAGCGGAGTGCAACGAGCGCGGCGATATGGGGCCACTTGGCAGGTGGCCGAAGAAAGACGGCTGCCCCGCGAATGTGGTGCCAGAAGGCAAGTTTCAGCAGGGCGTTCCGGGCGAGCTTAATGTGTAGCCGCACTTGTTCTAGGCGAGATTGTAGCCGAGAAGCTTTCCGTCTCCATGCACGAGACAAGAAAAGCAGAACGCAATGGTCTAGAGGGTTGAGAAGAAAAGTGCTCGTAGCGAGCTCGTTGCGGCAGAAGCGAAAGCCAGGAGCAGCGTGCTCGGTGCGAGAAGTAGACGGCGCTTCGCCTCCTTGGGAAGGAAATCGCGTCTGGGCACGAACGGCAGCCAGCGAAGCTTCAGAACAGCAGGCTGTTCTGCTCAGCGTACGAGCCTGAAGTGAGTGGCAAGGGCTAAGGGGACAGTTCCAAGGCATCTAGCTTTCCTGCTAGCAATGCCATTTCTACCCTGCTGTGGAAAACATTGTCCTTTGCCCTTCTGCTCCGAGAGGCACAGAGCACCTCGGCAGACGCAGTGCAGAGGGAAAGGACACAGTATCCGAGGGAGCGTGGCGCCGCTTAGGCGGGCAAAGCAGAAAGGTGCCGCCCGGCACTGGCTTTGACTCCCTGAGCTTCCTTGCTAGGACAGCAGCTGCCGAAAGCTGGCAACTAGGCTGCCAGAGTGCAGAATGTCAGCGGTCTGGCACGCCTGCTTGCCGAAAGCCAGGATCAGCGAGACAGCGTGCTAGGCTCTGTTTCACAGCACCTTGGAGAACACGCCCTTGAAGAATGCCGTCTCTGTTCCGCAAAAGCTCTGCCACAGTGAAGGTGGAAGAAGCAGCCTGTGGCCACGGGCAGAGCTGGTCAACAGCTGCGCCTAACTTTCCCAAGCTGCGAGAGCATTCTCAGCCGAGTTCTGCTTTGACAGAGCTATTGCTGAACTTTTGCAGTCCCGGAGGCTGCTGAAACCAAGGCTGTGTTCTGCCTCTTCGTTCTTGCCTTCCTGTGCTCCAGCGAGAAGTGAAGCTCTGGCACGGCATTCAGCTTTGCCGCCTCTCTGCACGGAAAGCACTAGACAGAACTAGTGTGCTTCGTGCATGCTCTCTCCTCGCTTTTATGGTCACTGCTCTGCTTTTTGCTTGGCAGCGTTCCAAGGGTCCACGGCATACCTCTTGCACAGCGAGAGGTGGCCGGCGAGGAATACTTGCTGGCTTAAGTCGTTCCATGCTCAAGGCATTCATCAGAGCAACACCATGCGGGAAAAGAGGGGGGAACATTGCAGGACAAATTTCTATGCTGGAACATGATTGTCTGCGAGACAGCTCTCCGCAGCGCTAGTATTTGGCCAGGCTGAAATCAGCGCCACGGGAAGCCAATCTGACAAGCGGAGTGCAACGAGCGCGGCGATATGGGGCCACTTGGCAGGTGGCCGAAGAAAGACGGCTGCCCCGCGAATGTGGTGCCAGAAGGCAAGTTTCAGCAGGGCGTTCCGGGCGAGCTTAATGTGTAGCCGCACTTGTTCTAGGAGAGATTGTAGCCGAGAAGCTTTCCGTCTCCATTCACGAGACAAGAAAAGCAGAACGCAATGGTCTAGAGGGTTGAGAAGAAAAGTGCTCGTAGCGAGCTCGTTGCGGCAGAAGCGAAAGCCAGGAGCAGCGTGCTCGGTGCGAGAAGTAGACGGCGCTTCGCCTCCTTGGGAAGGAAATCGCGTCTGGGCACGAACGGCAGCCAGCGAAGCTTCAGAACAGCAGGCTGTTCTGCTCAGCGTACGAGCCTGAAGTGAGTGGCAAGGGCTAAGGGGACAGTTCCAAGGCATCTAGCTTTCCTGCTAGCAATGCCATTTCTACCCTGCTGTGGATAACATTGTCCTATGCCCTTCTGCTCCGAGAGGCAGAGAGCACCTCGGCAGACGCAGTGCAGAGGGAAAGGACACAGTATCCGAGGGAGCGTGGCGCCGCTTAGGCGGGCAAAGCAGAAAGGTGCCGCCCGGCACTGGCTTTGACTCCCTGAGCTTCCTTGCTAGGACAGCAGCTGCCGAAAGCTGGCAACTAGGCTGCCAGAGTGCAGAATGTAGGCGGTCTGGCACGCCTGCTTGCCGAAAGCCAGGATCAGCGAGACAGCGTGCTAGGCTCTGTTTCACAGCACCTTGGAGAACACGCCCTTGAAGAATGCCGTCTCTGTTCCGCAAAAGCTCTGCCACAGTGAAGGTGGAAGAAGCAGCCTGTGGCCACGGGCAGAGCTGGTCAACAGCTGCGCCTAACTTTCCCAAGCTGCGAGAGCATTCTCAGCCGAGTTCTGCTTTGACAGAGCTATTGCTGAACTTTTGCAGTCCCGGAGGCTGCTGAAACCAAGGCTGTGTTCTGCCTCTTCATTCTTGCCTTCCTGTGCTCCAGCGAGAAGTGAAGCTCTGGCACGGCATTCAGCTTTGCCGCCTCTCTGCACGGAAAGCACTAGACAGAACTAGTGTGCTTCGTGCATGCTCTCTCCTCGCTTTTATGGTCACTGCTCTGCTTTTTGCTTGGCAGCGTTCCAAGGGTCCACGGCATACCTCTTGCACAGCGAGAGGTGGCCGGCGAGGAATACTTGCTGGCTTAAGTCGTTCCATGCTCAAGGCATTCATCAGAGCAACACCATGCGGGAAAAGAGGGGGGAACATTGCAGGACAAATTTCTATGCTGGAACATGATTGTCTGCGAGACAGCTCTCCGCAGCGCTAGTATTTGGCCAGGCTGAAATCAGCGCCACGGGAAGCCAATCTGACAAGCGGAGTGCAACGAGCGCGGCGATATGGGGCCACTTGGCAGGTGGCCGAAGAAAGACGGCTGCCCCGCGAATGTGGTGCCAGAAGGCAAGTTTCAGCAGGGCGTTCCGGGCGAGCTTAATGTGTAGCCGCACTTGTTCTAGGCGAGATTGTAGCCGAGAAGCTTTCCGTCTCCATTCACGAGGCAAGAAAAGCAGAACGCAATGGTCTAGAGGGTTGAGAAGAAAAGTGCTCGTAGCGAGCTCGTTGCGGCAGAAGCGAAAGCCAGGAGCAGCGTGCTCGGTGCGAGAAGTAGACGGCGCTTCGCCTCCTTGGGAAGGAAATCGCGTCTGGGCACGAACGGCAGCCAGCGAAGCTTCAGAACAGCAGGCTGTTCTGCTCAGCGTACGAGCCTGAAGTGAGTGGCAAGGGCTAAGGGGACAGTTCCAAGGCATCTAGCTTTCCTGCTAGCAATGCCATTTCTACCCTGCTGTGGAAAACATTGTCCTTTGCCCTTCTGCTCCGAGAGGCACAGAGCACCTCGGCAGACGCAGTGCAGAGGGAAAGGACACAGTATCCGAGGGAGCGTGGCGCCGCTTAGGCGGGCAAAGCAGAAAGGTGCCGCCCGGCACTGGCTTTGACTCCCTGAGCTTCCTTGCTAGGACAGCAGCTGCCGAAAGCTGGCAACTAGGCTGCCAGAGTGCAGAATGTCAGCGGTCTGGCACGCCTGCTTGCCGAAAGCCAGGATCAGCGAGACAGCGTGCTAGGCTCTGTTTCACAGCACCTTGGAGAACACGCCCTTGAAGAATGCCGTCTCTGTTCCGCAAAAGCTCTGCCACAGTGAAGGTGGAAGAAGCAGCCTGTGGCCACGGGCAGAGCTGGTCAACAGCTGCGCCTAACTTTCCCAAGCTGCGAGAGCATTCTCAGCCGAGTTCTGCTTTGACAGAGCTATTGCTGAACTTTTGCAGTCCCGGAGGCTGCTGAAACCAAGGCTGTGTTCTGCCTCTTCGTTCTTGCCTTCCTGTGCTCCAGCGAGAAGTGAAGCTTTGGCACGGCATTCAGCTTTGCCGCCTCTCTGCACGGAAAGCACTAGACAGAACTAGTGTGCTTCGTGCATGCTCTCTCCTCGCTTTTATGGTCACTGCTCTGCTTTTTGCTTGGCAGCGTTCCAAGGGTCCACGGCATACCTCTTGCACAGCGAGAGGTGGCCGGCGAGGAATACTTGCTGGCTTAAGTCGTTCCATGCTCAAGGCATTCATCAGAGCAACACCATGCGGGAAAAGAGGGGGGAACATTGCAGGACAAATTTCTATGCTGGAACATGATTGTCTGCGAGACAGCTCTCCGCAGCGCTAGTATTTGGCCAGGCTGAAATCAGCGCCACGGGAAGCCAATCTGACAAGCGGAGTGCAACGAGCGCGGCGATATGGGGCCACTTGGCAGGTGGCCGAAGAAAGACGGCTGCCCCGCGAATGTGGTGCCAGAAGGCAAGTTTCAGCAGGGCGTTCCGGGCGAGCTTAATGTGTAGCCGCACTTGTTCTAGGCGAGATTGTAGCCGAGAAGCTTTCCGTCTCCATTCACGAGGCAAGAAAAGCAGAACGCAATGGTCTAGAGGGTTGAGAAGAAAAGTGCTCGTAGCGAGCTCGTTGCGGCAGAAGCGAAAGCCAGGAGCAGCGTGCTCGGTGCGAGAAGTAGACGGCGCTTCGCCTCCTTGGGAAGGAAATCGCGTCTGGGCACGAACGGCAGCCAGCGAAGCTTCAGAACAGCAGGCTGTTCTGCTCAGCGTACGAGCCTGAAGTGAGTGGCAAGGGCTAAGGGGACAGTTCCAAGGCATCTAGCTTTCCTGCTAGCAATGCCATTTCTACCCTGCTGTGGAAAACATTGTCCTTTGCCCTTCTGCTCCGAGAGGCACAGAGCACCTCGGCAGACGCAGTGCAGAGGGAAAGGACACAGTATCCGAGGGAGCGTGGCGCCGCTTAGGCGGGCAAAGCAGAAAGGTGCCGCCCGGCACTGGCTTTGACTCCCTGAGCTTCCTTGCTAGGACAGCAGCTGCCGAAAGCTGGCAACTAGGCTGCCAGAGTGCAGAATGTCAGCGGTCTGGCACGCCTGCTTGCCGAAAGCCAGGATCAGCGAGACAGCGTGCTAGGCTCTGTTTCACAGCACCTTGGAGAACACGCCCTTGAAGAATGCCGTCTCTGTTCCGCAAAAGCTCTGCCACAGTGAAGGTGGAAGAAGCAGCCTGTGGCCACGGGCAGAGCTGGTCAACAGCTGCGCCTAACTTTCCCAAGCTGCGAGAGCATTCTCAGCCGAGTTCTGCTTTGACAGAGCTATTGCTGAACTTTTGCAGTCCCGGAGGCTGCTGAAACCAAGGCTGTGTTCTGCCTCTTCGTTCTTGCCTTCCTGTGCTCCAGCGAGAAGTGAAGCTCTGGCACGGCATTCAGCTTTGCCGCCTCTCTGCACGGAAAGCACTAGACAGAACTAGTGTGCTTCGTGCATGCTCTCTCCTCGCTTTTATGGTCACTGCTCTGCTTTTTGCTTGGCAGCGTTCCAAGGGTCCACGGCATACCTCTTGCACAGCGAGAGGTGGCCGGCGAGGAATACTTGCTGGCTTAAGTCGTTCCATGCTCAAGGCATTCATCAGAGCAACACCATGCGGGAAAAGAGGGGGGAACATTGCAGGACAAATTTCTATGCTGGAACATGATTGTCTGCGAGACAGCTCTCCGCAGCGCTAGTATTTGGCCAGGCTGAAATCAGCGCCACGGGAAGCCAATCTGACAAGCGGAGTGCAACGAGCGCGGCGATATGGGGCCACTTGGCAGGTGGCCGAAGAAAGACGGCTGCCCCGCGAATGTGGTGCCAGAAGGCAAGTTTCAGCAGGGCGTTCCGGGCGAGCTTAATGTGTAGCCGCACTTGTTCTAGGCGAGATTGTAGCCGAGAAGCTTTCCGTCTCCATTCACGAGGCAAGAAAAGCAGAACGCAATGGTCTAGAGGGTTGAGAAGAAAAGTGCTCGTAGCGAGCTCGTTGCGGCAGAAGCGAAAGCCAGGAGCAGCGTGCTCGGTGCGAGAAGTAGACGGCGCTTCGCCTCCTTGGGAAGGAAATCGCGTCTGGGCACGAACGGCAGCCAGCGAAGCTTCAGAACAGCAGGCTGTTCTGCTCAGCGTACGAGCCTGAAGTGAGTGGCAAGGGCTAAGGGGACAGTTCCAAGGCATCTAGCTTTCCTGCTAGCAATGCCATTTCTACCCTGCTGTGGAAAACATTGTCCTTTGCCCTTCTGCTCCGAGAGGCACAGAGCACCTCGGCAGACGCAGTGCAGAGGGAAAGGACACAGTATCCGAGGGAGCGTGGCGCCGCTTAGGCGGGCAAAGCAGAAAGGTGCCGCCCGGCACTGGCTTTGACTCCCTGAGCTTCCTTGCTAGGACAGCAGCTGCCGAAAGCTGGCAACTAGGCTGCCAGAGTGCAGAATGTCGGCGGTCTGGCACGCCTGCTTGCCGAAAGCCAGGATCAGCGAGACAGCGTGCTAGGCTCTGTTGCACAGCACCTTGGAGAACACGCCCTTGAAGAATGCCGTCTCTGTTCCGCAAAAGCTCTGCCACAGTGAAGGTGGAAGAAGCAGCCTGTGGCCACGGGCAGAGCTGGTCAACAGCTGCGCCTAACTTTCCCAAGCTGCGAGAGCATTCTCAGCCGAGTTCTGCTTTGACAGAGCTATTGCTGAACTTTTGCAGTCCCGGAGGCTGCTGAAACCAAGGCTGTGTTCTGCCTCTTCATTCTTGCCTTCCTGTGCTCCAGCGAGAAGTGAAGCTCTGGCACGGCATTCAGCTTTGCCGCCTCTCTGCACGGAAAGCACTAGACAGAACTAGTGTGCTTCGTGCATGCTCTCTCCTCGCTTTTATGGTCACTGCTCTGCTTTTTGCTTGGCAGCGTTCCAAGGGTCCACGGCATACCTCTTGCACAGCGAGAGGTGGCCGGCGAGGAATACTTGCTGGCTTAAGTCGTTCCATGCTCAAGGCATTCATCAGAGCAACACCATGCGGGAAAAGAGGGGGGAACATTGCAGGACAAATTTCTATGCTGGAACATGATTGTCTGCGAGACAGCTCTCCGCAGCGCTAGTATTTGGCCAGGCTGAAATCAGCGCCACGGGAAGCCAATCTGACAAGCGGAGTGCAACGAGCGCGGCGATATGGGGCCACTTGGCAGGTGGCCGAAGAAAGACGGCTGCCCCGCGAATGTGGTGCCAGAAGGCAAGTTTCAGCAGGGCGTTCCGGGCGAGCTTAATGTGTAGCCGCACTTGTTCTAGGCGAGATTGTAGCCGAGAAGCTTTCCGTCTCCATTCACGAGGCAAGAAAAGCAGAACGCAATGGTCTAGAGGGTTGAGAAGAAAAGTGCTCGTAGCGAGCTCGTTGCGGCAGAAGCGAAAGCCAGGAGCAGCGTGCTCGGTGCGAGAAGTAGACGGCGCTTCGCCTCCTTGGGAAGGAAATCGCGTCTGGGCACGAACGGCAGCCAGCGAAGCTTCAGAACAGCAGGCTGTTCTGCTCAGCGTACGAGCCTGAAGTGAGTGGCAAGGGCTAAGGGGACAGTTCCAAGGCATCTAGCTTTCCTGCTAGCAATGCCATTTCTACCCTGCTGTGGATAACATTGTCCTATGCCCTTATGCTCCGAGAGACACAGAGCACCTCGGCAGACGCAGTGCAGAGGGAAAGGACACAGTATCCGAGGGAGCGTGGCGCCGCTTAGGCGGGCAAAGCAGAAAGGTGCCGCCCGGCACTGGCTTTGACTCCCTGAGCTTCCTTGCTAGGACAGCAGCTGCCGAAAGCTGGCAACTAGGCTGCCAGAGTGCAGAATGTCGGCGGTCTGGCACGCCTGCTTGCCGAAAGCCAGGATCAGCGAGACAGCGTGCTAGGCTCTGTTGCACAGCACCTTGGAGAACACGCCCTTGAAGAATGCCGTCTCTGTTCCGCAAAAGCTCTGCCACAGTGAAGGTGGAAGAAGCAGCCTGTGGCCACGGGCAGAGCTGGTCAACAGCTGCGCCTAACTTTCCCAAGCTGCGAGAGCATTCTCAGCCGAGTTCTGCTTTGACAGAGCTATTGCTGAACTTTTGCAGTCCCGGAGGCTGCTGAAACCAAGGCTGTGTTCTGCCTCTTCATTCTTGCCTTCCTGTGCTCCAGCGAGAAGTGAAGCTCTGGCACGGCATTCAGCTTTGCCGCCTCTCTGCACGGAAAGCACTAGACAGAACTAGTGTGCTTCGTGCATGCTCTCTCCTCGCTTTTATGGTCACTGCTCTGCTTTTTGCTTGGCAGCGTTCCAAGGGTCCACGGCATACCTCTTGCACAGCGAGAGGTGGCCGGCGAGGAATACTTGCTGGCTTAAGTCGTTCCATGCTCAAGGCATTCATCAGAGCAACACCATGCGGGAAAAGAGGGGGGAACATTGCAGGACAAATTTCTATGCTGGAACATGATTGTCTGCGAGACAGCTCTCCGCAGCGCTAGTATTTGGCCAGGCTGAAATCAGCGCCACGGGAAGCCAATCTGACAAGCGGAGTGCAACGAGCGCGGCGATATGGGGCCACTTGGCAGGTGGCCGAAGAAAGACGGCTGCCCCGCGAATGTGGTGCCAGAAGGCAAGTTTCAGCAGGGCGTTCCGGGCGAGCTTAATGTGTAGCCGCACTTGTTCTAGGCGAGATTGTAGCCGAGAAGCTTTCCGTCTCCATTCACGAGGCAAGAAAAGCAGAACGCAATGGTCTAGAGGGTTGAGAAGAAAAGTGCTCGTAGCGAGCTCGTTGCGGCAGAAGCGAAAGCCAGGAGCAGCGTGCTCGGTGCGAGAAGTAGACGGCGCTTCGCCTCCTTGGGAAGGAAATCGCGTCTGGGCACGAACGGCAGCCAGCGAAGCTTCAGAACAGCAGGCTGTTCTGCTCAGCGTACGAGCCTGAAGTGAGTGGCAAGGGCTAAGGGGACAGTTCCAAGGCATCTAGCTTTCCTGCTAGCAATGCCATTTCTACCCTGCTGTGGAAAACATTGTCCTTTGCCCTTCTGCTCCGAGAGGCACAGAGCACCTCGGCAGACGCAGTGCAGAGGGAAAGGACACAGTATCCGAGGGAGCGTGGCGCCGCTTAGGCGGGCAAAGCAGAAAGGTGCCGCCCGGCACTGGCTTTGACTCCCTGAGCTTCCTTGCTAGGACAGCAGCTGCCGAAAGCTGGCAACTAGGCTGCCAGAGTGCAGAATGTCGGCGGTCTGGCACGCCTGCTTGCCGAAAGCCAGGATCAGCGAGACAGCGTGCTAGGCTCTGTTGCACAGCACCTTGGAGAACACGCCCTTGAAGAATGCCGTCTCTGTTCCGCAAAAGCTCTGCCACAGTGAAGGTGGAAGAAGCAGCCTGTGGCCACGGGCAGAGCTGGTCAACAGCTGCGCCTAACTTTCCCAAGCTGCGAGAGCATTCTCAGCCGAGTTCTGCTTTGACAGAGCTATTGCTGAACTTTTGCAGTCCCGGAGGCTGCTGAAACCAAGGCTGTGTTCTGCCTCTTCATTCTTGCCTTCCTGTGCTCCAGCGAGAAGTGAAGCTCTGGCACGGCATTCAGCTTTGCCGCCTCTCTGCACGGAAAGCACTAGACAGAACTAGTGTGCTTCGTGCATGCTCTCTCCTCGCTTTTATGGTCACTGCTCTGCTTTTTGCTTGGCAGCGTTCCAAGGGTCCACGGCATACCTCTTGCACAGCGAGAGGTGGCCGGCGAGGAATACTTGCTGGCTTAAGTCGTTCCATGCTCAAGGCATTCATCAGAGCAACACCATGCGGGAAAAGAGGGGGGAACATTGCAGGACAAATTTCTATGCTGGAACATGATTGTCTGCGAGACAGCTCTCCGCAGCGCTAGTATTTGGCCAGGCTGAAATCAGCGCCACGGGAAGCCAATCTGACAAGCGGAGTGCAACGAGCGCGGCGATATGGGGCCACTTGGCAGGTGGCCGAAGAAAGACGGCTGCCCCGCGAATGTGGTGCCAGAAGGCAAGTTTCAGCAGGGCGTTCCGGGCGAGCTTAATGTGTAGCCGCACTTGTTCTAGGCGAGATTGTAGCCGAGAAGCTTTCCGTCTCCATTCACGAGGCAAGAAAAGCAGAACGCAATGGTCTAGAGGGTTGAGAAGAAAAGTGCTCGTAGCGAGCTCGTTGCGGCAGAAGCGAAAGCCAGGAGCAGCGTGCTCGGTGCGAGAAGTAGACGGCGCTTCGCCTCCTTGGGAAGGAAATCGCGTCTGGGCACGAACGGCAGCCAGCGAAGCTTCAGAACAGCAGGCTGTTCTGCTCAGCGTACGAGCCTGAAGTGAGTGGCAAGGGCTAAGGGGACAGTTCCAAGGCATCTAGCTTTCCTGCTAGCAATGCCATTTCTACCCTGCTGTGGATAACATTGTCCTATGCCCTTATGCTCCGAGAGACACAGAGCACCTCGGCAGACGCAGTGCAGAGGGAAAGGACACAGTATCCGAGGGAGCGTGGCGCCGCTTAGGCGGGCAAAGCAGAAAGGTGCCGCCCGGCACTGGCTTTGACTCCCTGAGCTTCCTTGCTAGGACAGCAGCTGCCGAAAGCTGGCAACTAGGCTGCCAGAGTGCAGAATGTCGGCGGTCTGGCACGCCTGCTTGCCGAAAGCCAGGATCAGCGAGACAGCGTGCTAGGCTCTGTTGCACAGCACCTTGGAGAACACGCCCTTGAAGAATGCCGTCTCTGTTCCGCAAAAGCTCTGCCACAGTGAAGGTGGAAGAAGCAGCCTGTGGCCACGGGCAGAGCTGGTCAACAGCTGCGCCTAACTTTCCCAAGCTGCGAGAGCATTCTCAGCCGAGTTCTGCTTTGACAGAGCTATTGCTGAACTTTTGCAGTCCCGGAGGCTGCTGAAACCAAGGCTGTGTTCTGCCTCTTCATTCTTGCCTTCCTGTGCTCCAGCGAGAAGTGAAGCTCTGGCACGGCATTCAGCTTTGCCGCCTCTCTGCACGGAAAGCACTAGACAGAACTAGTGTGCTTCGTGCATGCTCTCTCCTCGCTTTTATGGTCACTGCTCTGCTTTTTGCTTGGCAGCGTTCCAAGGGTCCACGGCATACCTCTTGCACAGCGAGAGGTGGCCGGCGAGGAATACTTGCTGGCTTAAGTCGTTCCATGCTCAAGGCATTCATCAGAGCAACACCATGCGGGAAAAGAGGGGGGAACATTGCAGGACAAATTTCTATGCTGGAACATGATTGTCTGCGAGACAGCTCTCCGCAGCGCTAGTATTTGGCCAGGCTGAAATCAGCGCCACGGGAAGCCAATCTGACAAGCGGAGTGCAACGAGCGCGGCGATATGGGGCCACTTGGCAGGTGGCCGAAGAAAGACGGCTGCCCCGCGAATGTGGTGCCAGAAGGCAAGTTTCAGCAGGGCGTTCCGGGCGAGCTTAATGTGTAGCCGCACTTGTTCTAGGCGAGATTGTAGCCGAGAAGCTTTCCGTCTCCATTCACGAGGCAAGAAAAGCAGAACGCAATGGTCTAGAGGGTTGAGAAGAAAAGTGCTCGTAGCGAGCTCGTTGCGGCAGAAGCGAAAGCCAGGAGCAGCGTGCTCGGTGCGAGAAGTAGACGGCGCTTCGCCTCCTTGGGAAGGAAATCGCGTCTGGGCACGAACGGCAGCCAGCGAAGCTTCAGAACAGCAGGCTGTTCTGCTCAGCGTACGAGCCTGAAGTGAGTGGCAAGGGCTAAGGGGACAGTTCCAAGGCATCTAGCTTTCCTGCTAGCAATGCCATTTCTACCCTGCTGTGGAAAACATTGTCCTTTGCCCTTCTGCTCCGAGAGGCACAGAGCACCTCGGCAGACGCAGTGCAGAGGGAAAGGACACAGTATCCGAGGGAGCGTGGCGCCGCTTAGGCGGGCAAAGCAGAAAGGTGCCGCCCGGCACTGGCTTTGACTCCCTGAGCTTCCTTGCTAGGACAGCAGCTGCCGAAAGCTGGCAACTAGGCTGCCAGAGTGCAGAATGTCGGCGGTCTGGCACGCCTGCTTGCCGAAAGCCAGGATCAGCGAGACAGCGTGCTAGGCTCTGTTGCACAGCACCTTGGAGAACACGCCCTTGAAGAATGCCGTCTCTGTTCCGCAAAAGCTCTGCCACAGTGAAGGTGGAAGAAGCAGCCTGTGGCCACGGGCAGAGCTGGTCAACAGCTGCGCCTAACTTTCCCAAGCTGCGAGAGCATTCTCAGCCGAGTTCTGCTTTGACAGAGCTATTGCTGAACTTTTGCAGTCCCGGAGGCTGCTGAAACCAAGGCTGTGTTCTGCCTCTTCATTCTTGCCTTCCTGTGCTCCAGCGAGAAGTGAAGCTCTGGCACGGCATTCAGCTTTGCCGCCTCTCTGCACGGAAAGCACTAGACAGAACTAGTGTGCTTCGTGCATGCTCTCTCCTCGCTTTTATGGTCACTGCTCTGCTTTTTGCTTGGCAGCGTTCCAAGGGTCCACGGCATACCTCTTGCACAGCGAGAGGTGGCCGGCGAGGAATACTTGCTGGCTTAAGTCGTTCCATGCTCAAGGCATTCATCAGAGCAACACCATGCGGGAAAAGAGGGGGGAACATTGCAGGACAAATTTCTATGCTGGAACATGATTGTCTGCGAGACAGCTCTCCGCAGCGCTAGTATTTGGCCAGGCTGAAATCAGCGCCACGGGAAGCCAATCTGACAAGCGGAGTGCAACGAGCGCGGCGATATGGGGCCACTTGGCAGGTGGCCGAAGAAAGACGGCTGCCCCGCGAATGTGGTGCCAGAAGGCAAGTTTCAGCAGGGCGTTCCGGGCGAGCTTAATGTGTAGCCGCACTTGTTCTAGGCGAGATTGTAGCCGAGAAGCTTTCCGTCTCCATTCACGAGGCAAGAAAAGCAGAACGCAATGGTCTAGAGGGTTGAGAAGAAAAGTGCTCGTAGCGAGCTCGTTGCGGCAGAAGCGAAAGCCAGGAGCAGCGTGCTCGGTGCGAGAAGTAGACGGCGCTTCGCCTCCTTGGGAAGGAAATCGCGTCTGGGCACGAACGGCAGCCAGCGAAGCTTCAGAACAGCAGGCTGTTCTGCTCAGCGTACGAGCCTGAAGTGAGTGGCAAGGGCTAAGGGGACAGTTCCAAGGCATCTAGCTTTCCTGCTAGCAATGCCATTTCTACCCTGCTGTGGAAAACATTGTCCTTTGCCCTTCTGCTCCGAGAGGCACAGAGCACCTCGGCAGACGCAGTGCAGAGGGAAAGGACACAGTATCCGAGGGAGCGTGGCGCCGCTTAGGCGGGCAAAGCAGAAAGGTGCCGCCCGGCACTGGCTTTGACTCCCTGAGCTTCCTTGCTAGGACAGCAGCTGCCGAAAGCTGGCAACTAGGCTGCCAGAGTGCAGAATGTCGGCGGTCTGGCACGCCTGCTTGCCGAAAGCCAGGATCAGCGAGACAGCGTGCTAGGCTCTGTTGCACAGCACCTTGGAGAACACGCCCTTGAAGAATGCCGTCTCTGTTCCGCAAAAGCTCTGCCACAGTGAAGGTGGAAGAAGCAGCCTGTGGCCACGGGCAGAGCTGGTCAACAGCTGCGCCTAACTTTCCCAAGCTGCGAGAGCATTCTCAGCCGAGTTCTGCTTTGACAGAGCTATTGCTGAACTTTTGCAGTCCCGGAGGCTGCTGAAACCAAGGCTGTGTTCTGCCTCTTCATTCTTGCCTTCCTGTGCTCCAGCGAGAAGTGAAGCTCTGGCACGGCATTCAGCTTTGCCGCCTCTCTGCACGGAAAGCACTAGACAGAACTAGTGTGCTTCGTGCATGCTCTCTCCTCGCTTTTATGGTCACTGCTCTGCTTTTTGCTTGGCAGCGTTCCAAGGGTCCACGGCATACCTCTTGCACAGCGAGAGGTGGCCGGCGAGGAATACTTGCTGGCTTAAGTCGTTCCATGCTCAAGGCATTCATCAGAGCAACACCATGCGGGAAAAGAGGGGGGAACATTGCAGGACAAATTTCTATGCTGGAACATGATTGTCTGCGAGACAGCTCTCCGCAGCGCTAGTATTTGGCCAGGCTGAAATCAGCGCCACGGGAAGCCAATCTGACAAGCGGAGTGCAACGAGCGCGGCGATATGGGGCCACTTGGCAGGTGGCCGAAGAAAGACGGCTGCCCCGCGAATGTGGTGCCAGAAGGCAAGTTTCAGCAGGGCGTTCCGGGCGAGCTTAATGTGTAGCCGCACTTGTTCTAGGCGAGATTGTAGCCGAGAAGCTTTCCGTCTCCATTCACGAGACAAGAAAAGCAGAACGCAATGGTCTAGAGGGTTGAGAAGAAAAGTGCTCGTAGCGAGCTCGTTGCGGCAGAAGCGAAAGCCAGGAGCAGCGTGCTCGGTGCGAGAAGTAGACGGCGCTTCGCCTCCTTGGGAAGGAAATCGCGTCTGGGCACGAACGGCAGCCAGCGAAGCTTCAGAACAGCAGGCTGTTCTGCTCAGCGTACGAGCCTGAAGTGAGTGGCAAGGGCTAAGGGGACAGTTCCAAGGCATCTAGCTTTCCTGCTAGCAATGCCATTTCTACCCTGCTGTGGATAACATTGTCCTATGCCCTTATGCTCCGAGAGACACAGAGCACCTCGGCAGACGCAGTGCAGAGGGAAAGGACACAGTATCCGAGGGAGCGTGGCGCCGCTTAGGCGGGCAAAGCAGAAAGGTGCCGCCCGGCACTGGCTTTGACTCCCTGAGCTTCCTTGCTAGGACAGCAGCTGCCGAAAGCTGGCAACTAGGCTGCCAGAGTGCAGAATGTCGGCGGTCTGGCACGCCTGCTTGCCGAAAGCCAGGATCAGCGAGACAGCGTGCTAGGCTCTGTTGCACAGCACCTTGGAGAACACGCCCTTGAAGAATGCCGTCTCTGTTCCGCAAAAGCTCTGCCACAGTGAAGGTGGAAGAAGCAGCCTGTGGCCACGGGCAGAGCTGGTCAACAGCTGCGCCTAACTTTCCCAAGCTGCGAGAGCATTCTCAGCCGAGTTCTGCTTTGACAGAGCTATTGCTGAACTTTTGCAGCCCCGGAGGCTGCTGAAACCAAGGCTGTGTTCTGCCTCTTCATTCTTGCCTTCCTGTGCTCCAGCGAGAAGTGAAGCTCTGGCACGGCATTCAGCTTTGCCGCCTCTCTGCACGGAAAGCACTAGACAGAACTAGTGTGCTTCGTGCATGCTCTCTCCTCGCTTTTATGGTCACTGCTCTGCTTTTTGCTTGGCAGCGTTCCAAGGGTCCACGGCATACCTCTTGCACAGCGAGAGGTGGCCGGCGAGGAATACTTGCTGGCTTAAGTCGTTCCATGCTCAAGGCATTCATCAGAGCAACACCATGCGGGAAAAGAGGGGGGAACATTGCAGGACAAATTTCTATGCTGGAACATGATTGTCTGCGAGACAGCTCTCCGCAGCGCTAGTATTTGGCCAGGCTGAAATCAGCGCCACGGGAAGCCAATCTGACAAGCGGAGTGCAACGAGCGCGGCGATATGGGGCCACTTGGCAGGTGGCCGAAGAAAGACGGCTGCCCCGCGAATGTGGTGCCAGAAGGCAAGTTTCAGCAGGGCGTTCCGGGCGAGCTTAATGTGTAGCCGCACTTGTTCTAGGCGAGATTGTAGCCGAGAAGCTTTCCGTCTCCATTCACGAGGCAAGAAAAGCAGAACGCAATGGTCTAGAGGGTTGAGAAGAAAAGTGCTCGTAGCGAGCTCGTTGCGGCAGAAGCGAAAGCCAGGAGCAGCGTGCTCGGTGCGAGAAGTAGACGGCGCTTCGCCTCCTTGGGAAGGAAATCGCGTCTGGGCACGAACGGCAGCCAGCGAAGCTTCAGAACAGCAGGCTGTTCTGCTCAGCGTACGAGCCTGAAGTGAGTGGCAAGGGCTAAGGGGACAGTTCCAAGGCATCTAGCTTTCCTGCTAGCAATGCCATTTCTACCCTGCTGTGGATAACATTGTCCTATGCCCTTATGCTCCGAGAGACACAGAGCACCTCGGCAGACGCAGTGCAGAGGGAAAGGACACAGTATCCGAGGGAGCGTGGCGCCGCTTAGGCGGGCAAAGCAGAAAGGTGCCGCCCGGCACTGGCTTTGACTCCCTGAGCTTCCTTGCTAGGACAGCAGCTGCCGAAAGCTGGCAACTAGGCTGCCAGAGTGCAGAATGTCAGCGGTCTGGCACGCCTGCTTGCCGAAAGCCAGGATCAGCGAGACAGCGTGCTAGGCTCTGTTTCACAGCACCTTGGAGAACACGCCCTTGAAGAATGCCGTCTCTGTTCCGCAAAAGCTCTGCCACAGTGAAGGTGGAAGAAGCAGCCTGTGGCCACGGGCAGAGCTGGTCAACAGCTGCGCCTAACTTTCCCAAGCTGCGAGAGCATTCTCAGCCGAGTTCTGCTTTGACAGAGCTATTGCTGAACTTTTGCAGTCCCGGAGGCTGCTGAAACCAAGGCTGTGTTCTGCCTCTTCGTTCTTGCCTTCCTGTGCTCCAGCGAGAAGTGAAGCTCTGGCACGGCATTCAGCTTTGCCGCCTCTCTGCACGGAAAGCACTAGACAGAACTAGTGTGCTTCGTGCATGCTCTCTCCTCGCTTTTATGGTCACTGCTCTGCTTTTTGCTTGGCAGCGTTCCAAGGGTCCACGGCATACCTCTTGCACAGCGAGAGGTGGCCGGCGAGGAATACTTGCTGGCTTAAGTCGTTCCATGCTCAAGGCATTCATCAGAGCAACACCATGCGGGAAAAGAGGGGGGAACATTGCAGGACAAATTTCTATGCTGGAACATGATTGTCTGCGAGACAGCTCTCCGCAGCGCTAGTATTTGGCCAGGCTGAAATCAGCGCCACGGGAAGCCAATCTGACAAGCGGAGTGCAACGAGCGCGGCGATATGGGGCCACTTGGCAGGTGGCCGAAGAAAGACGGCTGCCCCGCGAATGTGGTGCCAGAAGGCAAGTTTCAGCAGGGCGTTCCGGGCGAGCTTAATGTGTAGCCGCACTTGTTCTAGGCGAGATTGTAGCCGAGAAGCTTTCCGTCTCCATTCACGAGGCAAGAAAAGCAGAACGCAATGGTCTAGAGGGTTGAGAAGAAAAGTGCTCGTAGCGAGCTCGTTGCGGCAGAAGCGAAAGCCAGGAGCAGCGTGCTCGGTGCGAGAAGTAGACGGCGCTTCGCCTCCTTGGGAAGGAAATCGCGTCTGGGCACGAACGGCAGCCAGCGAAGCTTCAGAACAGCAGGCTGTTCTGCTCAGCGTACGAGCCTGAAGTGAGTGGCAAGGGCTAAGGGGACAGTTCCAAGGCATCTAGCTTTCCTGCTAGCAATGCCATTTCTACCCTGCTGTGGAAAACATTGTCCTTTGCCCTTCTGCTCCGAGAGGCACAGAGCACCTCGGCAGACGCAGTGCAGAGGGAAAGGACACAGTATCCGAGGGAGCGTGGCGCCGCTTAGGCGGGCAAAGCAGAAAGGTGCCGCCCGGCACTGGCTTTGACTCCCTGAGCTTCCTTGCTAGGACAGCAGCTGCCGAAAGCTGGCAACTAGGCTGCCAGAGTGCAGAATGTCAGCGGTCTGGCACGCCTGCTTGCCGAAAGCCAGGATCAGCGAGACAGCGTGCTAGGCTCTGTTTCACAGCACCTTGGAGAACACGCCCTTGAAGAATGCCGTCTCTGTTCCGCAAAAGCTCTGCCACAGTGAAGGTGGAAGAAGCAGCCTGTGGCCACGGGCAGAGCTGGTCAACAGCTGCGCCTAACTTTCCCAAGCTGCGAGAGCATTCTCAGCCGAGTTCTGCTTTGACAGAGCTATTGCTGAACTTTTGCAGTCCCGGAGGCTGCTGAAACCAAGGCTGTGTTCTGCCTCTTCATTCTTGCCTTCCTGTGCTCCAGCGAGAAGTGAAGCTCTGGCACGGCATTCAGCTTTGCCGCCTCTCTGCACGGAAAGCACTAGACAGAACTAGTGTGCTTCGTGCATGCTCTCTCCTCGCTTTTATGGTCACTGCTCTGCTTTTTGCTTGGCAGCGTTCCAAGGGTCCACGGCATACCTCTTGCACAGCGAGAGGTGGCCGGCGAGGAATACTTGCTGGCTTAAGTCGTTCCATGCTCAAGGCATTCATCAGAGCAACACCATGCGGGAAAAGAGGGGGGAACATTGCAGGACAAATTTCTATGCTGGAACATGATTGTCTGCGAGACAGCTCTCCGCAGCGCTAGTATTTGGCCAGGCTGAAATCAGCGCCACGGGAAGCCAATCTGACAAGCGGAGTGCAACGAGCGCGGCGATATGGGGCCACTTGGCAGGTGGCCGAAGAAAGACGGCTGCCCCGCGAATGTGGTGCCAGAAGGCAAGTTTCAGCAGGGCGTTCCGGGCGAGCTTAATGTGTAGCCGCACTTGTTCTAGGCGAGATTGTAGCCGAGAAGCTTTCCGTCTCCATTCACGAGGCAAGAAAAGCAGAACGCAATGGTCTAGAGGGTTGAGAAGAAAAGTGCTCGTAGCGAGCTCGTTGCGGCAGAAGCGAAAGCCAGGAGCAGCGTGCTCGGTGCGAGAAGTAGACGGCGCTTCGCCTCCTTGGGAAGGAAATCGCGTCTGGGCACGAACGGCAGCCAGCGAAGCTTCAGAACAGCAGGCTGTTCTGCTCAGCGTACGAGCCTGAAGTGAGTGGCAAGGGCTAAGGGGACAGTTCCAAGGCATCTAGCTTTCCTGCTAGCAATGCCATTTCTACCCTGCTGTGGAAAACATTGTCCTTTGCCCTTCTGCTCCGAGAGGCACAGAGCACCTCGGCAGACGCAGTGCAGAGGGAAAGGACACAGTATCCGAGGGAGCGTGGCGCCGCTTAGGCGGGCAAAGCAGAAAGGTGCCGCCCGGCACTGGCTTTGACTCCCTGAGCTTCCTTGCTAGGACAGCAGCTGCCGAAAGCTGGCAACTAGGCTGCCAGAGTGCAGAATGTCAGCGGTCTGGCACGCCTGCTTGCCGAAAGCCAGGATCAGCGAGACAGCGTGCTAGGCTCTGTTTCACAGCACCTTGGAGAACACGCCCTTGAAGAATGCCGTCTCTGTTCCGCAAAAGCTCTGCCACAGTGAAGGTGGAAGAAGCAGCCTGTGGCCACGGGCAGAGCTGGTCAACAGCTGCGCCTAACTTTCCCAAGCTGCGAGAGCATTCTCAGCCGAGTTCTGCTTTGACAGAGCTATTGCTGAACTTTTGCAGTCCCGGAGGCTGCTGAAACCAAGGCTGTGTTCTGCCTCTTCGTTCTTGCCTTCCTGTGCTCCAGCGAGAAGTGAAGCTCTGGCACGGCATTCAGCTTTGCCGCCTCTCTGCACGGAAAGCACTAGACAGAACTAGTGTGCTTCGTGCATGCTCTCTCCTCGCTTTTATGGTCACTGCTCTGCTTTTTGCTTGGCAGCGTTCCAAGGGTCCACGGCATACCTCTTGCACAGCGAGAGGTGGCCGGCGAGGAATACTTGCTGGCTTAAGTCGTTCCATGCTCAAGGCATTCATCAGAGCAACACCATGCGGGAAAAGAGGGGGGAACATTGCAGGACAAATTTCTATGCTGGAACATGATTGTCTGCGAGACAGCTCTCCGCAGCGCTAGTATTTGGCCAGGCTGAAATCAGCGCCACGGGAAGCCAATCTGACAAGCGGAGTGCAACGAGCGCGGCGATATGGGGCCACTTGGCAGGTGGCCGAAGAAAGACGGCTGCCCCGCGAATGTGGTGCCAGAAGGCAAGTTTCAGCAGGGCGTTCCGGGCGAGCTTAATGTGTAGCCGCACTTGTTCTAGGCGAGATTGTAGCCGAGAAGCTTTCCGTCTCCATTCACGAGGCAAGAAAAGCAGAACGCAATGGTCTAGAGGGTTGAGAAGAAAAGTGCTCGTAGCGAGCTCGTTGCGGCAGAAGCGAAAGCCAGGAGCAGCGTGCTCGGTGCGAGAAGTAGACGGCGCTTCGCCTCCTTGGGAAGGAAATCGCGTCTGGGCACGAACGGCAGCCAGCGAAGCTTCAGAACAGCAGGCTGTTCTGCTCAGCGTACGAGCCTGAAGTGAGTGGCAAGGGCTAAGGGGACAGTTCCAAGGCATCTAGCTTTCCTGCTAGCAATGCCATTTCTACCCTGCTGTGGAAAACATTGTCCTTTGCCCTTCTGCTCCGAGAGGCACAGAGCACCTCGGCAGACGCAGTGCAGAGGGAAAGGACACAGTATCCGAGGGAGCGTGGCGCCGCTTAGGCGGGCAAAGCAGAAAGGTGCCGCCCGGCACTGGCTTTGACTCCCTGAGCTTCCTTGCTAGGACAGCAGCTGCCGAAAGCTGGCAACTAGGCTGCCAGAGTGCAGAATGTCAGCGGTCTGGCACGCCTGCTTGCCGAAAGCCAGGATCAGCGAGACAGCGTGCTAGGCTCTGTTTCACAGCACCTTGGAGAACACGCCCTTGAAGAATGCCGTCTCTGTTCCGCAAAAGCTCTGCCACAGTGAAGGTGGAAGAAGCAGCCTGTGGCCACGGGCAGAGCTGGTCAACAGCTGCGCCTAACTTTCCCAAGCTGCGAGAGCATTCTCAGCCGAGTTCTGCTTTGACAGAGCTATTGCTGAACTTTTGCAGCCCCGGAGGCTGCTGAAACCAAGGCTGTGTTCTGCCTCTTCGTTCTTGCCTTCCTGTGCTCCAGCGAGAAGTGAAGCTCTGGCACGGCATTCAGCTTTGCCGCCTCTCTGCACGGAAAGCACTAGACAGAACTAGTGTGCTTCGTGCATGCTCTCTCCTCGCTTTTATGGTCACTGCTCTGCTTTTTGCTTGGCAGCGTTCCAAGGGTCCACGGCATACCTCTTGCACAGCGAGAGGTGGCCGGCGAGGAATACTTGCTGGCTTAAGTCGTTCCATGCTCAAGGCATTCATCAGAGCAACACCATGCGGGAAAAGAGGGGGGAACATTGCAGGACAAATTTCTATGCTGGAACATGATTGTCTGCGAGACAGCTCTCCGCAGCGCTAGTATTTGGCCAGGCTGAAATCAGCGCCACGGGAAGCCAATCTGACAAGCGGAGTGCAACGAGCGCGGCGATATGGGGCCACTTGGCAGGTGGCCGAAGAAAGACGGCTGCCCCGCGAATGTGGTGCCAGAAGGCAAGTTTCAGCAGGGCGTTCCGGGCGAGCTTAATGTGTAGCCGCACTTGTTCTAGGCGAGATTGTAGCCGAGAAGCTTTCCGTCTCCATTCACGAGGCAAGAAAAGCAGAACGCAATGGTCTAGAGGGTTGAGAAGAAAAGTGCTCGTAGCGAGCTCGTTGCGGCAGAAGCGAAAGCCAGGAGCAGCGTGCTCGGTGCGAGAAGTAGACGGCGCTTCGCCTCCTTGGGAAGGAAATCGCGTCTGGGCACGAACGGCAGCCAGCGAAGCTTCAGAACAGCAGGCTGTTCTGCTCAGCGTACGAGCCTGAAGTGAGTGGCAAGGGCTAAGGGGACAGTTCCAAGGCATCTAGCTTTCCTGCTAGCAATGCCATTTCTACCCTGCTGTGGAAAACATTGTCCTTTGCCCTTCTGCTCCGAGAGGCACAGAGCACCTCGGCAGACGCAGTGCAGAGGGAAAGGACACAGTATCCGAGGGAGCGTGGCGCCGCTTAGGCGGGCAAAGCAGAAAGGTGCCGCCCGGCACTGGCTTTGACTCCCTGAGCTTCCTTGCTAGGACAGCAGCTGCCGAAAGCTGGCAACTAGGCTGCCAGAGTGCAGAATGTCAGCGGTCTGGCACGCCTGCTTGCCGAAAGCCAGGATCAGCGAGACAGCGTGCTAGGCTCTGTTTCACAGCACCTTGGAGAACACGCCCTTGAAGAATGCCGTCTCTGTTCCGCAAAAGCTCTGCCACAGTGAAGGTGGAAGAAGCAGCCTGTGGCCACGGGCAGAGCTGGTCAACAGCTGCGCCTAACTTTCCCAAGCTGCGAGAGCATTCTCAGCCGAGTTCTGCTTTGACAGAGCTATTGCTGAACTTTTGCAGTCCCGGAGGCTGCTGAAACCAAGGCTGTGTTCTGCCTCTTCGTTCTTGCCTTCCTGTGCTCCAGCGAGAAGTGAAGCTCTGGCACGGCATTCAGCTTTGCCGCCTCTCTGCACGGAAAGCACTAGACAGAACTAGTGTGCTTCGTGCATGCTCTCTCCTCGCTTTTATGGTCACTGCTCTGCTTTTTGCTTGGCAGCGTTCCAAGGGTCCACGGCATACCTCTTGCACAGCGAGAGGTGGCCGGCGAGGAATACTTGCTGGCTTAAGTCGTTCCATGCTCAAGGCATTCATCAGAGCAACACCATGCGGGAAAAGAGGGGGGAACATTGCAGGACAAATTTCTATGCTGGAACATGATTGTCTGCGAGACAGCTCTCCGCAGCGCTAGTATTTGGCCAGGCTGAAATCAGCGCCACGGGAAGCCAATCTGACAAGCGGAGTGCAACGAGCGCGGCGATATGGGGCCACTTGGCAGGTGGCCGAAGAAAGACGGCTGCCCCGCGAATGTGGTGCCAGAAGGCAAGTTTCAGCAGGGCGTTCCGGGCGAGCTTAATGTGTAGCCGCACTTGTTCTAGGCGAGATTGTAGCCGAGAAGCTTTCCGTCTCCATTCACGAGGCAAGAAAAGCAGAACGCAATGGTCTAGAGGGTTGAGAAGAAAAGTGCTCGTAGCGAGCTCGTTGCGGCAGAAGCGAAAGCCAGGAGCAGCGTGCTCGGTGCGAGAAGTAGACGGCGCTTCGCCTCCTTGGGAAGGAAATCGCGTCTGGGCACGAACGGCAGCCAGCGAAGCTTCAGAACAGCAGGCTGTTCTGCTCAGCGTACGAGCCTGAAGTGAGTGGCAAGGGCTAAGGGGACAGTTCCAAGGCATCTAGCTTTCCTGCTAGCAATGCCATTTCTACCCTGCTGTGGAAAACATTGTCCTTTGCCCTTCTGCTCCGAGAGGCACAGAGCACCTCGGCAGACGCAGTGCAGAGGGAAAGGACACAGTATCCGAGGGAGCGTGGCGCCGCTTAGGCGGGCAAAGCAGAAAGGTGCCGCCCGGCACTGGCTTTGACTCCCTGAGCTTCCTTGCTAGGACAGCAGCTGCCGAAAGCTGGCAACTAGGCTGCCAGAGTGCAGAATGTCAGCGGTCTGGCACGCCTGCTTGCCGAAAGCCAGGATCAGCGAGACAGCGTGCTAGGCTCTGTTTCACAGCACCTTGGAGAACACGCCCTTGAAGAATGCCGTCTCTGTTCCGCAAAAGCTCTGCCACAGTGAAGGTGGAAGAAGCAGCCTGTGGCCACGGGCAGAGCTGGTCAACAGCTGCGCCTAACTTTCCCAAGCTGCGAGAGCATTCTCAGCCGAGTTCTGCTTTGACAGAGCTATTGCTGAACTTTTGCAGTCCCGGAGGCTGCTGAAACCAAGGCTGTGTTCTGCCTCTTCGTTCTTGCCTTCCTGTGCTCCAGCGAGAAGTGAAGCTCTGGCACGGCATTCAGCTTTGCCGCCTCTCTGCACGGAAAGCACTAGACAGAACTAGTGTGCTTCGTGCATGCTCTCTCCTCGCTTTTATGGTCACTGCTCTGCTTTTTGCTTGGCAGCGTTCCAAGGGTCCACGGCATACCTCTTGCACAGCGAGAGGTGGCCGGCGAGGAATACTTGCTGGCTTAAGTCGTTCCATGCTCAAGGCATTCATCAGAGCAACACCATGCGGGAAAAGAGGGGGGAACATTGCAGGACAAATTTCTATGCTGGAACATGATTGTCTGCGAGACAGCTCTCCGCAGCGCTAGTATTTGGCCAGGCTGAAATCAGCGCCACGGGAAGCCAATCTGACAAGCGGAGTGCAACGAGCGCGGCGATATGGGGCCACTTGGCAGGTGGCCGAAGAAAGACGGCTGCCCCGCGAATGTGGTGCCAGAAGGCAAGTTTCAGCAGGGCGTTCCGGGCGAGCTTAATGTGTAGCCGCACTTGTTCTAGGCGAGATTGTAGCCGAGAAGCTTTCCGTCTCCATTCACGAGGCAAGAAAAGCAGAACGCAATGGTCTAGAGGGTTGAGAAGAAAAGTGCTCGTAGCGAGCTCGTTGCGGCAGAAGCGAAAGCCAGGAGCAGCGTGCTCGGTGCGAGAAGTAGACGGCGCTTCGCCTCCTTGGGAAGGAAATCGCGTCTGGGCACGAACGGCAGCCAGCGAAGCTTCAGAACAGCAGGCTGTTCTGCTCAGCGTACGAGCCTGAAGTGAGTGGCAAGGGCTAAGGGGACAGTTCCAAGGCATCTAGCTTTCCTGCTAGCAATGCCATTTCTACCCTGCTGTGGAAAACATTGTCCTTTGCCCTTCTGCTCCGAGAGGCACAGAGCACCTCGGCAGACGCAGTGCAGAGGGAAAGGACACAGTATCCGAGGGAGCGTGGCGCCGCTTAGGCGGGCAAAGCAGAAAGGTGCCGCCCGGCACTGGCTTTGACTCCCTGAGCTTCCTTGCTAGGACAGCAGCTGCCGAAAGCTGGCAACTAGGCTGCCAGAGTGCAGAATGTCAGCGGTCTGGCACGCCTGCTTGCCGAAAGCCAGGATCAGCGAGACAGCGTGCTAGGCTCTGTTTCACAGCACCTTGGAGAACACGCCCTTGAAGAATGCCGTCTCTGTTCCGCAAAAGCTCTGCCACAGTGAAGGTGGAAGAAGCAGCCTGTGGCCACGGGCAGAGCTGGTCAACAGCTGCGCCTAACTTTCCCAAGCTGCGAGAGCATTCTCAGCCGAGTTCTGCTTTGACAGAGCTATTGCTGAACTTTTGCAGTCCCGGAGGCTGCTGAAACCAAGGCTGTGTTCTGCCTCTTCGTTCTTGCCTTCCTGTGCTCCAGCGAGAAGTGAAGCTCTGGCACGGCATTCAGCTTTGCCGCCTCTCTGCACGGAAAGCACTAGACAGAACTAGTGTGCTTCGTGCATGCTCTCTCCTCGCTTTTATGGTCACTGCTCTGCTTTTTGCTTGGCAGCGTTCCAAGGGTCCACGGCATACCTCTTGCACAGCGAGAGGTGGCCGGCGAGGAATACTTGCTGGCTTAAGTCGTTCCATGCTCAAGGCATTCATCAGAGCAACACCATGCGGGAAAAGAGGGGGGAACATTGCAGGACAAATTTCTATGCTGGAACATGATTGTCTGCGAGACAGCTCTCCGCAGCGCTAGTATTTGGCCAGGCTGAAATCAGCGCCACGGGAAGCCAATCTGACAAGCGGAGTGCAACGAGCGCGGCGATATGGGGCCACTTGGCAGGTGGCCGAAGAAAGACGGCTGCCCCGCGAATGTGGTGCCAGAAGGCAAGTTTCAGCAGGGCGTTCCGGGCGAGCTTAATGTGTAGCCGCACTTGTTCTAGGCGAGATTGTAGCCGAGAAGCTTTCCGTCTCCATTCACGAGGCAAGAAAAGCAGAACGCAATGGTCTAGAGGGTTGAGAAGAAAAGTGCTCGTAGCGAGCTCGTTGCGGCAGAAGCGAAAGCCAGGAGCAGCGTGCTCGGTGCGAGAAGTAGACGGCGCTTCGCCTCCTTGGGAAGGAAATCGCGTCTGGGCACGAACGGCAGCCAGCGAAGCTTCAGAACAGCAGGCTGTTCTGCTCAGCGTACGAGCCTGAAGTGAGTGGCAAGGGCTAAGGGGACAGTTCCAAGGCATCTAGCTTTCCTGCTAGCAATGCCATTTCTACCCTGCTGTGGAAAACATTGTCCTTTGCCCTTCTGCTCCGAGAGGCACAGAGCACGTCGGCAGACGCAGTGCAGAGGGAAAGGACACAGTATCCGAGGGAGCGTGGCGCCGCTTAGGCGGGCAAAGCAGAAAGGTGCCGCCCGGCACTGGCTTTGACTCCCTGAGCTTCCTTGCTAGGACAGCAGCTGCCGAAAGCTGGCAACTAGGCTGCCAGAGTGCAGAATGTCAGCGGTCTGGCACGCCTGCTTGCCGAAAGCCAGGATCAGCGAGACAGCGTGCTAGGCTCTGTTTCACAGCACCTTGGAGAACACGCCCTTGAAGAATGCCGTCTCTGTTCCGCAAAAGCTCTGCCACAGTGAAGGTGGAAGAAGCAGCCTGTGGCCACGGGCAGAGCTGGTCAACAGCTGCGCCTAACTTTCCCAAGCTGCGAGAGCATTCTCAGCCGAGTTCTGCTTTGACAGAGCTATTGCTGAACTTTTGCAGTCCCGGAGGCTGCTGAAACCAAGGCTGTGTTCTGCCTCTTCGTTCTTGCCTTCCTGTGCTCCAGCGAGAAGTGAAGCTCTGGCACGGCATTCAGCTTTGCCGCCTCTCTGCACGGAAAGCACTAGACAGAACTAGTGTGCTTCGTGCATGCTCTCTCCTCGCTTTTATGGTCACTGCTCTGCTTTTTGCTTGGCAGCGTTCCAAGGGTCCACGGCATACCTCTTGCACAGCGAGAGGTGGCCGGCGAGGAATACTTGCTGGCTTAAGTCGTTCCATGCTCAAGGCATTCATCAGAGCAACACCATGCGGGAAAAGAGGGGGGAACATTGCAGGACAAATTTCTATGCTGGAACATGATTGTCTGCGAGACAGCTCTCCGCAGCGCTAGTATTTGGCCAGGCTGAAATCAGCGCCACGGGAAGCCAATCTGACAAGCGGAGTGCAACGAGCGCGGCGATATGGGGCCACTTGGCAGGTGGCCGAAGAAAGACGGCTGCCCCGCGAATGTGGTGCCAGAAGGCAAGTTTCAGCAGGGCGTTCCGGGCGAGCTTAATGTGTAGCCGCACTTGTTCTAGGCGAGATTGTAGCCGAGAAGCTTTCCGTCTCCATTCACGAGGCAAGAAAAGCAGAACGCAATGGTCTAGAGGGTTGAGAAGAAAAGTGCTCGTAGCGAGCTCGTTGCGGCAGAAGCGAAAGCCAGGAGCAGCGTGCTCGGTGCGAGAAGTAGACGGCGCTTCGCCTCCTTGGGAAGGAAATCGCGTCTGGGCACGAACGGCAGCCAGCGAAGCTTCAGAACAGCAGGCTGTTCTGCTCAGCGTACGAGCCTGAAGTGAGTGGCAAGGGCTAAGGGGACAGTTCCAAGGCATCTAGCTTTCCTGCTAGCAATGCCATTTCTACCCTGCTGTGGAAAACATTGTCCTTTGCCCTTCTGCTCCGAGAGGCACAGAGCACCTCGGCAGACGCAGTGCAGAGGGAAAGGACACAGTATCCGAGGGAGCGTGGCGCCGCTTAGGCGGGCAAAGCAGAAAGGTGCCGCCCGGCACTGGCTTTGACTCCCTGAGCTTCCTTGCTAGGACAGCAGCTGCCGAAAGCTGGCAACTAGGCTGCCAGAGTGCAGAATGTCAGCGGTCTGGCACGCCTGCTTGCCGAAAGCCAGGATCAGCGAGACAGCGTGCTAGGCTCTGTTTCACAGCACCTTGGAGAACACGCCCTTGAAGAATGCCGTCTCTGTTCCGCAAAAGCTCTGCCACAGTGAAGGTGGAAGAAGCAGCCTGTGGCCACGGGCAGAGCTGGTCAACAGCTGCGCCTAACTTTCCCAAGCTGCGAGAGCATTCTCAGCCGAGTTCTGCTTTGACAGAGCTATTGCTGAACTTTTGCAGTCCCGGAGGCTGCTGAAACCAAGGCTGTGTTCTGCCTCTTCGTTCTTGCCTTCCTGTGCTCCAGCGAGAAGTGAAGCTCTGGCACGGCATTCAGCTTTGCCGCCTCTCTGCACGGAAAGCACTAGACAGAACTAGTGTGCTTCGTGCATGCTCTCTCCTCGCTTTTATGGTCACTGCTCTGCTTTTTGCTTGGCAGCGTTCCAAGGGTCCACGGCATACCTCTTGCACAGCGAGAGGTGGCCGGCGAGGAATACTTGCTGGCTTAAGTCGTTCCATGCTCAAGGCATTCATCAGAGCAACACCATGCGGGAAAAGAGGGGGGAACATTGCAGGACAAATTTCTATGCTGGAACATGATTGTCTGCGAGACAGCTCTCCGCAGCGCTAGTATTTGGCCAGGCTGAAATCAGCGCCACGGGAAGCCAATCTGACAAGCGGAGTGCAACGAGCGCGGCGATATGGGGCCACTTGGCAGGTGGCCGAAGAAAGACGGCTGCCCCGCGAATGTGGTGCCAGAAGGCAAGTTTCAGCAGGGCGTTCCGGGCGAGCTTAATGTGTAGCCGCACTTGTTCTAGGCGAGATTGTAGCCGAGAAGCTTTCCGTCTCCATTCACGAGGCAAGAAAAGCAGAACGCAATGGTCTAGAGGGTTGAGAAGAAAAGTGCTCGTAGCGAGCTCGTTGCGGCAGAAGCGAAAGCCAGGAGCAGCGTGCTCGGTGCGAGAAGTAGACGGCGCTTCGCCTCCTTGGGAAGGAAATCGCGTCTGGGCACGAACGGCAGCCAGCGAAGCTTCAGAACAGCAGGCTGTTCTGCTCAGCGTACGAGCCTGAAGTGAGTGGCAAGGGCTAAGGGGACAGTTCCAAGGCATCTAGCTTTCCTGCTAGCAATGCCATTTCTACCCTGCTGTGGAAAACATTGTCCTTTGCCCTTCTGCTCCGAGAGGCACAGAGCACCTCGGCAGACGCAGTGCAGAGGGAAAGGACACAGTATCCGAGGGAGCGTGGCGCCGCTTAGGCGGGCAAAGCAGAAAGGTGCCGCCCGGCACTGGCTTTGACTCCCTGAGCTTCCTTGCTAGGACAGCAGCTGCCGAAAGCTGGCAACTAGGCTGCCAGAGTGCAGAATGTCAGCGGTCTGGCACGCCTGCTTGCCGAAAGCCAGGATCAGCGAGACAGCGTGCTAGGCTCTGTTTCACAGCACCTTGGAGAACACGCCCTTGAAGAATGCCGTCTCTGTTCCGCAAAAGCTCTGCCACAGTGAAGGTGGAAGAAGCAGCCTGTGGCCACGGGCAGAGCTGGTCAACAGCTGCGCCTAACTTTCCCAAGCTGCGAGAGCATTCTCAGCCGAGTTCTGCTTTGACAGAGCTATTGCTGAACTTTTGCAGTCCCGGAGGCTGCTGAAACCAAGGCTGTGTTCTGCCTCTTCGTTCTTGCCTTCCTGTGCTCCAGCGAGAAGTGAAGCTCTGGCACGGCATTCAGCTTTGCCGCCTCTCTGCACGGAAAGCACTAGACAGAACTAGTGTGCTTCGTGCATGCTCTCTCCTCGCTTTTATGGTCACTGCTCTGCTTTTTGCTTGGCAGCGTTCCAAGGGTCCACGGCATACCTCTTGCACAGCGAGAGGTGGCCGGCGAGGAATACTTGCTGGCTTAAGTCGTTCCATGCTCAAGGCATTCATCAGAGCAACACCATGCGGGAAAAGAGGGGGGAACATTGCAGGACAAATTTCTATGCTGGAACATGATTGTCTGCGAGACAGCTCTCCGCAGCGCTAGTATTTGGCCAGGCTGAAATCAGCGCCACGGGAAGCCAATCTGACAAGCGGAGTGCAACGAGCGCGGCGATATGGGGCCACTTGGCAGGTGGCCGAAGAAAGACGGCTGCCCCGCGAATGTGGTGCCAGAAGGCAAGTTTCAGCAGGGCGTTCCGGGCGAGCTTAATGTGTAGCCGCACTTGTTCTAGGCGAGATTGTAGCCGAGAAGCTTTCCGTCTCCATTCACGAGGCAAGAAAAGCAGAACGCAATGGTCTAGAGGGTTGAGAAGAAAAGTGCTCGTAGCGAGCTCGTTGCGGCAGAAGCGAAAGCCAGGAGCAGCGTGCTCGGTGCGAGAAGTAGACGGCGCTTCGCCTCCTTGGGAAGGAAATCGCGTCTGGGCACGAACGGCAGCCAGCGAAGCTTCAGAACAGCAGGCTGTTCTGCTCAGCGTACGAGCCTGAAGTGAGTGGCAAGGGCTAAGGGGACAGTTCCAAGGCATCTAGCTTTCCTGCTAGCAATGCCATTTCTACCCTGCTGTGGAAAACATTGTCCTTTGCCCTTCTGCTCCGAGAGGCACAGAGCACGTCGGCAGACGCAGTGCAGAGGGAAAGGACACAGTATCCGAGGGAGCGTGGCGCCGCTTAGGCGGGCAAAGCAGAAAGGTGCCGCCCGGCACTGGCTTTGACTCCCTGAGCTTCCTTGCTAGGACAGCAGCTGCCGAAAGCTGGCAACTAGGCTGCCAGAGTGCAGAATGTCAGCGGTCTGGCACGCCTGCTTGCCGAAAGCCAGGATCAGCGAGACAGCGTGCTAGGCTCTGTTTCACAGCACCTTGGAGAACACGCCCTTGAAGAATGCCGTCTCTGTTCCGCAAAAGCTCTGCCACAGTGAAGGTGGAAGAAGCAGCCTGTGGCCACGGGCAGAGCTGGTCAACAGCTGCGCCTAACTTTCCCAAGCTGCGAGAGCATTCTCAGCCGAGTTCTGCTTTGACAGAGCTATTGCTGAACTTTTGCAGTCCCGGAGGCTGCTGAAACCAAGGCTGTGTTCTGCCTCTTCGTTCTTGCCTTCCTGTGCTCCAGCGAGAAGTGAAGCTCTGGCACGGCATTCAGCTTTGCCGCCTCTCTGCACGGAAAGCACTAGACAGAACTAGTGTGCTTCGTGCATGCTCTCTCCTCGCTTTTATGGTCACTGCTCTGCTTTTTGCTTGGCAGCGTTCCAAGGGTCCACGGCATACCTCTTGCACAGCGAGAGGTGGCCGGCGAGGAATACTTGCTGGCTTAAGTCGTTCCATGCTCAAGGCATTCATCAGAGCAACACCATGCGGGAAAAGAGGGGGGAACATTGCAGGACAAATTTCTATGCTGGAACATGATTGTCTGCGAGACAGCTCTCCGCAGCGCTAGTATTTGGCCAGGCTGAAATCAGCGCCACGGGAAGCCAATCTGACAAGCGGAGTGCAACGAGCGCGGCGATATGGGGCCACTTGGCAGGTGGCCGAAGAAAGACGGCTGCCCCGCGAATGTGGTGCCAGAAGGCAAGTTTCAGCAGGGCGTTCCGGGCGAGCTTAATGTGTAGCCGCACTTGTTCTAGGCGAGATTGTAGCCGAGAAGCTTTCCGTCTCCATTCACGAGGCAAGAAAAGCAGAACGCAATGGTCTAGAGGGTTGAGAAGAAAAGTGCTCGTAGCGAGCTCGTTGCGGCAGAAGCGAAAGCCAGGAGCAGCGTGCTCGGTGCGAGAAGTAGACGGCGCTTCGCCTCCTTGGGAAGGAAATCGCGTCTGGGCACGAACGGCAGCCAGCGAAGCTTCAGAACAGCAGGCTGTTCTGCTCAGCGTACGAGCCTGAAGTGAGTGGCAAGGGCTAAGGGGACAGTTCCAAGGCATCTAGCTTTCCTGCTAGCAATGCCATTTCTACCCTGCTGTGGAAAACATTGTCCTTTGCCCTTCTGCTCCGAGAGGCACAGAGCACCTCGGCAGACGCAGTGCAGAGGGAAAGGACACAGTATCCGAGGGAGCGTGGCGCCGCTTAGGCGGGCAAAGCAGAAAGGTGCCGCCCGGCACTGGCTTTGACTCCCTGAGCTTCCTTGCTAGGACAGCAGCTGCCGAAAGCTGGCAACTAGGCTGCCAGAGTGCAGAATGTCAGCGGTCTGGCACGCCTGCTTGCCGAAAGCCAGGATCAGCGAGACAGCGTGCTAGGCTCTGTTTCACAGCACCTTGGAGAACACGCCCTTGAAGAATGCCGTCTCTGTTCCGCAAAAGCTCTGCCACAGTGAAGGTGGAAGAAGCAGCCTGTGGCCACGGGCAGAGCTGGTCAACAGCTGCGCCTAACTTTCCCAAGCTGCGAGAGCATTCTCAGCCGAGTTCTGCTTTGACAGAGCTATTGCTGAACTTTTGCAGTCCCGGAGGCTGCTGAAACCAAGGCTGTGTTCTGCCTCTTCGTTCTTGCCTTCCTGTGCTCCAGCGAGAAGTGAAGCTCTGGCACGGCATTCAGCTTTGCCGCCTCTCTGCACGGAAAGCACTAGACAGAACTAGTGTGCTTCGTGCATGCTCTCTCCTCGCTTTTATGGTCACTGCTCTGCTTTTTGCTTGGCAGCGTTCCAAGGGTCCACGGCATACCTCTTGCACAGCGAGAGGTGGCCGGCGAGGAATACTTGCTGGCTTAAGTCGTTCCATGCTCAAGGCATTCATCAGAGCAACACCATGCGGGAAAAGAGGGGGGAACATTGCAGGACAAATTTCTATGCTGGAACATGATTGTCTGCGAGACAGCTCTCCGCAGCGCTAGTATTTGGCCAGGCTGAAATCAGCGCCACGGGAAGCCAATCTGACAAGCGGAGTGCAACGAGCGCGGCGATATGGGGCCACTTGGCAGGTGGCCGAAGAAAGACGGCTGCCCCGCGAATGTGGTGCCAGAAGGCAAGTTTCAGCAGGGCGTTCCGGGCGAGCTTAATGTGTAGCCGCACTTGTTCTAGGCGAGATTGTAGCCGAGAAGCTTTCCGTCTCCATTCACGAGGCAAGAAAAGCAGAACGCAATGGTCTAGAGGGTTGAGAAGAAAAGTGCTCGTAGCGAGCTCGTTGCGGCAGAAGCGAAAGCCAGGAGCAGCGTGCTCGGTGCGAGAAGTAGACGGCGCTTCGCCTCCTTGGGAAGGAAATCGCGTCTGGGCACGAACGGCAGCCAGCGAAGCTTCAGAACAGCAGGCTGTTCTGCTCAGCGTACGAGCCTGAAGTGAGTGGCAAGGGCTAAGGGGACAGTTCCAAGGCATCTAGCTTTCCTGCTAGCAATGCCATTTCTACCCTGCTGTGGAAAACATTGTCCTTTGCCCTTCTGCTCCGAGAGGCACAGAGCACCTCGGCAGACGCAGTGCAGAGGGAAAGGACACAGTATCCGAGGGAGCGTGGCGCCGCTTAGGCGGGCAAAGCAGAAAGGTGCCGCCCGGCACTGGCTTTGACTCCCTGAGCTTCCTTGCTAGGACAGCAGCTGCCGAAAGCTGGCAACTAGGCTGCCAGAGTGCAGAATGTCAGCGGTCTGGCACGCCTGCTTGCCGAAAGCCAGGATCAGCGAGACAGCGTGCTAGGCTCTGTTTCACAGCACCTTGGAGAACACGCCCTTGAAGAATGCCGTCTCTGTTCCGCAAAAGCTCTGCCACAGTGAAGGTGGAAGAAGCAGCCTGTGGCCACGGGCAGAGCTGGTCAACAGCTGCGCCTAACTTTCCCAAGCTGCGAGAGCATTCTCAGCCGAGTTCTGCTTTGACAGAGCTATTGCTGAACTTTTGCAGTCCCGGAGGCTGCTGAAACCAAGGCTGTGTTCTGCCTCTTCGTTCTTGCCTTCCTGTGCTCCAGCGAGAAGTGAAGCTCTGGCACGGCATTCAGCTTTGCCGCCTCTCTGCACGGAAAGCACTAGACAGAACTAGTGTGCTTCGTGCATGCTCTCTCCTCGCTTTTATGGTCACTGCTCTGCTTTTTGCTTGGCAGCGTTCCAAGGGTCCACGGCATACCTCTTGCACAGCGAGAGGTGGCCGGCGAGGAATACTTGCTGGCTTAAGTCGTTCCATGCTCAAGGCATTCATCAGAGCAACACCATGCGGGAAAAGAGGGGGGAACATTGCAGGACAAATTTCTATGCTGGAACATGATTGTCTGCGAGACAGCTCTTCGCAGCGCTAGTATTTGGCCAGGCTGAAATCAGCGCCACGGGAAGCCAATCTGACAAGCGGAGTGCAACGAGCGCGGCGATATGGGGCCACTTGGCAGGTGGCCGAAGAAAGACGGCTGCCCCGCGAATGTGGTGCCAGAAGGCAAGTTTCAGCAGGGCGTTCCGGGCGAGCTTAATGTGTAGCCGCACTTGTTCTAGGCGAGATTGTAGCCGAGAAGCTTTCCGTCTCCATTCACGAGGCAAGAAAAGCAGAACGCAATGGTCTAGAGGGTTGAGAAGAAAAGTGCTCGTAGCGAGCTCGTTGCGGCAGAAGCGAAAGCCAGGAGCAGCGTGCTCGGTGCGAGAAGTAGACGGCGCTTCGCCTCCTTGGGAAGGAAATCGCGTCTGGGCACGAACGGCAGCCAGCGAAGCTTCAGAACAGCAGGCTGTTCTGCTCAGCGTACGAGCCTGAAGTGAGTGGCAAGGGCTAAGGGGACAGTTCCAAGGCATCTAGCTTTCCTGCTAGCAATGCCATTTCTACCCTGCTGTGGAAAACATTGTCCTTTGCCCTTCTGCTCCGAGAGGCACAGAGCACCTCGGCAGACGCAGTGCAGAGGGAAAGGACACAGTATCCGAGGGAGCGTGGCGCCGCTTAGGCGGGCAAAGCAGAAAGGTGCCGCCCGGCACTGGCTTTGACTCCCTGAGCTTCCTTGCTAGGACAGCAGCTGCCGAAAGCTGGCAACTAGGCTGCCAGAGTGCAGAATGTCAGCGGTCTGGCACGCCTGCTTGCCGAAAGCCAGGATCAGCGAGACAGCGTGCTAGGCTCTGTTTCACAGCACCTTGGAGAACACGCCCTTGAAGAATGCCGTCTCTGTTCCGCAAAAGCTCTGCCACAGTGAAGGTGGAAGAAGCAGCCTGTGGCCACGGGCAGAGCTGGTCAACAGCTGCGCCTAACTTTCCCAAGCTGCGAGAGCATTCTCAGCCGAGTTCTGCTTTGACAGAGCTATTGCTGAACTTTTGCAGTCCCGGAGGCTGCTGAAACCAAGGCTGTGTTCTGCCTCTTCGTTCTTGCCTTCCTGTGCTCCAGCGAGAAGTGAAGCTCTGGCACGGCATTCAGCTTTGCCGCCTCTCTGCACGGAAAGCACTAGACAGAACTAGTGTGCTTCGTGCATGCTCTCTCCTCGCTTTTATGGTCACTGCTCTGCTTTTTGCTTGGCAGCGTTCCAAGGGTCCACGGCATACCTCTTGCACAGCGAGAGGTGGCCGGCGAGGAATACTTGCTGGCTTAAGTCGTTCCATGCTCAAGGCATTCATCAGAGCAACACCATGCGGGAAAAGAGGGGGGAACATTGCAGGACAAATTTCTATGCTGGAACATGATTGTCTGCGAGACAGCTCTCCGCAGCGCTAGTATTTGGCCAGGCTGAAATCAGCGCCACGGGAAGCCAATCTGACAAGCGGAGTGCAACGAGCGCGGCGATATGGGGCCACTTGGCAGGTGGCCGAAGAAAGACGGCTGCCCCGCGAATGTGGTGCCAGAAGGCAAGTTTCAGCAGGGCGTTCCGGGCGAGCTTAATGTGTAGCCGCACTTGTTCTAGGCGAGATTGTAGCCGAGAAGCTTTCCGTCTCCATTCACGAGGCAAGAAAAGCAGAACGCAATGGTCTAGAGGGTTGAGAAGAAAAGTGCTCGTAGCGAGCTCGTTGCGGCAGAAGCGAAAGCCAGGAGCAGCGTGCTCGGTGCGAGAAGTAGACGGCGCTTCGCCTCCTTGGGAAGGAAATCGCGTCTGGGCACGAACGGCAGCCAGCGAAGCTTCAGAACAGCAGGCTGTTCTGCTCAGCGTACGAGCCTGAAGTGAGTGGCAAGGGCTAAGGGGACAGTTCCAAGGCATCTAGCTTTCCTGCTAGCAATGCCATTTCTACCCTGCTGTGGAAAACATTGTCCTTTGCCCTTCTGCTCCGAGAGGCACAGAGCACCTCGGCAGACGCAGTGCAGAGGGAAAGGACACAGTATCCGAGGGAGCGTGGCGCCGCTTAGGCGGGCAAAGCAGAAAGGTGCCGCCCGGCACTGGCTTTGACTCCCTGAGCTTCCTTGCTAGGACAGCAGCTGCCGAAAGCTGGCAACTAGGCTGCCAGAGTGCAGAATGTCAGCGGTCTGGCACGCCTGCTTGCCGAAAGCCAGGATCAGCGAGACAGCGTGCTAGGCTCTGTTTCACAGCACCTTGGAGAACACGCCCTTGAAGAATGCCGTCTCTGTTCCGCAAAAGCTCTGCCACAGTGAAGGTGGAAGAAGCAGCCTGTGGCCACGGGCAGAGCTGGTCAACAGCTGCGCCTAACTTTCCCAAGCTGCGAGAGCATTCTCAGCCGAGTTCTGCTTTGACAGAGCTATTGCTGAACTTTTGCAGTCCCGGAGGCTGCTGAAACCAAGGCTGTGTTCTGCCTCTTCGTTCTTGCCTTCCTGTGCTCCAGCGAGAAGTGAAGCTCTGGCACGGCATTCAGCTTTGCCGCCTCTCTGCACGGAAAGCACTAGACAGAACTAGTGTGCTTCGTGCATGCTCTCTCCTCGCTTTTATGGTCACTGCTCTGCTTTTTGCTTGGCAGCGTTCCAAGGGTCCACGGCATACCTCTTGCACAGCGAGAGGTGGCCGGCGAGGAATACTTGCTGGCTTAAGTCGTTCCATGCTCAAGGCATTCATCAGAGCAACACCATGCGGGAAAAGAGGGGGGAACATTGCAGGACAAATTTCTATGCTGGAACATGATTGTCTGCGAGACAGCTCTCCGCAGCGCTAGTATTTGGCCAGGCTGAAATCAGCGCCACGGGAAGCCAATCTGACAAGCGGAGTGCAACGAGCGCGGCGATATGGGGCCACTTGGCAGGTGGCCGAAGAAAGACGGCTGCCCCGCGAATGTGGTGCCAGAAGGCAAGTTTCAGCAGGGCGTTCCGGGCGAGCTTAATGTGTAGCCGCACTTGTTCTAGGCGAGATTGTAGCCGAGAAGCTTTCCGTCTCCATTCACGAGGCAAGAAAAGCAGAACGCAATGGTCTAGAGGGTTGAGAAGAAAAGTGCTCGTAGCGAGCTCGTTGCGGCAGAAGCGAAAGCCAGGAGCAGCGTGCTCGGTGCGAGAAGTAGACGGCGCTTCGCCTCCTTGGGAAGGAAATCGCGTCTGGGCACGAACGGCAGCCAGCGAAGCTTCAGAACAGCAGGCTGTTCTGCTCAGCGTACGAGCCTGAAGTGAGTGGCAAGGGCTAAGGGGACAGTTCCAAGGCATCTAGCTTTCCTGCTAGCAATGCCATTTCTACCCTGCTGTGGAAAACATTGTCCTTTGCCCTTCTGCTCCGAGAGGCACAGAGCACCTCGGCAGACGCAGTGCAGAGGGAAAGGACACAGTATCCGAGGGAGCGTGGCGCCGCTTAGGCGGGCAAAGCAGAAAGGTGCCGCCCGGCACTGGCTTTGACTCCCTGAGCTTCCTTGCTAGGACAGCAGCTGCCGAAAGCTGGCAACTAGGCTGCCAGAGTGCAGAATGTCAGCGGTCTGGCACGCCTGCTTGCCGAAAGCCAGGATCAGCGAGACAGCGTGCTAGGCTCTGTTTCACAGCACCTTGGAGAACACGCCCTTGAAGAATGCCGTCTCTGTTCCGCAAAAGCTCTGCCACAGTGAAGGTGGAAGAAGCAGCCTGTGGCCACGGGCAGAGCTGGTCAACAGCTGCGCCTAACTTTCCCAAGCTGCGAGAGCATTCTCAGCCGAGTTCTGCTTTGACAGAGCTATTGCTGAACTTTTGCAGTCCCGGAGGCTGCTGAAACCAAGGCTGTGTTCTGCCTCTTCGTTCTTGCCTTCCTGTGCTCCAGCGAGAAGTGAAGCTCTGGCACGGCATTCAGCTTTGCCGCCTCTCTGCACGGAAAGCACTAGACAGAACTAGTGTGCTTCGTGCATGCTCTCTCCTCGCTTTTATGGTCACTGCTCTGCTTTTTGCTTGGCAGCGTTCCAAGGGTCCACGGCATACCTCTTGCACAGCGAGAGGTGGCCGGCGAGGAATACTTGCTGGCTTAAGTCGTTCCATGCTCAAGGCATTCATCAGAGCAACACCATGCGGGAAAAGAGGGGGGAACATTGCAGGACAAATTTCTATGCTGGAACATGATTGTCTGCGAGACAGCTCTTCGCAGCGCTAGTATTTGGCCAGGCTGAAATCAGCGCCACGGGAAGCCAATCTGACAAGCGGAGTGCAACGAGCGCGGCGATATGGGGCCACTTGGCAGGTGGCCGAAGAAAGACGGCTGCCCCGCGAATGTGGTGCCAGAAGGCAAGTTTCAGCAGGGCGTTCCGGGCGAGCTTAATGTGTAGCCGCACTTGTTCTAGGCGAGATTGTAGCCGAGAAGCTTTCCGTCTCCATTCACGAGGCAAGAAAAGCAGAACGCAATGGTCTAGAGGGTTGAGAAGAAAAGTGCTCGTAGCGAGCTCGTTGCGGCAGAAGCGAAAGCCAGGAGCAGCGTGCTCGGTGCGAGAAGTAGACGGCGCTTCGCCTCCTTGGGAAGGAAATCGCGTCTGGGCACGAACGGCAGCCAGCGAAGCTTCAGAACAGCAGGCTGTTCTGCTCAGCGTACGAGCCTGAAGTGAGTGGCAAGGGCTAAGGGGACAGTTCCAAGGCATCTAGCTTTCCTGCTAGCAATGCCATTTCTACCCTGCTGTGGAAAACATTGTCCTTTGCCCTTCTGCTCCGAGAGGCACAGAGCACCTCGGCAGACGCAGTGCAGAGGGAAAGGACACAGTATCCGAGGGAGCGTGGCGCCGCTTAGGCGGGCAAAGCAGAAAGGTGCCGCCCGGCACTGGCTTTGACTCCCTGAGCTTCCTTGCTAGGACAGCAGCTGCCGAAAGCTGGCAACTAGGCTGCCAGAGTGCAGAATGTCAGCGGTCTGGCACGCCTGCTTGCCGAAAGCCAGGATCAGCGAGACAGCGTGCTAGGCTCTGTTTCACAGCACCTTGGAGAACACGCCCTTGAAGAATGCCGTCTCTGTTCCGCAAAAGCTCTGCCACAGTGAAGGTGGAAGAAGCAGCCTGTGGCCACGGGCAGAGCTGGTCAACAGCTGCGCCTAACTTTCCCAAGCTGCGAGAGCATTCTCAGCCGAGTTCTGCTTTGACAGAGCTATTGCTGAACTTTTGCAGTCCCGGAGGCTGCTGAAACCAAGGCTGTGTTCTGCCTCTTCGTTCTTGCCTTCCTGTGCTCCAGCGAGAAGTGAAGCTCTGGCACGGCATTCAGCTTTGCCGCCTCTCTGCACGGAAAGCACTAGACAGAACTAGTGTGCTTCGTGCATGCTCTCTCCTCGCTTTTATGGTCACTGCTCTGCTTTTTGCTTGGCAGCGTTCCAAGGGTCCACGGCATACCTCTTGCACAGCGAGAGGTGGCCGGCGAGGAATACTTGCTGGCTTAAGTCGTTCCATGCTCAAGGCATTCATCAGAGCAACACCATGCGGGAAAAGAGGGGGGAACATTGCAGGACAAATTTCTATGCTGGAACATGATTGTCTGCGAGACAGCTCTCCGCAGCGCTAGTATTTGGCCAGGCTGAAATCAGCGCCACGGGAAGCCAATCTGACAAGCGGAGTGCAACGAGCGCGGCGATATGGGGCCACTTGGCAGGTGGCCGAAGAAAGACGGCTGCCCCGCGAATGTGGTGCCAGAAGGCAAGTTTCAGCAGGGCGTTCCGGGCGAGCTTAATGTGTAGCCGCACTTGTTCTAGGCGAGATTGTAGCCGAGAAGCTTTCCGTCTCCATTCACGAGGCAAGAAAAGCAGAACGCAATGGTCTAGAGGGTTGAGAAGAAAAGTGCTCGTAGCGAGCTCGTTGCGGCAGAAGCGAAAGCCAGGAGCAGCGTGCTCGGTGCGAGAAGTAGACGGCGCTTCGCCTCCTTGGGAAGGAAATCGCGTCTGGGCACGAACGGCAGCCAGCGAAGCTTCAGAACAGCAGGCTGTTCTGCTCAGCGTACGAGCCTGAAGTGAGTGGCAAGGGCTAAGGGGACAGTTCCAAGGCATCTAGCTTTCCTGCTAGCAATGCCATTTCTACCCTGCTGTGGAAAACATTGTCCTTTGCCCTTCTGCTCCGAGAGGCACAGAGCACCTCGGCAGACGCAGTGCAGAGGGAAAGGACACAGTATCCGAGGGAGCGTGGCGCCGCTTAGGCGGGCAAAGCAGAAAGGTGCCGCCCGGCACTGGCTTTGACTCCCTGAGCTTCCTTGCTAGGACAGCAGCTGCCGAAAGCTGGCAACTAGGCTGCCAGAGTGCAGAATGTCAGCGGTCTGGCACGCCTGCTTGCCGAAAGCCAGGATCAGCGAGACAGCGTGCTAGGCTCTGTTTCACAGCACCTTGGAGAACACGCCCTTGAAGAATGCCGTCTCTGTTCCGCAAAAGCTCTGCCACAGTGAAGGTGGAAGAAGCAGCCTGTGGCCACGGGCAGAGCTGGTCAACAGCTGCGCCTAACTTTCCCAAGCTGCGAGAGCATTCTCAGCCGAGTTCTGCTTTGACAGAGCTATTGCTGAACTTTTGCAGCCCCGGAGGCTGCTGAAACCAAGGCTGTGTTCTGCCTCTTCGTTCTTGCCTTCCTGTGCTCCAGCGAGAAGTGAAGCTCTGGCACGGCATTCAGCTTTGCCGCCTCTCTGCACGGAAAGCACTAGACAGAACTAGTGTGCTTCGTGCATGCTCTCTCCTCGCTTTTATGGTCACTGCTCTGCTTTTTGCTTGGCAGCGTTCCAAGGGTCCACGGCATACCTCTTGCACAGCGAGAGGTGGCCGGCGAGGAATACTTGCTGGCTTAAGTCGTTCCATGCTCAAGGCATTCATCAGAGCAACACCATGCGGGAAAAGAGGGGGGAACATTGCAGGACAAATTTCTATGCTGGAACATGATTGTCTGCGAGACAGCTCTCCGCAGCGCTAGTATTTGGCCAGGCTGAAATCAGCGCCACGGGAAGCCAATCTGACAAGCGGAGTGCAACGAGCGCGGCGATATGGGGCCACTTGGCAGGTGGCCGAAGAAAGACGGCTGCCCCGCGAATGTGGTGCCAGAAGGCAAGTTTCAGCAGGGCGTTCCGGGCGAGCTTAATGTGTAGCCGCACTTGTTCTAGGCGAGATTGTAGCCGAGAAGCTTTCCGTCTCCATTCACGAGGCAAGAAAAGCAGAACGCAATGGTCTAGAGGGTTGAGAAGAAAAGTGCTCGTAGCGAGCTCGTTGCGGCAGAAGCGAAAGCCAGGAGCAGCGTGCTCGGTGCGAGAAGTAGACGGCGCTTCGCCTCCTTGGGAAGGAAATCGCGTCTGGGCACGAACGGCAGCCAGCGAAGCTTCAGAACAGCAGGCTGTTCTGCTCAGCGTACGAGCCTGAAGTGAGTGGCAAGGGCTAAGGGGACAGTTCCAAGGCATCTAGCTTTCCTGCTAGCAATGCCATTTCTACCCTGCTGTGGAAAACATTGTCCTTTGCCCTTCTGCTCCGAGAGGCACAGAGCACCTCGGCAGACGCAGTGCAGAGGGAAAGGACACAGTATCCGAGGGAGCGTGGCGCCGCTTAGGCGGGCAAAGCAGAAAGGTGCCGCCCGGCACTGGCTTTGACTCCCTGAGCTTCCTTGCTAGGACAGCAGCTGCCGAAAGCTGGCAACTAGGCTGCCAGAGTGCAGAATGTCAGCGGTCTGGCACGCCTGCTTGCCGAAAGCCAGGATCAGCGAGACAGCGTGCTAGGCTCTGTTTCACAGCACCTTGGAGAACACGCCCTTGAAGAATGCCGTCTCTGTTCCGCAAAAGCTCTGCCACAGTGAAGGTGGAAGAAGCAGCCTGTGGCCACGGGCAGAGCTGGTCAACAGCTGCGCCTAACTTTCCCAAGCTGCGAGAGCATTCTCAGCCGAGTTCTGCTTTGACAGAGCTATTGCTGAACTTTTGCAGCCCCGGAGGCTGCTGAAACCAAGGCTGTGTTCTGCCTCTTCGTTCTTGCCTTCCTGTGCTCCAGCGAGAAGTGAAGCTCTGGCACGGCATTCAGCTTTGCCGCCTCTCTGCACGGAAAGCACTAGACAGAACTAGTGTGCTTCGTGCATGCTCTCTCCTCGCTTTTATGGTCACTGCTCTGCTTTTTGCTTGGCAGCGTTCCAAGGGTCCACGGCATACCTCTTGCACAGCGAGAGGTGGCCGGCGAGGAATACTTGCTGGCTTAAGTCGTTCCATGCTCAAGGCATTCATCAGAGCAACACCATGCGGGAAAAGAGGGGGGAACATTGCAGGACAAATTTCTATGCTGGAACATGATTGTCTGCGAGACAGCTCTCCGCAGCGCTAGTATTTGGCCAGGCTGAAATCAGCGCCACGGGAAGCCAATCTGACAAGCGGAGTGCAACGAGCGCGGCGATATGGGGCCACTTGGCAGGTGGCCGAAGAAAGACGGCTGCCCCGCGAATGTGGTGCCAGAAGGCAAGTTTCAGCAGGGCGTTCCGGGCGAGCTTAATGTGTAGCCGCACTTGTTCTAGGCGAGATTGTAGCCGAGAAGCTTTCCGTCTCCATTCACGAGGCAAGAAAAGCAGAACGCAATGGTCTAGAGGGTTGAGAAGAAAAGTGCTCGTAGCGAGCTCGTTGCGGCAGAAGCGAAAGCCAGGAGCAGCGTGCTCGGTGCGAGAAGTAGACGGCGCTTCGCCTCCTTGGGAAGGAAATCGCGTCTGGGCACGAACGGCAGCCAGCGAAGCTTCAGAACAGCAGGCTGTTCTGCTCAGCGTACGAGCCTGAAGTGAGTGGCAAGGGCTAAGGGGACAGTTCCAAGGCATCTAGCTTTCCTGCTAGCAATGCCATTTCTACCCTGCTGTGGAAAACATTGTCCTTTGCCCTTCTGCTCCGAGAGGCACAGAGCACCTCGGCAGACGCAGTGCAGAGGGAAAGGACACAGTATCCGAGGGAGCGTGGCGCCGCTTAGGCGGGCAAAGCAGAAAGGTGCCGCCCGGCACTGGCTTTGACTCCCTGAGCTTCCTTGCTAGGACAGCAGCTGCCGAAAGCTGGCAACTAGGCTGCCAGAGTGCAGAATGTCAGCGGTCTGGCACGCCTGCTTGCCGAAAGCCAGGATCAGCGAGACAGCGTGCTAGGCTCTGTTTCACAGCACCTTGGAGAACACGCCCTTGAAGAATGCCGTCTCTGTTCCGCAAAAGCTCTGCCACAGTGAAGGTGGAAGAAGCAGCCTGTGGCCACGGGCAGAGCTGGTCAACAGCTGCGCCTAACTTTCCCAAGCTGCGAGAGCATTCTCAGCCGAGTTCTGCTTTGACAGAGCTATTGCTGAACTTTTGCAGTCCCGGAGGCTGCTGAAACCAAGGCTGTGTTCTGCCTCTTCGTTCTTGCCTTCCTGTGCTCCAGCGAGAAGTGAAGCTCTGGCACGGCATTCAGCTTTGCCGCCTCTCTGCACGGAAAGCACTAGACAGAACTAGTGTGCTTCGTGCATGCTCTCTCCTCGCTTTTATGGTCACTGCTCTGCTTTTTGCTTGGCAGCGTTCCAAGGGTCCACGGCATACCTCTTGCACAGCGAGAGGTGGCCGGCGAGGAATACTTGCTGGCTTAAGTCGTTCCATGCTCAAGGCATTCATCAGAGCAACACCATGCGGGAAAAGAGGGGGGAACATTGCAGGACAAATTTCTATGCTGGAACATGATTGTCTGCGAGACAGCTCTCCGCAGCGCTAGTATTTGGCCAGGCTGAAATCAGCGCCACGGGAAGCCAATCTGACAAGCGGAGTGCAACGAGCGCGGCGATATGGGGCCACTTGGCAGGTGGCCGAAGAAAGACGGCTGCCCCGCGAATGTGGTGCCAGAAGGCAAGTTTCAGCAGGGCGTTCCGGGCGAGCTTAATGTGTAGCCGCACTTGTTCTAGGCGAGATTGTAGCCGAGAAGCTTTCCGTCTCCATTCACGAGGCAAGAAAAGCAGAACGCAATGGTCTAGAGGGTTGAGAAGAAAAGTGCTCGTAGCGAGCTCGTTGCGGCAGAAGCGAAAGCCAGGAGCAGCGTGCTCGGTGCGAGAAGTAGACGGCGCTTCGCCTCCTTGGGAAGGAAATCGCGTCTGGGCACGAACGGCAGCCAGCGAAGCTTCAGAACAGCAGGCTGTTCTGCTCAGCGTACGAGCCTGAAGTGAGTGGCAAGGGCTAAGGGGACAGTTCCAAGGCATCTAGCTTTCCTGCTAGCAATGCCATTTCTACCCTGCTGTGGAAAACATTGTCCTTTGCCCTTCTGCTCCGAGAGGCACAGAGCACCTCGGCAGACGCAGTGCAGAGGGAAAGGACACAGTATCCGAGGGAGCGTGGCGCCGCTTAGGCGGGCAAAGCAGAAAGGTGCCGCCCGGCACTGGCTTTGACTCCCTGAGCTTCCTTGCTAGGACAGCAGCTGCCGAAAGCTGGCAACTAGGCTGCCAGAGTGCAGAATGTCAGCGGTCTGGCACGCCTGCTTGCCGAAAGCCAGGATCAGCGAGACAGCGTGCTAGGCTCTGTTTCACAGCACCTTGGAGAACACGCCCTTGAAGAATGCCGTCTCTGTTCCGCAAAAGCTCTGCCACAGTGAAGGTGGAAGAAGCAGCCTGTGGCCACGGGCAGAGCTGGTCAACAGCTGCGCCTAACTTTCCCAAGCTGCGAGAGCATTCTCAGCCGAGTTCTGCTTTGACAGAGCTAGTGCTGAACTTTTGCAGTCCCGGAGGCTGCTGAAACCAAGGCTGTGTTCTGCCTCTTCGTTCTTGCCTTCCTGTGCTCCAGCGAGAAGTGAAGCTCTGGCACGGCATTCAGCTTTGCCGCCTCTCTGCACGGAAAGCACTAGACAGAACTAGTGTGCTTCGTGCATGCTCTCTCCTCGCTTTTATGGTCACTGCTCTGCTTTTTGCTTGGCAGCGTTCCAAGGGTCCACGGCATACCTCTTGCACAGCGAGAGGTGGCCGGCGAGGAATACTTGCTGGCTTAAGTCGTTCCATGCTCAAGGCATTCATCAGAGCAACACCATGGGGGAAAAGAGGGGGGAACATTGCAGGACAAATTTCTATGCTGGAACATGATTGTCTGCGAGACAGCTCTCCGCAGCGCTAGTATTTGGCCAGGCTGAAATCAGCGCCACGGGAAGCCAATCTGACAAGCGGAGTGCAACGAGCGCGGCGATATGGGGCCACTTGGCAGGTGGCCGAAGAAAGACGGCTGCCCCGCGAATGTGGTGCCAGAAGGCAAGTTTCAGCAGGGCGTTCCGGGCGAGCTTAATGTGTAGCCGCACTTGTTCTAGGCGAGATTGTAGCCGAGAAGCTTTCCGTCTCCATTCACGAGGCAAGAAAAGCAGAACGCAATGGTCTAGAGGGTTGAGAAGAAAAGTGCTCGTAGCGAGCTCGTTGCGGCAGAAGCGAAAGCCAGGAGCAGCGTGCTCGGTGCGAGAAGTAGACGGCGCTTCGCCTCCTTGGGAAGGAAATCGCGTCTGGGCACGAACGGCAGCCAGCGAAGCTTCAGAACAGCAGGCTGTTCTGCTCAGCGTACGAGCCTGAAGTGAGTGGCAAGGGCTAAGGGGACAGTTCCAAGGCATCTAGCTTTCCTGCTAGCAATGCCATTTCTACCCTGCTGTGGAAAACATTGTCCTTTGCCCTTCTGCTCCGAGAGGCACAGAGCACCTCGGCAGACGCAGTGCAGAGGGAAAGGACACAGTATCCGAGGGAGCGTGGCGCCGCTTAGGCGGGCAAAGCAGAAAGGTGCCGCCCGGCACTGGCTTTGACTCCCTGAGCTTCCTTGCTAGGACAGCAGCTGCCGAAAGCTGGCAACTAGGCTGCCAGAGTGCAGAATGTCAGCGGTCTGGCACGCCTGCTTGCCGAAAGCCAGGATCAGCGAGACAGCGTGCTAGGCTCTGTTTCACAGCACCTTGGAGAACACGCCCTTGAAGAATGCCGTCTCTGTTCCGCAAAAGCTCTGCCACAGTGAAGGTGGAAGAAGCAGCCTGTGGCCACGGGCAGAGCTGGTCAACAGCTGCGCCTAACTTTCCCAAGCTGCGAGAGCATTCTCAGCCGAGTTCTGCTTTGACAGAGCTAGTGCTGAACTTTTGCAGTCCCGGAGGCTGCTGAAACCAAGGCTGTGTTCTGCCTCTTCGTTCTTGCCTTCCTGTGCTCCAGCGAGAAGTGAAGCTCTGGCACGGCATTCAGCTTTGCCGCCTCTCTGCACGGAAAGCACTAGACAGAACTAGTGTGCTTCGTGCATGCTCTCTCCTCGCTTTTATGGTCACTGCTCTGCTTTTTGCTTGGCAGCGTTCCAAGGGTCCACGGCATACCTCTTGCACAGCGAGAGGTGGCCGGCGAGGAATACTTGCTGGCTTAAGTCGTTCCATGCTCAAGGCATTCATCAGAGCAACACCATGCGGGAAAAGAGGGGGGAACATTGCAGGACAAATTTCTATGCTGGAACATGATTGTCTGCGAGACAGCTCTCCGCAGCGCTAGTATTTGGCCAGGCTGAAATCAGCGCCACGGGAAGCCAATCTGACAAGCGGAGTGCAACGAGCGCGGCGATATGGGGCCACTTGGCAGGTGGCCGAAGAAAGACGGCTGCCCCGCGAATGTGGTGCCAGAAGGCAAGTTTCAGCAGGGCGTTCCGGGCGAGCTTAATGTGTAGCCGCACTTGTTCTAGGCGAGATTGTAGCCGAGAAGCTTTCCGTCTCCATTCACGAGGCAAGAAAAGCAGAACGCAATGGTCTAGAGGGTTGAGAAGAAAAGTGCTCGTAGCGAGCTCGTTGCGGCAGAAGCGAAAGCCAGGAGCAGCGTGCTCGGTGCGAGAAGTAGACGGCGCTTCGCCTCCTTGGGAAGGAAATCGCGTCTGGGCACGAACGGCAGCCAGCGAAGCTTCAGAACAGCAGGCTGTTCTGCTCAGCGTACGAGCCTGAAGTGAGTGGCAAGGGCTAAGGGGACAGTTCCAAGGCATCTAGCTTTCCTGCTAGCAATGCCATTTCTACCCTGCTGTGGAAAACATTGTCCTTTGCCCTTCTGCTCCGAGAGGCACAGAGCACCTCGGCAGACGCAGTGCAGAGGGAAAGGACACAGTATCCGAGGGAGCGTGGCGCCGCTTAGGCGGGCAAAGCAGAAAGGTGCCGCCCGGCACTGGCTTTGACTCCCTGAGCTTCCTTGCTAGGACAGCAGCTGCCGAAAGCTGGCAACTAGGCTGCCAGAGTGCAGAATGTCAGCGGTCTGGCACGCCTGCTTGCCGAAAGCCAGGATCAGCGAGACAGCGTGCTAGGCTCTGTTTCACAGCACCTTGGAGAACACGCCCTTGAAGAATGCCGTCTCTGTTCCGCAAAAGCTCTGCCACAGTGAAGGTGGAAGAAGCAGCCTGTGGCCACGGGCAGAGCTGGTCAACAGCTGCGCCTAACTTTCCCAAGCTGCGAGAGCATTCTCAGCCGAGTTCTGCTTTGACAGAGCTATTGCTGAACTTTTGCAGTCCCGGAGGCTGCTGAAACCAAGGCTGTGTTCTGCCTCTTCGTTCTTGCCTTCCTGTGCTCCAGCGAGAAGTGAAGCTCTGGCACGGCATTCAGCTTTGCCGCCTCTCTGCACGGAAAGCACTAGACAGAACTAGTGTGCTTCGTGCATGCTCTCTCCTCGCTTTTATGGTCACTGCTCTGCTTTTTGCTTGGCAGCGTTCCAAGGGTCCACGGCATACCTCTTGCACAGCGAGAGGTGGCCGGCGAGGAATACTTGCTGGCTTAAGTCGTTCCATGCTCAAGGCATTCATCAGAGCAACACCATGCGGGAAAAGAGGGGGGAACATTGCAGGACAAATTTCTATGCTGGAACATGATTGTCTGCGAGACAGCTCTCCGCAGCGCTAGTATTTGGCCAGGCTGAAATCAGCGCCACGGGAAGCCAATCTGACAAGCGGAGTGCAACGAGCGCGGCGATATGGGGCCACTTGGCAGGTGGCCGAAGAAAGACGGCTGCCCCGCGAATGTGGTGCCAGAAGGCAAGTTTCAGCAGGGCGTTCCGGGCGAGCTTAATGTGTAGCCGCACTTGTTCTAGGCGAGATTGTAGCCGAGAAGCTTTCCGTCTCCATTCACGAGGCAAGAAAAGCAGAACGCAATGGTCTAGAGGGTTGAGAAGAAAAGTGCTCGTAGCGAGCTCGTTGCGGCAGAAGCGAAAGCCAGGAGCAGCGTGCTCGGTGCGAGAAGTAGACGGCGCTTCGCCTCCTTGGGAAGGAAATCGCGTCTGGGCACGAACGGCAGCCAGCGAAGCTTCAGAACAGCAGGCTGTTCTGCTCAGCGTACGAGCCTGAAGTGAGTGGCAAGGGCTAAGGGGACAGTTCCAAGGCATCTAGCTTTCCTGCTAGCAATGCCATTTCTACCCTGCTGTGGAAAACATTGTCCTTTGCCCTTCTGCTCCGAGAGGCACAGAGCACCTCGGCAGACGCAGTGCAGAGGGAAAGGACACAGTATCCGAGGGAGCGTGGCGCCGCTTAGGCGGGCAAAGCAGAAAGGTGCCGCCCGGCACTGGCTTTGACTCCCTGAGCTTCCTTGCTAGGACAGCAGCTGCCGAAAGCTGGCAACTAGGCTGCCAGAGTGCAGAATGTCAGCGGTCTGGCACGCCTGCTTGCCGAAAGCCAGGATCAGCGAGACAGCGTGCTAGGCTCTGTTTCACAGCACCTTGGAGAACACGCCCTTGAAGAATGCCGTCTCTGTTCCGCAAAAGCTCTGCCACAGTGAAGGTGGAAGAAGCAGCCTGTGGCCACGGGCAGAGCTGGTCAACAGCTGCGCCTAACTTTCCCAAGCTGCGAGAGCATTCTCAGCCGAGTTCTGCTTTGACAGAGCTATTGCTGAACTTTTGCAGTCCCGGAGGCTGCTGAAACCAAGGCTGTGTTCTGCCTCTTCGTTCTTGCCTTCCTGTGCTCCAGCGAGAAGTGAAGCTCTGGCACGGCATTCAGCTTTGCCGCCTCTCTGCACGGAAAGCACTAGACAGAACTAGTGTGCTTCGTGCATGCTCTCTCCTCGCTTTTATGGTCACTGCTCTGCTTTTTGCTTGGCAGCGTTCCAAGGGTCCACGGCATACCTCTTGCACAGCGAGAGGTGGCCGGCGAGGAATACTTGCTGGCTTAAGTCGTTCCATGCTCAAGGCATTCATCAGAGCAACACCATGCGGGAAAAGAGGGGGGAACATTGCAGGACAAATTTCTATGCTGGAACATGATTGTCTGCGAGACAGCTCTCCGCAGCGCTAGTATTTGGCCAGGCTGAAATCAGCGCCACGGGAAGCCAATCTGACAAGCGGAGTGCAACGAGCGCGGCGATATGGGGCCACTTGGCAGGTGGCCGAAGAAAGACGGCTGCCCCGCGAATGTGGTGCCAGAAGGCAAGTTTCAGCAGGGCGTTCCGGGCGAGCTTAATGTGTAGCCGCACTTGTTCTAGGCGAGATTGTAGCCGAGAAGCTTTCCGTCTCCATGCACGAGGCAAGAAAAGCAGAACGCAATGGTCTAGAGGGTTGAGAAGAAAAGTGCTCGTAGCGAGCTCGTTGCGGCAGAAGCGAAAGCCAGGAGCAGCGTGCTCGGTGCGAGAAGTAGACGGCGCTTCGCCTCCTTGGGAAGGAAATCGCGTCTGGGCACGAACGGCAGCCAGCGAAGCTTCAGAACAGCAGGCTGTTCTGCTCAGCGTACGAGCCTGAAGTGAGTGGCAAGGGCTAAGGGGACAGTTCCAAGGCATCTAGCTTTCCTGCTAGCAATGCCATTTCTACCCTGCTGTGGATAACATTGTCCTATGCCCTTATGCTCCGAGAGACACAGAGCACCTCGGCAGACGCAGTGCAGAGGGAAAGGACACAGTATCCGAGGGAGCGTGGCGCCGCTTAGGCGGGCAAAGCAGAAAGGTGCCGCCCGGCACTGGCTTTGACTCCCTGAGCTTCCTTGCTAGGACAGCAGCTGCCGAAAGCTGGCAACTAGGCTGTCAGAGTGCAGAATGTCGGCGGTCTGGCACGCCTGCTTGCCGAAAGCCAGGATCAGCGAGACAGCGTGCTAGGCTCTGTTTCACAGCACCTTGGAGAACACGCCCTTGAAGAATGCCGTCTCTGTTCCGCAAAAGCTCTGCCACAGTGAAGGTGGAAGAAGCAGCCTGTGGCCACGGGCAGAGCTGGTCAACAGCTGCGCCTAACTTTCCCAAGCTGCGAGAGCATTCTCAGCCGAGTTCTGCTTTGACAGAGCTATTGCTGAACTTTTGCAGTCCCGGAGGCTGCTGAAACCAAGGCTGTGTTCTGCCTCTTCGTTCTTGCCTTCCTGTGCTCCAGCGAGAAGTGAAGCTCTGGCACGGCATTCAGCTTTGCCGCCTCTCTGCACGGAAGGCACTAGACAGAACTAGTGTGCTTCGTGCATGCTCTCTCCTCGCTTTTATGGTCACTGCTCTGCTTTTTGCTTGGCAGCGTTCCAAGGGTCCACGGCATACCTCTTGCACAGCGAGAGGTGGCCGGCGAGGAATACTTGCTGGCTTAAGTCGTTCCATGCTCAAGGCATTCATCAGAGCAACACCATGCGGGAAAAGAGGGGGGAACATTGCAGGACAAATTTCTATGCTGGAACATGATTGTCTGCGAGACAGCTCTCCGCAGCGCTAGTATTTGGCCAGGCTGAAATCAGCGCCACGGGAAGCCAATCTGACAAGCGGAGTGCAACGAGCGCGGCGATATGGGGCCACTTGGCAGGTGGCCGAAGAAAGACGGCTGCCCCGCGAATGTGGTGCCAGAAGGCAAGTTTCAGCAGGGCGTTCCGGGCGAGCTTAATGTGTAGCCGCACTTGTTCTAGGCGAGATTGTAGCCGAGAAGCTTTCCGTCTCCATTCACGAGGCAAGAAAAGCAGAACGCAATGGTCTAGAGGGTTGAGAAGAAAAGTGCTCGTAGCGAGCTCGTTGCGGCAGAAGCGAAAGCCAGGAGCAGCGTGCTCGGTGCGAGAAGTAGACGGCGCTTCGCCTCCTTGGGAAGGAAATCGCGTCTGGGCACGAACGGCAGCCAGCGAAGCTTCAGAACAGCAGGCTGTTCTGCTCAGCGTACGAGCCTGAAGTGAGTGGCAAGGGCTAAGGGGACAGTTCCAAGGCATCTAGCTTTCCTGCTAGCAATGCCATTTCTACCCTGCTGTGGAAAACATTGTCCTTTGCCCTTCTGCTCCGAGAGGCACAGAGCACCTCGGCAGACGCAGTGCAGAGGGAAAGGACACAGTATCCGAGGGAGCGTGGCGCCGCTTAGGCGGGCAAAGCAGAAAGGTGCCGCCCGGCACTGGCTTTGACTCCCTGAGCTTCCTTGCTAGGACAGCAGCTGCCGAAAGCTGGCAACTAGGCTGCCAGAGTGCAGAATGTCAGCGGTCTGGCACGCCTGCTTGCCGAAAGCCAGGATCAGCGAGACAGCGTGCTAGGCTCTGTTTCACAGCACCTTGGAGAACACGCCCTTGAAGAATGCCGTCTCTGTTCCGCAAAAGCTCTGCCACAGTGAAGGTGGAAGAAGCAGCCTGTGGCCACGGGCAGAGCTGGTCAACAGCTGCGCCTAACTTTCCCAAGCTGCGAGAGCATTCTCAGCCGAGTTCTGCTTTGACAGAGCTATTGCTGAACTTTTGCAGTCCCGGAGGCTGCTGAAACCAAGGCTGTGTTCTGCCTCTTCGTTCTTGCCTTCCTGTGCTCCAGCGAGAAGTGAAGCTCTGGCACGGCATTCAGCTTTGCCGCCTCTCTGCACGGAAAGCACTAGACAGAACTAGTGTGCTTCGTGCATGCTCTCTCCTCGCTTTTATGGTCACTGCTCTGCTTTTTGCTTGGCAGCGTTCCAAGGGTCCACGGCATACCTCTTGCACAGCGAGAGGTGGCCGGCGAGGAATACTTGCTGGCTTAAGTCGTTCCATGCTCAAGGCATTCATCAGAGCAACACCATGCGGGAAAAGAGGGGGGAACATTGCAGGACAAATTTCTATGCTGGAACATGATTGTCTGCGAGACAGCTCTCCGCAGCGCTAGTATTTGGCCAGGCTGAAATCAGCGCCACGGGAAGCCAATCTGACAAGCGGAGTGCAACGAGCGCGGCGATATGGGGCCACTTGGCAGGTGGCCGAAGAAAGACGGCTGCCCCGCGAATGTGGTGCCAGAAGGCAAGTTTCAGCAGGGCGTTCCGGGCGAGCTTAATGTGTAGCCGCACTTGTTCTAGGCGAGATTGTAGCCGAGAAGCTTTCCGTCTCCATTCACGAGGCAAGAAAAGCAGAACGCAATGGTCTAGAGGGTTGAGAAGAAAAGTGCTCGTAGCGAGCTCGTTGCGGCAGAAGCGAAAGCCAGGAGCAGCGTGCTCGGTGCGAGAAGTAGACGGCGCTTCGCCTCCTTGGGAAGGAAATCGCGTCTGGGCACGAACGGCAGCCAGCGAAGCTTCAGAACAGCAGGCTGTTCTGCTCAGCGTACGAGCCTGAAGTGAGTGGCAAGGGCTAAGGGGACAGTTCCAAGGCATCTAGCTTTCCTGCTAGCAATGCCATTTCTACCCTGCTGTGGAAAACATTGTCCTTTGCCCTTCTGCTCCGAGAGGCACAGAGCACGTCGGCAGACGCAGTGCAGAGGGAAAGGACACAGTATCCGAGGGAGCGTGGCGCCGCTTAGGCGGGCAAAGCAGAAAGGTGCCGCCCGGCACTGGCTTTGACTCCCTGAGCTTCCTTGCTAGGACAGCAGCTGCCGAAAGCTGGCAACTAGGCTGCCAGAGTGCAGAATGTCAGCGGTCTGGCACGCCTGCTTGCCGAAAGCCAGGATCAGCGAGACAGCGTGCTAGGCTCTGTTTCACAGCACCTTGGAGAACACGCCCTTGAAGAATGCCGTCTCTGTTCCGCAAAAGCTCTGCCACAGTGAAGGTGGAAGAAGCAGCCTGTGGCCACGGGCAGAGCTGGTCAACAGCTGCGCCTAACTTTCCCAAGCTGCGAGAGCATTCTCAGCCGAGTTCTGCTTTGACAGAGCTATTGCTGAACTTTTGCAGTCCCGGAGGCTGCTGAAACCAAGGCTGTGTTCTGCCTCTTCGTTCTTGCCTTCCTGTGCTCCAGCGAGAAGTGAAGCTCTGGCACGGCATTCAGCTTTGCCGCCTCTCTGCACGGAAAGCACTAGACAGAACTAGTGTGCTTCGTGCATGCTCTCTCCTCGCTTTTATGGTCACTGCTCTGCTTTTTGCTTGGCAGCGTTCCAAGGGTCCACGGCATACCTCTTGCACAGCGAGAGGTGGCCGGCGAGGAATACTTGCTGGCTTAAGTCGTTCCATGCTCAAGGCATTCATCAGAGCAACACCATGCGGGAAAAGAGGGGGGAACATTGCAGGACAAATTTCTATGCTGGAACATGATTGTCTGCGAGACAGCTCTCCGCAGCGCTAGTATTTGGCCAGGCTGAAATCAGCGCCACGGGAAGCCAATCTGACAAGCGGAGTGCAACGAGCGCGGCGATATGGGGCCACTTGGCAGGTGGCCGAAGAAAGACGGCTGCCCCGCGAATGTGGTGCCAGAAGGCAAGTTTCAGCAGGGCGTTCCGGGCGAGCTTAATGTGTAGCCGCACTTGTTCTAGGCGAGATTGTAGCCGAGAAGCTTTCCGTCTCCATGCACGAGGCAAGAAAAGCAGAACGCAATGGTCTAGAGGGTTGAGAAGAAAAGTGCTCGTAGCGAGCTCGTTGCGGCAGAAGCGAAAGCCAGGAGCAGCGTGCTCGGTGCGAGAAGTAGACGGCGCTTCGCCTCCTTGGGAAGGAAATCGCGTCTGGGCACGAACGGCAGCCAGCGAAGCTTCAGAACAGCAGGCTGTTCTGCTCAGCGTACGAGCCTGAAGTGAGTGGCAAGGGCTAAGGGGACAGTTCCAAGGCATCTAGCTTTCCTGCTAGCAATGCCATTTCTACCCTGCTGTGGATAACATTGTCCTATGCCCTTATGCTCCGAGAGACACAGAGCACCTCGGCAGACGCAGTGCAGAGGGAAAGGACACAGTATCCGAGGGAGCGTGGCGCCGCTTAGGCGGGCAAAGCAGAAAGGTGCCGCCCGGCACTGGCTTTGACTCCCTGAGCTTCCTTGCTAGGACAGCAGCTGCCGAAAGCTGGCAACTAGGCTGTCAGAGTGCAGAATGTCGGCGGTCTGGCACGCCTGCTTGCCGAAAGCCAGGATCAGCGAGACAGCGTGCTAGGCTCTGTTTCACAGCACCTTGGAGAACACGCCCTTGAAGAATGCCGTCTCTGTTCCGCAAAAGCTCTGCCACAGTGAAGGTGGAAGAAGCAGCCTGTGGCCACGGGCAGAGCTGGTCAACAGCTGCGCCTAACTTTCCCAAGCTGCGAGAGCATTCTCAGCCGAGTTCTGCTTTGACAGAGCTATTGCTGAACTTTTGCAGTCCCGGAGGCTGCTGAAACCAAGGCTGTGTTCTGCCTCTTCGTTCTTGCCTTCCTGTGCTCCAGCGAGAAGTGAAGCTCTGGCACGGCATTCAGCTTTGCCGCCTCTCTGCACGGAAGGCACTAGACAGAACTAGTGTGCTTCGTGCATGCTCTCTCCTCGCTTTTATGGTCACTGCTCTGCTTTTTGCTTGGCAGCGTTCCAAGGGTCCACGGCATACCTCTTGCACAGCGAGAGGTGGCCGGCGAGGAATACTTGCTGGCTTAAGTCGTTCCATGCTCAAGGCATTCATCAGAGCAACACCATGCGGGAAAAGAGGGGGGAACATTGCAGGACAAATTTCTATGCTGGAACATGATTGTCTGCGAGACAGCTCTCCGCAGCGCTAGTATTTGGCCAGGCTGAAATCAGCGCCACGGGAAGCCAATCTGACAAGCGGAGTGCAACGAGCGCGGCGATATGGGGCCACTTGGCAGGTGGCCGAAGAAAGACGGCTGCCCCGCGAATGTGGTGCCAGAAGGCAAGTTTCAGCAGGGCGTTCCGGGCGAGCTTAATGTGTAGCCGCACTTGTTCTAGGCGAGATTGTAGCCGAGAAGCTTTCCGTCTCCATTCACGAGGCAAGAAAAGCAGAACGCAATGGTCTAGAGGGTTGAGAAGAAAAGTGCTCGTAGCGAGCTCGTTGCGGCAGAAGCGAAAGCCAGGAGCAGCGTGCTCGGTGCGAGAAGTAGACGGCGCTTCGCCTCCTTGGGAAGGAAATCGCGTCTGGGCACGAACGGCAGCCAGCGAAGCTTCAGAACAGCAGGCTGTTCTGCTCAGCGTACGAGCCTGAAGTGAGTGGCAAGGGCTAAGGGGACAGTTCCAAGGCATCTAGCTTTCCTGCTAGCAATGCCATTTCTACCCTGCTGTGGAAAACATTGTCCTTTGCCCTTCTGCTCCGAGAGGCACAGAGCACCTCGGCAGACGCAGTGCAGAGGGAAAGGACACAGTATCCGAGGGAGCGTGGCGCCGCTTAGGCGGGCAAAGCAGAAAGGTGCCGCCCGGCACTGGCTTTGACTCCCTGAGCTTCCTTGCTAGGACAGCAGCTGCCGAAAGCTGGCAACTAGGCTGCCAGAGTGCAGAATGTCAGCGGTCTGGCACGCCTGCTTGCCGAAAGCCAGGATCAGCGAGACAGCGTGCTAGGCTCTGTTTCACAGCACCTTGGAGAACACGCCCTTGAAGAATGCCGTCTCTGTTCCGCAAAAGCTCTGCCACAGTGAAGGTGGAAGAAGCAGCCTGTGGCCACGGGCAGAGCTGGTCAACAGCTGCGCCTAACTTTCCCAAGCTGCGAGAGCATTCTCAGCCGAGTTCTGCTTTGACAGAGCTATTGCTGAACTTTTGCAGTCCCGGAGGCTGCTGAAACCAAGGCTGTGTTCTGCCTCTTCGTTCTTGCCTTCCTGTGCTCCAGCGAGAAGTGAAGCTCTGGCACGGCATTCAGCTTTGCCGCCTCTCTGCACGGAAAGCACTAGACAGAACTAGTGTGCTTCGTGCATGCTCTCTCCTCGCTTTTATGGTCACTGCTCTGCTTTTTGCTTGGCAGCGTTCCAAGGGTCCACGGCATACCTCTTGCACAGCGAGAGGTGGCCGGCGAGGAATACTTGCTGGCTTAAGTCGTTCCATGCTCAAGGCATTCATCAGAGCAACACCATGCGGGAAAAGAGGGGGGAACATTGCAGGACAAATTTCTATGCTGGAACATGATTGTCTGCGAGACAGCTCTCCGCAGCGCTAGTATTTGGCCAGGCTGAAATCAGCGCCACGGGAAGCCAATCTGACAAGCGGAGTGCAACGAGCGCGGCGATATGGGGCCACTTGGCAGGTGGCCGAAGAAAGACGGCTGCCCCGCGAATGTGGTGCCAGAAGGCAAGTTTCAGCAGGGCGTTCCGGGCGAGCTTAATGTGTAGCCGCACTTGTTCTAGGCGAGATTGTAGCCGAGAAGCTTTCCGTCTCCATTCACGAGGCAAGAAAAGCAGAACGCAATGGTCTAGAGGGTTGAGAAGAAAAGTGCTCGTAGCGAGCTCGTTGCGGCAGAAGCGAAAGCCAGGAGCAGCGTGCTCGGTGCGAGAAGTAGACGGCGCTTCGCCTCCTTGGGAAGGAAATCGCGTCTGGGCACGAACGGCAGCCAGCGAAGCTTCAGAACAGCAGGCTGTTCTGCTCAGCGTACGAGCCTGAAGTGAGTGGCAAGGGCTAAGGGGACAGTTCCAAGGCATCTAGCTTTCCTGCTAGCAATGCCATTTCTACCCTGCTGTGGAAAACATTGTCCTTTGCCCTTCTGCTCCGAGAGGCACAGAGCACGTCGGCAGACGCAGTGCAGAGGGAAAGGACACAGTATCCGAGGGAGCGTGGCGCCGCTTAGGCGGGCAAAGCAGAAAGGTGCCGCCCGGCACTGGCTTTGACTCCCTGAGCTTCCTTGCTAGGACAGCAGCTGCCGAAAGCTGGCAACTAGGCTGCCAGAGTGCAGAATGTCAGCGGTCTGGCACGCCTGCTTGCCGAAAGCCAGGATCAGCGAGACAGCGTGCTAGGCTCTGTTTCACAGCACCTTGGAGAACACGCCCTTGAAGAATGCCGTCTCTGTTCCGCAAAAGCTCTGCCACAGTGAAGGTGGAAGAAGCAGCCTGTGGCCACGGGCAGAGCTGGTCAACAGCTGCGCCTAACTTTCCCAAGCTGCGAGAGCATTCTCAGCCGAGTTCTGCTTTGACAGAGCTATTGCTGAACTTTTGCAGTCCCGGAGGCTGCTGAAACCAAGGCTGTGTTCTGCCTCTTCATTCTTGCCTTCCTGTGCTCCAGCGAGAAGTGAAGCTCTGGCACGGCATTCAGCTTTGCCGCCTCTCTGCACGGAAAGCACTAGACAGAACTAGTGTGCTTCGTGCATGCTCTCTCCTCGCTTTTATGGTCACTGCTCTGCTTTTTGCTTGGCAGCGTTCCAAGGGTCCACGGCATACCTCTTGCACAGCGAGAGGTGGCCGGCGAGGAATACTTGCTGGCTTAAGTCGTTCCATGCTCAAGGCATTCATCAGAGCAACACCATGCGGGAAAAGAGGGGGGAACATTGCAGGACAAATTTCTATGCTGGAACATGATTGTCTGCGAGACAGCTCTCCGCAGCGCTAGTATTTGGCCAGGCTGAAATCAGCGCCACGGGAAGCCAATCTGACAAGCGGAGTGCAACGAGCGCGGCGATATGGGGCCACTTGGCAGGTGGCCGAAGAAAGACGGCTGCCCCGCGAATGTGGTGCCAGAAGGCAAGTTTCAGCAGGGCGTTCCGGGCGAGCTTAATGTGTAGCCGCACTTGTTCTAGGCGAGATTGTAGCCGAGAAGCTTTCCGTCTCCATTCACGAGGCAAGAAAAGCAGAACGCAATGGTCTAGAGGGTTGAGAAGAAAAGTGCTCGTAGCGAGCTCGTTGCGGCAGAAGCGAAAGCCAGGAGCAGCGTGCTCGGTGCGAGAAGTAGACGGCGCTTCGCCTCCTTGGGAAGGAAATCGCGTCTGGGCACGAACGGCAGCCAGCGAAGCTTCAGAACAGCAGGCTGTTCTGCTCAGCGTACGAGCCTGAAGTGAGTGGCAAGGGCTAAGGGGACAGTTCCAAGGCATCTAGCTTTCCTGCTAGCAATGCCATTTCTACCCTGCTGTGGAAAACATTGTCCTTTGCCCTTCTGCTCCGAGAGGCACAGAGCACGTCGGCAGACGCAGTGCAGAGGGAAAGGACACAGTATCCGAGGGAGCGTGGCGCCGCTTAGGCGGGCAAAGCAGAAAGGTGCCGCCCGGCACTGGCTTTGACTCCCTGAGCTTCCTTGCTAGGACAGCAGCTGCCGAAAGCTGGCAACTAGGCTGCCAGAGTGCAGAATGTCAGCGGTCTGGCACGCCTGCTTGCCGAAAGCCAGGATCAGCGAGACAGCGTGCTAGGCTCTGTTTCACAGCACCTTGGAGAACACGCCCTTGAAGAATGCCGTCTCTGTTCCGCAAAAGCTCTGCCACAGTGAAGGTGGAAGAAGCAGCCTGTGGCCACGGGCAGAGCTGGTCAACAGCTGCGCCTAACTTTCCCAAGCTGCGAGAGCATTCTCAGCCGAGTTCTGCTTTGACAGAGCTATTGCTGAACTTTTGCAGCCCCGGAGGCTGCTGAAACCAAGGCTGTGTTCTGCCTCTTCGTTCTTGCCTTCCTGTGCTCCAGCGAGAAGTGAAGCTCTGGCACGGCATTCAGCTTTGCCGCCTCTCTGCACGGAAAGCACTAGACAGAACTAGTGTGCTTCGTGCATGCTCTCTCCTCGCTTTTATGGTCACTGCTCTGCTTTTTGCTTGGCAGCGTTCCAAGGGTCCACGGCATACCTCTTGCACAGCGAGAGGTGGCCGGCGAGGAATACTTGCTGGCTTAAGTCGTTCCATGCTCAAGGCATTCATCAGAGCAACACCATGCGGGAAAAGAGGGGGGAACATTGCAGGACAAATTTCTATGCTGGAACATGATTGTCTGCGAGACAGCTCTCCGCAGCGCTAGTATTTGGCCAGGCTGAAATCAGCGCCACGGGAAGCCAATCTGACAAGCGGAGTGCAACGAGCGCGGCGATATGGGGCCACTTGGCAGGTGGCCGAAGAAAGACGGCTGCCCCGCGAATGTGGTGCCAGAAGGCAAGTTTCAGCAGGGCGTTCCGGGCGAGCTTAATGTGTAGCCGCACTTGTTCTAGGCGAGATTGTAGCCGAGAAGCTTTCCGTCTCCATTCACGAGGCAAGAAAAGCAGAACGCAATGGTCTAGAGGGTTGAGAAGAAAAGTGCTCGTAGCGAGCTCGTTGCGGCAGAAGCGAAAGCCAGGAGCAGCGTGCTCGGTGCGAGAAGTAGACGGCGCTTCGCCTCCTTGGGAAGGAAATCGCGTCTGGGCACGAACGGCAGCCAGCGAAGCTTCAGAACAGCAGGCTGTTCTGCTCAGCGTACGAGCCTGAAGTGAGTGGCAAGGGCTAAGGGGACAGTTCCAAGGCATCTAGCTTTCCTGCTAGCAATGCCATTTCTACCCTGCTGTGGAAAACATTGTCCTTTGCCCTTCTGCTCCGAGAGGCACAGAGCACCTCGGCAGACGCAGTGCAGAGGGAAAGGACACAGTATCCGAGGGAGCGTGGCGCCGCTTAGGCGGGCAAAGCAGAAAGGTGCCGCCCGGCACTGGCTTTGACTCCCTGAGCTTCCTTGCTAGGACAGCAGCTGCCGAAAGCTGGCAACTAGGCTGCCAGAGTGCAGAATGTCAGCGGTCTGGCACGCCTGCTTGCCGAAAGCCAGGATCAGCGAGACAGCGTGCTAGGCTCTGTTTCACAGCACCTTGGAGAACACGCCCTTGAAGAATGCCGTCTCTGTTCCGCAAAAGCTCTGCCACAGTGAAGGTGGAAGAAGCAGCCTGTGGCCACGGGCAGAGCTGGTCAACAGCTGCGCCTAACTTTCCCAAGCTGCGAGAGCATTCTCAGCCGAGTTCTGCTTTGACAGAGCTATTGCTGAACTTTTGCAGCCCCGGAGGCTGCTGAAACCAAGGCTGTGTTCTGCCTCTTCGTTCTTGCCTTCCTGTGCTCCAGCGAGAAGTGAAGCTCTGGCACGGCATTCAGCTTTGCCGCCTCTCTGCACGGAAAGCACTAGACAGAACTAGTGTGCTTCGTGCATGCTCTCTCCTCGCTTTTATGGTCACTGCTCTGCTTTTTGCTTGGCAGCGTTCCAAGGGTCCACGGCATACCTCTTGCACAGCGAGAGGTGGCCGGCGAGGAATACTTGCTGGCTTAAGTCGTTCCATGCTCAAGGCATTCATCAGAGCAACACCATGCGGGAAAAGAGGGGGGAACATTGCAGGACAAATTTCTATGCTGGAACATGATTGTCTGCGAGACAGCTCTCCGCAGCGCTAGTATTTGGCCAGGCTGAAATCAGCGCCACGGGAAGCCAATCTGACAAGCGGAGTGCAACGAGCGCGGCGATATGGGGCCACTTGGCAGGTGGCCGAAGAAAGACGGCTGCCCCGCGAATGTGGTGCCAGAAGGCAAGTTTCAGCAGGGCGTTCCGGGCGAGCTTAATGTGTAGCCGCACTTGTTCTAGGCGAGATTGTAGCCGAGAAGCTTTCCGTCTCCATTCACGAGGCAAGAAAAGCAGAACGCAATGGTCTAGAGGGTTGAGAAGAAAAGTGCTCGTAGCGAGCTCGTTGCGGCAGAAGCGAAAGCCAGGAGCAGCGTGCTCGGTGCGAGAAGTAGACGGCGCTTCGCCTCCTTGGGAAGGAAATCGCGTCTGGGCACGAACGGCAGCCAGCGAAGCTTCAGAACAGCAGGCTGTTCTGCTCAGCGTACGAGCCTGAAGTGAGTGGCAAGGGCTAAGGGGACAGTTCCAAGGCATCTAGCTTTCCTGCTAGCAATGCCATTTCTACCCTGCTGTGGAAAACATTGTCCTTTGCCCTTCTGCTCCGAGAGGCACAGAGCACCTCGGCAGACGCAGTGCAGAGGGAAAGGACACAGTATCCGAGGGAGCGTGGCGCCGCTTAGGCGGGCAAAGCAGAAAGGTGCCGCCCGGCACTGGCTTTGACTCCCTGAGCTTCCTTGCTAGGACAGCAGCTGCCGAAAGCTGGCAACTAGGCTGCCAGAGTGCAGAATGTCAGCGGTCTGGCACGCCTGCTTGCCGAAAGCCAGGATCAGCGAGACAGCGTGCTAGGCTCTGTTTCACAGCACCTTGGAGAACACGCCCTTGAAGAATGCCGTCTCTGTTCCGCAAAAGCTCTGCCACAGTGAAGGTGGAAGAAGCAGCCTGTGGCCACGGGCAGAGCTGGTCAACAGCTGCGCCTAACTTTCCCAAGCTGCGAGAGCATTCTCAGCCGAGTTCTGCTTTGACAGAGCTATTGCTGAACTTTTGCAGCCCCGGAGGCTGCTGAAACCAAGGCTGTGTTCTGCCTCTTCGTTCTTGCCTTCCTGTGCTCCAGCGAGAAGTGAAGCTCTGGCACGGCATTCAGCTTTGCCGCCTCTCTGCACGGAAAGCACTAGACAGAACTAGTGTGCTTCGTGCATGCTCTCTCCTCGCTTTTATGGTCACTGCTCTGCTTTTTGCTTGGCAGCGTTCCAAGGGTCCACGGCATACCTCTTGCACAGCGAGAGGTGGCCGGCGAGGAATACTTGCTGGCTTAAGTCGTTCCATGCTCAAGGCATTCATCAGAGCAACACCATGCGGGAAAAGAGGGGGGAACATTGCAGGACAAATTTCTATGCTGGAACATGATTGTCTGCGAGACAGCTCTCCGCAGCGCTAGTATTTGGCCAGGCTGAAATCAGCGCCACGGGAAGCCAATCTGACAAGCGGAGTGCAACGAGCGCGGCGATATGGGGCCACTTGGCAGGTGGCCGAAGAAAGACGGCTGCCCCGCGAATGTGGTGCCAGAAGGCAAGTTTCAGCAGGGCGTTCCGGGCGAGCTTAATGTGTAGCCGCACTTGTTCTAGGCGAGATTGTAGCCGAGAAGCTTTCCGTCTCCATTCACGAGGCAAGAAAAGCAGAACGCAATGGTCTAGAGGGTTGAGAAGAAAAGTGCTCGTAGCGAGCTCGTTGCGGCAGAAGCGAAAGCCAGGAGCAGCGTGCTCGGTGCGAGAAGTAGACGGCGCTTCGCCTCCTTGGGAAGGAAATCGCGTCTGGGCACGAACGGCAGCCAGCGAAGCTTCAGAACAGCAGGCTGTTCTGCTCAGCGTACGAGCCTGAAGTGAGTGGCAAGGGCTAAGGGGACAGTTCCAAGGCATCTAGCTTTCCTGCTAGCAATGCCATTTCTACCCTGCTGTGGAAAACATTGTCCTTTGCCCTTCTGCTCCGAGAGGCACAGAGCACCTCGGCAGACGCAGTGCAGAGGGAAAGGACACAGTATCCGAGGGAGCGTGGCGCCGCTTAGGCGGGCAAAGCAGAAAGGTGCCGCCCGGCACTGGCTTTGACTCCCTGAGCTTCCTTGCTAGGACAGCAGCTGCCGAAAGCTGGCAACTAGGCTGCCAGAGTGCAGAATGTCAGCGGTCTGGCACGCCTGCTTGCCGAAAGCCAGGATCAGCGAGACAGCGTGCTAGGCTCTGTTTCACAGCACCTTGGAGAACACGCCCTTGAAGAATGCCGTCTCTGTTCCGCAAAAGCTCTGCCACAGTGAAGGTGGAAGAAGCAGCCTGTGGCCACGGGCAGAGCTGGTCAACAGCTGCGCCTAACTTTCCCAAGCTGCGAGAGCATTCTCAGCCGAGTTCTGCTTTGACAGAGCTATTGCTGAACTTTTGCAGTCCCGGAGGCTGCTGAAACCAAGGCTGTGTTCTGCCTCTTCGTTCTTGCCTTCCTGTGCTCCAGCGAGAAGTGAAGCTCTGGCACGGCATTCAGCTTTGCCGCCTCTCTGCACGGAAAGCACTAGACAGAACTAGTGTGCTTCGTGCATGCTCTCTCCTCGCTTTTATGGTCACTGCTCTGCTTTTTGCTTGGCAGCGTTCCAAGGGTCCACGGCATACCTCTTGCACAGCGAGAGGTGGCCGGCGAGGAATACTTGCTGGCTTAAGTCGTTCCATGCTCAAGGCATTCATCAGAGCAACACCATGCGGGAAAAGAGGGGGGAACATTGCAGGACAAATTTCTATGCTGGAACATGATTGTCTGCGAGACAGCTCTCCGCAGCGCTAGTATTTGGCCAGGCTGAAATCAGCGCCACGGGAAGCCAATCTGACAAGCGGAGTGCAACGAGCGCGGCGATATGGGGCCACTTGGCAGGTGGCCGAAGAAAGACGGCTGCCCCGCGAATGTGGTGCCAGAAGGCAAGTTTCAGCAGGGCGTTCCGGGCGAGCTTAATGTGTAGCCGCACTTGTTCTAGGCGAGATTGTAGCCGAGAAGCTTTCCGTCTCCATTCACGAGGCAAGAAAAGCAGAACGCAATGGTCTAGAGGGTTGAGAAGAAAAGTGCTCGTAGCGAGCTCGTTGCGGCAGAAGCGAAAGCCAGGAGCAGCGTGCTCGGTGCGAGAAGTAGACGGCGCTTCGCCTCCTTGGGAAGGAAATCGCGTCTGGGCACGAACGGCAGCCAGCGAAGCTTCAGAACAGCAGGCTGTTCTGCTCAGCGTACGAGCCTGAAGTGAGTGGCAAGGGCTAAGGGGACAGTTCCAAGGCATCTAGCTTTCCTGCTAGCAATGCCATTTCTACCCTGCTGTGGAAAACATTGTCCTTTGCCCTTCTGCTCCGAGAGGCACAGAGCACCTCGGCAGACGCAGTGCAGAGGGAAAGGACACAGTATCCGAGGGAGCGTGGCGCCGCTTAGGCGGGCAAAGCAGAAAGGTGCCGCCCGGCACTGGCTTTGACTCCCTGAGCTTCCTTGCTAGGACAGCAGCTGCCGAAAGCTGGCAACTAGGCTGCCAGAGTGCAGAATGTCAGCGGTCTGGCACGCCTGCTTGCCGAAAGCCAGGATCAGCGAGACAGCGTGCTAGGCTCTGTTTCACAGCACCTTGGAGAACACGCCCTTGAAGAATGCCGTCTCTGTTCCGCAAAAGCTCTGCCACAGTGAAGGTGGAAGAAGCAGCCTGTGGCCACGGGCAGAGCTGGTCAACAGCTGCGCCTAACTTTCCCAAGCTGCGAGAGCATTCTCAGCCGAGTTCTGCTTTGACAGAGCTATTGCTGAACTTTTGCAGTCCCGGAGGCTGCTGAAACCAAGGCTGTGTTCTGCCTCTTCGTTCTTGCCTTCCTGTGCTCCAGCGAGAAGTGAAGCTCTGGCACGGCATTCAGCTTTGCCGCCTCTCTGCACGGAAAGCACTAGACAGAACTAGTGTGCTTCGTGCATGCTCTCTCCTCGCTTTTATGGTCACTGCTCTGCTTTTTGCTTGGCAGCGTTCCAAGGGTCCACGGCATACCTCTTGCACAGCGAGAGGTGGCCGGCGAGGAATACTTGCTGGCTTAAGTCGTTCCATGCTCAAGGCATTCATCAGAGCAACACCATGCGGGAAAAGAGGGGGGAACATTGCAGGACAAATTTCTATGCTGGAACATGATTGTCTGCGAGACAGCTCTCCGCAGCGCTAGTATTTGGCCAGGCTGAAATCAGCGCCACGGGAAGCCAATCTGACAAGCGGAGTGCAACGAGCGCGGCGATATGGGGCCACTTGGCAGGTGGCCGAAGAAAGACGGCTGCCCCGCGAATGTGGTGCCAGAAGGCAAGTTTCAGCAGGGCGTTCCGGGCGAGCTTAATGTGTAGCCGCACTTGTTCTAGGCGAGATTGTAGCCGAGAAGCTTTCCGTCTCCATGCACGAGGCAAGAAAAGCAGAACGCAATGGTCTAGAGGGTTGAGAAGAAAAGTGCTCGTAGCGAGCTCGTTGCGGCAGAAGCGAAAGCCAGGAGCAGCGTGCTCGGTGCGAGAAGTAGACGGCGCTTCGCCTCCTTGGGAAGGAAATCGCGTCTGGGCACGAACGGCAGCCAGCGAAGCTTCAGAACAGCAGGCTGTTCTGCTCAGCGTACGAGCCTGAAGTGAGTGGCAAGGGCTAAGGGGACAGTTCCAAGGCATCTAGCTTTCCTGCTAGCAATGCCATTTCTACCCTGCTGTGGAAAACATTGTCCTTTGCCCTTCTGCTCCGAGAGGCACAGAGCACCTCGGCAGACGCAGTGCAGAGGGAAAGGACACAGTATCCGAGGGAGCGTGGCGCCGCTTAGGCGGGCAAAGCAGAAAGGTGCCGCCCGGCACTGGCTTTGACTCCCTGAGCTTCCTTGCTAGGACAGCAGCTGCCGAAAGCTGGCAACTAGGCTGCCAGAGTGCAGAATGTCAGCGGTCTGGCACGCCTGCTTGCCGAAAGCCAGGATCAGCGAGACAGCGTGCTAGGCTCTGTTTCACAGCACCTTGGAGAACACGCCCTTGAAGAATGCCGTCTCTGTTCCGCAAAAGCTCTGCCACAGTGAAGGTGGAAGAAGCAGCCTGTGGCCACGGGCAGAGCTGGTCAACAGCTGCGCCTAACTTTCCCAAGCTGCGAGAGCATTCTCAGCCGAGTTCTGCTTTGACAGAGCTATTGCTGAACTTTTGCAGTCCCGGAGGCTGCTGAAACCAAGGCTGTGTTCTGCCTCTTCGTTCTTGCCTTCCTGTGCTCCAGCGAGAAGTGAAGCTCTGGCACGGCATTCAGCTTTGCCGCCTCTCTGCACGGAAAGCACTAGACAGAACTAGTGTGCTTCGTGCATGCTCTCTCCTCGCTTTTATGGTCACTGCTCTGCTTTTTGCTTGGCAGCGTTCCAAGGGTCCACGGCATACCTCTTGCACAGCGAGAGGTGGCCGGCGAGGAATACTTGCTGGCTTAAGTCGTTCCATGCTCAAGGCATTCATCAGAGCAACACCATGCGGGAAAAGAGGGGGGAACATTGCAGGACAAATTTCTATGCTGGAACATGATTGTCTGCGAGACAGCTCTCCGCAGCGCTAGTATTTGGCCAGGCTGAAATCAGCGCCACGGGAAGCCAATCTGACAAGCGGAGTGCAACGAGCGCGGCGATATGGGGCCACTTGGCAGGTGGCCGAAGAAAGACGGCTGCCCCGCGAATGTGGTGCCAGAAGGCAAGTTTCAGCAGGGCGTTCCGGGCGAGCTTAATGTGTAGCCGCACTTGTTCTAGGCGAGATTGTAGCCGAGAAGCTTTCCGTCTCCATGCACGAGGCAAGAAAAGCAGAACGCAATGGTCTAGAGGGTTGAGAAGAAAAGTGCTCGTAGCGAGCTCGTTGCGGCAGAAGCGAAAGCCAGGAGCAGCGTGCTCGGTGCGAGAAGTAGACGGCGCTTCGCCTCCTTGGGAAGGAAATCGCGTCTGGGCACGAACGGCAGCCAGCGAAGCTTCAGAACAGCAGGCTGTTCTGCTCAGCGTACGAGCCTGAAGTGAGTGGCAAGGGCTAAGGGGACAGTTCCAAGGCATCTAGCTTTCCTGCTAGCAATGCCATTTCTACCCTGCTGTGGAAAACATTGTCCTTTGCCCTTCTGCTCCGAGAGGCACAGAGCACCTCGGCAGACGCAGTGCAGAGGGAAAGGACACAGTATCCGAGGGAGCGTGGCGCCGCTTAGGCGGGCAAAGCAGAAAGGTGCCGCCCGGCACTGGCTTTGACTCCCTGAGCTTCCTTGCTAGGACAGCAGCTGCCGAAAGCTGGCAACTAGGCTGCCAGAGTGCAGAATGTCAGCGGTCTGGCACGCCTGCTTGCCGAAAGCCAGGATCAGCGAGACAGCGTGCTAGGCTCTGTTTCACAGCACCTTGGAGAACACGCCCTTGAAGAATGCCGTCTCTGTTCCGCAAAAGCTCTGCCACAGTGAAGGTGGAAGAAGCAGCCTGTGGCCACGGGCAGAGCTGGTCAACAGCTGCGCCTAACTTTCCCAAGCTGCGAGAGCATTCTCAGCCGAGTTCTGCTTTGACAGAGCTATTGCTGAACTTTTGCAGTCCCGGAGGCTGCTGAAACCAAGGCTGTGTTCTGCCTCTTCGTTCTTGCCTTCCTGTGCTCCAGCGAGAAGTGAAGCTCTGGCACGGCATTCAGCTTTGCCGCCTCTCTGCACGGAAAGCACTAGACAGAACTAGTGTGCTTCGTGCATGCTCTCTCCTCGCTTTTATGGTCACTGCTCTGCTTTTTGCTTGGCAGCGTTCCAAGGGTCCACGGCATACCTCTTGCACAGCGAGAGGTGGCCGGCGAGGAATACTTGCTGGCTTAAGTCGTTCCATGCTCAAGGCATTCATCAGAGCAACACCATGCGGGAAAAGAGGGGGGAACATTGCAGGACAAATTTCTATGCTGGAACATGATTGTCTGCGAGACAGCTCTCCGCAGCGCTAGTATTTGGCCAGGCTGAAATCAGCGCCACGGGAAGCCAATCTGACAAGCGGAGTGCAACGAGCGCGGCGATATGGGGCCACTTGGCAGGTGGCCGAAGAAAGACGGCTGCCCCGCGAATGTGGTGCCAGAAGGCAAGTTTCAGCAGGGCGTTCCGGGCGAGCTTAATGTGTAGCCGCACTTGTTCTAGGCGAGATTGTAGCCGAGAAGCTTTCCGTCTCCATGCACGAGGCAAGAAAAGCAGAACGCAATGGTCTAGAGGGTTGAGAAGAAAAGTGCTCGTAGCGAGCTCGTTGCGGCAGAAGCGAAAGCCAGGAGCAGCGTGCTCGGTGCGAGAAGTAGACGGCGCTTCGCCTCCTTGGGAAGGAAATCGCGTCTGGGCACGAACGGCAGCCAGCGAAGCTTCAGAACAGCAGGCTGTTCTGCTCAGCGTACGAGCCTGAAGTGAGTGGCAAGGGCTAAGGGGACAGTTCCAAGGCATCTAGCTTTCCTGCTAGCAATGCCATTTCTACCCTGCTGTGGAAAACATTGTCCTTTGCCCTTCTGCTCCGAGAGGCACAGAGCACCTCGGCAGACGCAGTGCAGAGGGAAAGGACACAGTATCCGAGGGAGCGTGGCGCCGCTTAGGCGGGCAAAGCAGAAAGGTGCCGCCCGGCACTGGCTTTGACTCCCTGAGCTTCCTTGCTAGGACAGCAGCTGCCGAAAGCTGGCAACTAGGCTGCCAGAGTGCAGAATGTCAGCGGTCTGGCACGCCTGCTTGCCGAAAGCCAGGATCAGCGAGACAGCGTGCTAGGCTCTGTTTCACAGCACCTTGGAGAACACGCCCTTGAAGAATGCCGTCTCTGTTCCGCAAAAGCTCTGCCACAGTGAAGGTGGAAGAAGCAGCCTGTGGCCACGGGCAGAGCTGGTCAACAGCTGCGCCTAACTTTCCCAAGCTGCGAGAGCATTCTCAGCCGAGTTCTGCTTTGACAGAGCTATTGCTGAACTTTTGCAGTCCCGGAGGCTGCTGAAACCAAGGCTGTGTTCTGCCTCTTCGTTCTTGCCTTCCTGTGCTCCAGCGAGAAGTGAAGCTCTGGCACGGCATTCAGCTTTGCCGCCTCTCTGCACGGAAAGCACTAGACAGAACTAGTGTGCTTCGTGCATGCTCTCTCCTCGCTTTTATGGTCACTGCTCTGCTTTTTGCTTGGCAGCGTTCCAAGGGTCCACGGCATACCTCTTGCACAGCGAGAGGTGGCCGGCGAGGAATACTTGCTGGCTTAAGTCGTTCCATGCTCAAGGCATTCATCAGAGCAACACCATGCGGGAAAAGAGGGGGGAACATTGCAGGACAAATTTCTATGCTGGAACATGATTGTCTGCGAGACAGCTCTCCGCAGCGCTAGTATTTGGCCAGGCTGAAATCAGCGCCACGGGAAGCCAATCTGACAAGCGGAGTGCAACGAGCGCGGCGATATGGGGCCACTTGGCAGGTGGCCGAAGAAAGACGGCTGCCCCGCGAATGTGGTGCCAGAAGGCAAGTTTCAGCAGGGCGTTCCGGGCGAGCTTAATGTGTAGCCGCACTTGTTCTAGGCGAGATTGTAGCCGAGAAGCTTTCCGTCTCCATGCACGAGGCAAGAAAAGCAGAACGCAATGGTCTAGAGGGTTGAGAAGAAAAGTGCTCGTAGCGAGCTCGTTGCGGCAGAAGCGAAAGCCAGGAGCAGCGTGCTCGGTGCGAGAAGTAGACGGCGCTTCGCCTCCTTGGGAAGGAAATCGCGTCTGGGCACGAACGGCAGCCAGCGAAGCTTCAGAACAGCAGGCTGTTCTGCTCAGCGTACGAGCCTGAAGTGAGTGGCAAGGGCTAAGGGGACAGTTCCAAGGCATCTAGCTTTCCTGCTAGCAATGCCATTTCTACCCTGCTGTGGAAAACATTGTCCTTTGCCCTTCTGCTCCGAGAGGCACAGAGCACCTCGGCAGACGCAGTGCAGAGGGAAAGGACACAGTATCCGAGGGAGCGTGGCGCCGCTTAGGCGGGCAAAGCAGAAAGGTGCCGCCCGGCACTGGCTTTGACTCCCTGAGCTTCCTTGCTAGGACAGCAGCTGCCGAAAGCTGGCAACTAGGCTGCCAGAGTGCAGAATGTCAGCGGTCTGGCACGCCTGCTTGCCGAAAGCCAGGATCAGCGAGACAGCGTGCTAGGCTCTGTTTCACAGCACCTTGGAGAACACGCCCTTGAAGAATGCCGTCTCTGTTCCGCAAAAGCTCTGCCACAGTGAAGGTGGAAGAAGCAGCCTGTGGCCACGGGCAGAGCTGGTCAACAGCTGCGCCTAACTTTCCCAAGCTGCGAGAGCATTCTCAGCCGAGTTCTGCTTTGACAGAGCTATTGCTGAACTTTTGCAGTCCCGGAGGCTGCTGAAACCAAGGCTGTGTTCTGCCTCTTCGTTCTTGCCTTCCTGTGCTCCAGCGAGAAGTGAAGCTCTGGCACGGCATTCAGCTTTGCCGCCTCTCTGCACGGAAAGCACTAGACAGAACTAGTGTGCTTCGTGCATGCTCTCTCCTCGCTTTTATGGTCACTGCTCTGCTTTTTGCTTGGCAGCGTTCCAAGGGTCCACGGCATACCTCTTGCACAGCGAGAGGTGGCCGGCGAGGAATACTTGCTGGCTTAAGTCGTTCCATGCTCAAGGCATTCATCAGAGCAACACCATGCGGGAAAAGAGGGGGGAACATTGCAGGACAAATTTCTATGCTGGAACATGATTGTCTGCGAGACAGCTCTCCGCAGCGCTAGTATTTGGCCAGGCTGAAATCAGCGCCACGGGAAGCCAATCTGACAAGCGGAGTGCAACGAGCGCGGCGATATGGGGCCACTTGGCAGGTGGCCGAAGAAAGACGGCTGCCCCGCGAATGTGGTGCCAGAAGGCAAGTTTCAGCAGGGCGTTCCGGGCGAGCTTAATGTGTAGCCGCACTTGTTCTAGGCGAGATTGTAGCCGAGAAGCTTTCCGTCTCCATGCACGAGGCAAGAAAAGCAGAACGCAATGGTCTAGAGGGTTGAGAAGAAAAGTGCTCGTAGCGAGCTCGTTGCGGCAGAAGCGAAAGCCAGGAGCAGCGTGCTCGGTGCGAGAAGTAGACGGCGCTTCGCCTCCTTGGGAAGGAAATCGCGTCTGGGCACGAACGGCAGCCAGCGAAGCTTCAGAACAGCAGGCTGTTCTGCTCAGCGTACGAGCCTGAAGTGAGTGGCAAGGGCTAAGGGGACAGTTCCAAGGCATCTAGCTTTCCTGCTAGCAATGCCATTTCTACCCTGCTGTGGAAAACATTGTCCTTTGCCCTTCTGCTCCGAGAGGCACAGAGCACCTCGGCAGACGCAGTGCAGAGGGAAAGGACACAGTATCCGAGGGAGCGTGGCGCCGCTTAGGCGGGCAAAGCAGAAAGGTGCCGCCCGGCACTGGCTTTGACTCCCTGAGCTTCCTTGCTAGGACAGCAGCTGCCGAAAGCTGGCAACTAGGCTGCCAGAGTGCAGAATGTCAGCGGTCTGGCACGCCTGCTTGCCGAAAGCCAGGATCAGCGAGACAGCGTGCTAGGCTCTGTTTCACAGCACCTTGGAGAACACGCCCTTGAAGAATGCCGTCTCTGTTCCGCAAAAGCTCTGCCACAGTGAAGGTGGAAGAAGCAGCCTGTGGCCACGGGCAGAGCTGGTCAACAGCTGCGCCTAACTTTCCCAAGCTGCGAGAGCATTCTCAGCCGAGTTCTGCTTTGACAGAGCTATTGCTGAACTTTTGCAGTCCCGGAGGCTGCTGAAACCAAGGCTGTGTTCTGCCTCTTCGTTCTTGCCTTCCTGTGCTCCAGCGAGAAGTGAAGCTCTGGCACGGCATTCAGCTTTGCCGCCTCTCTGCACGGAAAGCACTAGACAGAACTAGTGTGCTTCGTGCATGCTCTCTCCTCGCTTTTATGGTCACTGCTCTGCTTTTTGCTTGGCAGCGTTCCAAGGGTCCACGGCATACCTCTTGCACAGCGAGAGGTGGCCGGCGAGGAATACTTGCTGGCTTAAGTCGTTCCATGCTCAAGGCATTCATCAGAGCAACACCATGCGGGAAAAGAGGGGGGAACATTGCAGGACAAATTTCTATGCTGGAACATGATTGTCTGCGAGACAGCTCTCCGCAGCGCTAGTATTTGGCCAGGCTGAAATCAGCGCCACGGGAAGCCAATCTGACAAGCGGAGTGCAACGAGCGCGGCGATATGGGGCCACTTGGCAGGTGGCCGAAGAAAGACGGCTGCCCCGCGAATGTGGTGCCAGAAGGCAAGTTTCAGCAGGGCGTTCCGGGCGAGCTTAATGTGTAGCCGCACTTGTTCTAGGCGAGATTGTAGCCGAGAAGCTTTCCGTCTCCATTCACGAGGCAAGAAAAGCAGAACGCAATGGTCTAGAGGGTTGAGAAGAAAAGTGCTCGTAGCGAGCTCGTTGCGGCAGAAGCGAAAGCCAGGAGCAGCGTGCTCGGTGCGAGAAGTAGACGGCGCTTCGCCTCCTTGGGAAGGAAATCGCGTCTGGGCACGAACGGCAGCCAGCGAAGCTTCAGAACAGCAGGCTGTTCTGCTCAGCGTACGAGCCTGAAGTGAGTGGCAAGGGCTAAGGGGACAGTTCCAAGGCATCTAGCTTTCCTGCTAGCAATGCCATTTCTACCCTGCTGTGGATAACATTGTCCTATGCCCTTCTGCTCCGAGAGGCACAGAGCACCTCGGCAGACGCAGTGCAGAGGGAAAGGACACAGTATCCGAGGGAGCGTGGCGCCGCTTAGGCGGGCAAAGCAGAAAGGTGCCGCCCGGCACTGGCTTTGACTCCCTGAGCTTCCTTGCTAGGACAGCAGCTGCCGAAAGCTGGCAACTAGGCTGCCAGAGTGCAGAATGTCAGCGGTCTGGCACGCCTGCTTGCCGAAAGCCAGGATCAGCGAGACAGCGTGCTAGGCTCTGTTTCACAGCACCTTGGAGAACACGCCCTTGAAGAATGCCGTCTCTGTTCCGCAAAAGCTCTGCCACAGTGAAGGTGGAAGAAGCAGCCTGTGGCCACGGGCAGAGCTGGTCAACAGCTGCGCCTAACTTTCCCAAGCTGCGAGAGCATTCTCAGCCGAGTTCTGCTTTGACAGAGCTATTGCTGAACTTTTGCAGTCCCGGAGGCTGCTGAAACCAAGGCTGTGTTCTGCCTCTTCGTTCTTGCCTTCCTGTGCTCCAGCGAGAAGTGAAGCTCTGGCACGGCATTCAGCTTTGCCGCCTCTCTGCACGGAAAGCACTAGACAGAACTAGTGTGCTTCGTGCATGCTCTCTCCTCGCTTTTATGGTCACTGCTCTGCTTTTTGCTTGGCAGCGTTCCAAGGGTCCACGGCATACCTCTTGCACAGCGAGAGGTGGCCGGCGAGGAATACTTGCTGGCTTAAGTCGTTCCATGCTCAAGGCATTCATCAGAGCAACACCATGCGGGAAAAGAGGGGGGAACATTGCAGGACAAATTTCTATGCTGGAACATGATTGTCTGCGAGACAGCTCTCCGCAGCGCTAGTATTTGGCCAGGCTGAAATCAGCGCCACGGGAAGCCAATCTGACAAGCGGAGTGCAACGAGCGCGGCGATATGGGGCCACTTGGCAGGTGGCCGAAGAAAGACGGCTGCCCCGCGAATGTGGTGCCAGAAGGCAAGTTTCAGCAGGGCGTTCCGGGCGAGCTTAATGTGTAGCCGCACTTGTTCTAGGCGAGATTGTAGCCGAGAAGCTTTCCGTCTCCATTCACGAGGCAAGAAAAGCAGAACGCAATGGTCTAGAGGGTTGAGAAGAAAAGTGCTCGTAGCGAGCTCGTTGCGGCAGAAGCGAAAGCCAGGAGCAGCGTGCTCGGTGCGAGAAGTAGACGGCGCTTCGCCTCCTTGGGAAGGAAATCGCGTCTGGGCACGAACGGCAGCCAGCGAAGCTTCAGAACAGCAGGCTGTTCTGCTCAGCGTACGAGCCTGAAGTGAGTGGCAAGGGCTAAGGGGACAGTTCCAAGGCATCTAGCTTTCCTGCTAGCAATGCCATTTCTACCCTGCTGTGGAAAACATTGTCCTTTGCCCTTCTGCTCCGAGAGGCACAGAGCACCTCGGCAGACGCAGTGCAGAGGGAAAGGACACAGTATCCGAGGGAGCGTGGCGCCGCTTAGGCGGGCAAAGCAGAAAGGTGCCGCCCGGCACTGGCTTTGACTCCCTGAGCTTCCTTGCTAGGACAGCAGCTGCCGAAAGCTGGCAACTAGGCTGCCAGAGTGCAGAATGTCAGCGGTCTGGCACGCCTGCTTGCCGAAAGCCAGGATCAGCGAGACAGCGTGCTAGGCTCTGTTTCACAGCACCTTGGAGAACACGCCCTTGAAGAATGCCGTCTCTGTTCCGCAAAAGCTCTGCCACAGTGAAGGTGGAAGAAGCAGCCTGTGGCCACGGGCAGAGCTGGTCAACAGCTGCGCCTAACTTTCCCAAGCTGCGAGAGCATTCTCAGCCGAGTTCTGCTTTGACAGAGCTATTGCTGAACTTTTGCAGTCCCGGAGGCTGCTGAAACCAAGGCTGTGTTCTGCCTCTTCGTTCTTGCCTTCCTGTGCTCCAGCGAGAAGTGAAGCTCTGGCACGGCATTCAGCTTTGCCGCCTCTCTGCACGGAAAGCACTAGACAGAACTAGTGTGCTTCGTGCATGCTCTCTCCTCGCTTTTATGGTCACTGCTCTGCTTTTTGCTTGGCAGCGTTCCAAGGGTCCACGGCATACCTCTTGCACAGCGAGAGGTGGCCGGCGAGGAATACTTGCTGGCTTAAGTCGTTCCATGCTCAAGGCATTCATCAGAGCAACACCATGCGGGAAAAGAGGGGGGAACATTGCAGGACAAATTTCTATGCTGGAACATGATTGTCTGCGAGACAGCTCTCCGCAGCGCTAGTATTTGGCCAGGCTGAAATCAGCGCCACGGGAAGCCAATCTGACAAGCGGAGTGCAACGAGCGCGGCGATATGGGGCCACTTGGCAGGTGGCCGAAGAAAGACGGCTGCCCCGCGAATGTGGTGCCAGAAGGCAAGTTTCAGCAGGGCGTTCCGGGCGAGCTTAATGTGTAGCCGCACTTGTTCTAGGCGAGATTGTAGCCGAGAAGCTTTCCGTCTCCATTCACGAGGCAAGAAAAGCAGAACGCAATGGTCTAGAGGGTTGAGAAGAAAAGTGCTCGTAGCGAGCTCGTTGCGGCAGAAGCGAAAGCCAGGAGCAGCGTGCTCGGTGCGAGAAGTAGACGGCGCTTCGCCTCCTTGGGAAGGAAATCGCGTCTGGGCACGAACGGCAGCCAGCGAAGCTTCAGAACAGCAGGCTGTTCTGCTCAGCGTACGAGCCTGAAGTGAGTGGCAAGGGCTAAGGGGACAGTTCCAAGGCATCTAGCTTTCCTGCTAGCAATGCCATTTCTACCCTGCTGTGGAAAACATTGTCCTTTGCCCTTCTGCTCCGAGAGGCACAGAGCACCTCGGCAGACGCAGTGCAGAGGGAAAGGACACAGTATCCGAGGGAGCGTGGCGCCGCTTAGGCGGGCAAAGCAGAAAGGTGCCGCCCGGCACTGGCTTTGACTCCCTGAGCTTCCTTGCTAGGACAGCAGCTGCCGAAAGCTGGCAACTAGGCTGCCAGAGTGCAGAATGTCAGCGGTCTGGCACGCCTGCTTGCCGAAAGCCAGGATCAGCGAGACAGCGTGCTAGGCTCTGTTTCACAGCACCTTGGAGAACACGCCCTTGAAGAATGCCGTCTCTGTTCCGCAAAAGCTCTGCCACAGTGAAGGTGGAAGAAGCAGCCTGTGGCCACGGGCAGAGCTGGTCAACAGCTGCGCCTAACTTTCCCAAGCTGCGAGAGCATTCTCAGCCGAGTTCTGCTTTGACAGAGCTATTGCTGAACTTTTGCAGTCCCGGAGGCTGCTGAAACCAAGGCTGTGTTCTGCCTCTTCGTTCTTGCCTTCCTGTGCTCCAGCGAGAAGTGAAGCTCTGGCACGGCATTCAGCTTTGCCGCCTCTCTGCACGGAAAGCACTAGACAGAACTAGTGTGCTTCGTGCATGCTCTCTCCTCGCTTTTATGGTCACTGCTCTGCTTTTTGCTTGGCAGCGTTCCAAGGGTCCACGGCATACCTCTTGCACAGCGAGAGGTGGCCGGCGAGGAATACTTGCTGGCTTAAGTCGTTCCATGCTCAAGGCATTCATCAGAGCAACACCATGCGGGAAAAGAGGGGGGAACATTGCAGGACAAATTTCTATGCTGGAACATGATTGTCTGCGAGACAGCTCTCCGCAGCGCTAGTATTTGGCCAGGCTGAAATCAGCGCCACGGGAAGCCAATCTGACAAGCGGAGTGCAACGAGCGCGGCGATATGGGGCCACTTGGCAGGTGGCCGAAGAAAGACGGCTGCCCCGCGAATGTGGTGCCAGAAGGCAAGTTTCAGCAGGGCGTTCCGGGCGAGCTTAATGTGTAGCCGCACTTGTTCTAGGCGAGATTGTAGCCGAGAAGCTTTCCGTCTCCATTCACGAGGCAAGAAAAGCAGAACGCAATGGTCTAGAGGGTTGAGAAGAAAAGTGCTCGTAGCGAGCTCGTTGCGGCAGAAGCGAAAGCCAGGAGCAGCGTGCTCGGTGCGAGAAGTAGACGGCGCTTCGCCTCCTTGGGAAGGAAATCGCGTCTGGGCACGAACGGCAGCCAGCGAAGCTTCAGAACAGCAGGCTGTTCTGCTCAGCGTACGAGCCTGAAGTGAGTGGCAAGGGCTAAGGGGACAGTTCCAAGGCATCTAGCTTTCCTGCTAGCAATGCCATTTCTACCCTGCTGTGGAAAACATTGTCCTTTGCCCTTCTGCTCCGAGAGGCACAGAGCACCTCGGCAGACGCAGTGCAGAGGGAAAGGACACAGTATCCGAGGGAGCGTGGCGCCGCTTAGGCGGGCAAAGCAGAAAGGTGCCGCCCGGCACTGGCTTTGACTCCCTGAGCTTCCTTGCTAGGACAGCAGCTGCCGAAAGCTGGCAACTAGGCTGCCAGAGTGCAGAATGTCAGCGGTCTGGCACGCCTGCTTGCCGAAAGCCAGGATCAGCGAGACAGCGTGCTAGGCTCTGTTTCACAGCACCTTGGAGAACACGCCCTTGAAGAATGCCGTCTCTGTTCCGCAAAAGCTCTGCCACAGTGAAGGTGGAAGAAGCAGCCTGTGGCCACGGGCAGAGCTGGTCAACAGCTGCGCCTAACTTTCCCAAGCTGCGAGAGCATTCTCAGCCGAGTTCTGCTTTGACAGAGCTATTGCTGAACTTTTGCAGTCCCGGAGGCTGCTGAAACCAAGGCTGTGTTCTGCCTCTTCGTTCTTGCCTTCCTGTGCTCCAGCGAGAAGTGAAGCTCTGGCACGGCATTCAGCTTTGCCGCCTCTCTGCACGGAAAGCACTAGACAGAACTAGTGTGCTTCGTGCATGCTCTCTCCTCGCTTTTATGGTCACTGCTCTGCTTTTTGCTTGGCAGCGTTCCAAGGGTCCACGGCATACCTCTTGCACAGCGAGAGGTGGCCGGCGAGGAATACTTGCTGGCTTAAGTCGTTCCATGCTCAAGGCATTCATCAGAGCAACACCATGCGGGAAAAGAGGGGGGAACATTGCAGGACAAATTTCTATGCTGGAACATGATTGTCTGCGAGACAGCTCTCCGCAGCGCTAGTATTTGGCCAGGCTGAAATCAGCGCCACGGGAAGCCAATCTGACAAGCGGAGTGCAACGAGCGCGGCGATATGGGGCCACTTGGCAGGTGGCCGAAGAAAGACGGCTGCCCCGCGAATGTGGTGCCAGAAGGCAAGTTTCAGCAGGGCGTTCCGGGCGAGCTTAATGTGTAGCCGCACTTGTTCTAGGCGAGATTGTAGCCGAGAAGCTTTCCGTCTCCATGCACGAGGCAAGAAAAGCAGAACGCAATGGTCTAGAGGGTTGAGAAGAAAAGTGCTCGTAGCGAGCTCGTTGCGGCAGAAGCGAAAGCCAGGAGCAGCGTGCTCGGTGCGAGAAGTAGACGGCGCTTCGCCTCCTTGGGAAGGAAATCGCGTCTGGGCACGAACGGCAGCCAGCGAAGCTTCAGAACAGCAGGCTGTTCTGCTCAGCGTACGAGCCTGAAGTGAGTGGCAAGGGCTAAGGGGACAGTTCCAAGGCATCTAGCTTTCCTGCTAGCAATGCCATTTCTACCCTGCTGTGGAAAACATTGTCCTTTGCCCTTCTGCTCCGAGAGGCACAGAGCACCTCGGCAGACGCAGTGCAGAGGGAAAGGACACAGTATCCGAGGGAGCGTGGCGCCGCTTAGGCGGGCAAAGCAGAAAGGTGCCGCCCGGCACTGGCTTTGACTCCCTGAGCTTCCTTGCTAGGACAGCAGCTGCCGAAAGCTGGCAACTAGGCTGCCAGAGTGCAGAATGTCAGCGGTCTGGCACGCCTGCTTGCCGAAAGCCAGGATCAGCGAGACAGCGTGCTAGGCTCTGTTTCACAGCACCTTGGAGAACACGCCCTTGAAGAATGCCGTCTCTGTTCCGCAAAAGCTCTGCCACAGTGAAGGTGGAAGAAGCAGCCTGTGGCCACGGGCAGAGCTGGTCAACAGCTGCGCCTAACTTTCCCAAGCTGCGAGAGCATTCTCAGCCGAGTTCTGCTTTGACAGAGCTATTGCTGAACTTTTGCAGTCCCGGAGGCTGCTGAAACCAAGGCTGTGTTCTGCCTCTTCGTTCTTGCCTTCCTGTGCTCCAGCGAGAAGTGAAGCTCTGGCACGGCATTCAGCTTTGCCGCCTCTCTGCACGGAAAGCACTAGACAGAACTAGTGTGCTTCGTGCATGCTCTCTCCTCGCTTTTATGGTCACTGCTCTGCTTTTTGCTTGGCAGCGTTCCAAGGGTCCACGGCATACCTCTTGCACAGCGAGAGGTGGCCGGCGAGGAATACTTGCTGGCTTAAGTCGTTCCATGCTCAAGGCATTCATCAGAGCAACACCATGCGGGAAAAGAGGGGGGAACATTGCAGGACAAATTTCTATGCTGGAACATGATTGTCTGCGAGACAGCTCTCCGCAGCGCTAGTATTTGGCCAGGCTGAAATCAGCGCCACGGGAAGCCAATCTGACAAGCGGAGTGCAACGAGCGCGGCGATATGGGGCCACTTGGCAGGTGGCCGAAGAAAGACGGCTGCCCCGCGAATGTGGTGCCAGAAGGCAAGTTTCAGCAGGGCGTTCCGGGCGAGCTTAATGTGTAGCCGCACTTGTTCTAGGCGAGATTGTAGCCGAGAAGCTTTCCGTCTCCATGCACGAGGCAAGAAAAGCAGAACGCAATGGTCTAGAGGGTTGAGAAGAAAAGTGCTCGTAGCGAGCTCGTTGCGGCAGAAGCGAAAGCCAGGAGCAGCGTGCTCGGTGCGAGAAGTAGACGGCGCTTCGCCTCCTTGGGAAGGAAATCGCGTCTGGGCACGAACGGCAGCCAGCGAAGCTTCAGAACAGCAGGCTGTTCTGCTCAGCGTACGAGCCTGAAGTGAGTGGCAAGGGCTAAGGGGACAGTTCCAAGGCATCTAGCTTTCCTGCTAGCAATGCCATTTCTACCCTGCTGTGGAAAACATTGTCCTTTGCCCTTCTGCTCCGAGAGGCACAGAGCACCTCGGCAGACGCAGTGCAGAGGGAAAGGACACAGTATCCGAGGGAGCGTGGCGCCGCTTAGGCGGGCAAAGCAGAAAGGTGCCGCCCGGCACTGGCTTTGACTCCCTGAGCTTCCTTGCTAGGACAGCAGCTGCCGAAAGCTGGCAACTAGGCTGCCAGAGTGCAGAATGTCAGCGGTCTGGCACGCCTGCTTGCCGAAAGCCAGGATCAGCGAGACAGCGTGCTAGGCTCTGTTTCACAGCACCTTGGAGAACACGCCCTTGAAGAATGCCGTCTCTGTTCCGCAAAAGCTCTGCCACAGTGAAGGTGGAAGAAGCAGCCTGTGGCCACGGGCAGAGCTGGTCAACAGCTGCGCCTAACTTTCCCAAGCTGCGAGAGCATTCTCAGCCGAGTTCTGCTTTGACAGAGCTATTGCTGAACTTTTGCAGCCCCGGAGGCTGCTGAAACCAAGGCTGTGTTCTGCCTCTTCGTTCTTGCCTTCCTGTGCTCCAGCGAGAAGTGAAGCTCTGGCACGGCATTCAGCTTTGCCGCCTCTCTGCACGGAAAGCACTAGACAGAACTAGTGTGCTTCGTGCATGCTCTCTCCTCGCTTTTATGGTCACTGCTCTGCTTTTTGCTTGGCAGCGTTCCAAGGGTCCACGGCATACCTCTTGCACAGCGAGAGGTGGCCGGCGAGGAATACTTGCTGGCTTAAGTCGTTCCATGCTCAAGGCATTCATCAGAGCAACACCATGCGGGAAAAGAGGGGGGAACATTGCAGGACAAATTTCTATGCTGGAACATGATTGTCTGCGAGACAGCTCTCCGCAGCGCTAGTATTTGGCCAGGCTGAAATCAGCGCCACGGGAAGCCAATCTGACAAGCGGAGTGCAACGAGCGCGGCGATATGGGGCCACTTGGCAGGTGGCCGAAGAAAGACGGCTGCCCCGCGAATGTGGTGCCAGAAGGCAAGTTTCAGCAGGGCGTTCCGGGCGAGCTTAATGTGTAGCCGCACTTGTTCTAGGCGAGATTGTAGCCGAGAAGCTTTCCGTCTCCATTCACGAGGCAAGAAAAGCAGAACGCAATGGTCTAGAGGGTTGAGAAGAAAAGTGCTCGTAGCGAGCTCGTTGCGGCAGAAGCGAAAGCCAGGAGCAGCGTGCTCGGTGCGAGAAGTAGACGGCGCTTCGCCTCCTTGGGAAGGAAATCGCGTCTGGGCACGAACGGCAGCCAGCGAAGCTTCAGAACAGCAGGCTGTTCTGCTCAGCGTACGAGCCTGAAGTGAGTGGCAAGGGCTAAGGGGACAGTTCCAAGGCATCTAGCTTTCCTGCTAGCAATGCCATTTCTACCCTGCTGTGGAAAACATTGTCCTTTGCCCTTCTGCTCCGAGAGGCACAGAGCACCTCGGCAGACGCAGTGCAGAGGGAAAGGACACAGTATCCGAGGGAGCGTGGCGCCGCTTAGGCGGGCAAAGCAGAAAGGTGCCGCCCGGCACTGGCTTTGACTCCCTGAGCTTCCTTGCTAGGACAGCAGCTGCCGAAAGCTGGCAACTAGGCTGCCAGAGTGCAGAATGTCAGCGGTCTGGCACGCCTGCTTGCCGAAAGCCAGGATCAGCGAGACAGCGTGCTAGGCTCTGTTTCACAGCACCTTGGAGAACACGCCCTTGAAGAATGCCGTCTCTGTTCCGCAAAAGCTCTGCCACAGTGAAGGTGGAAGAAGCAGCCTGTGGCCACGGGCAGAGCTGGTCAACAGCTGCGCCTAACTTTCCCAAGCTGCGAGAGCATTCTCAGCCGAGTTCTGCTTTGACAGAGCTATTGCTGAACTTTTGCAGTCCCGGAGGCTGCTGAAACCAAGGCTGTGTTCTGCCTCTTCGTTCTTGCCTTCCTGTGCTCCAGCGAGAAGTGAAGCTCTGGCACGGCATTCAGCTTTGCCGCCTCTCTGCACGGAAAGCACTAGACAGAACTAGTGTGCTTCGTGCATGCTCTCTCCTCGCTTTTATGGTCACTGCTCTGCTTTTTGCTTGGCAGCGTTCCAAGGGTCCACGGCATACCTCTTGCACAGCGAGAGGTGGCCGGCGAGGAATACTTGCTGGCTTAAGTCGTTCCATGCTCAAGGCATTCATCAGAGCAACACCATGCGGGAAAAGAGGGGGGAACATTGCAGGACAAATTTCTATGCTGGAACATGATTGTCTGCGAGACAGCTCTCCGCAGCGCTAGTATTTGGCCAGGCTGAAATCAGCGCCACGGGAAGCCAATCTGACAAGCGGAGTGCAACGAGCGCGGCGATATGGGGCCACTTGGCAGGTGGCCGAAGAAAGACGGCTGCCCCGCGAATGTGGTGCCAGAAGGCAAGTTTCAGCAGGGCGTTCCGGGCGAGCTTAATGTGTAGCCGCACTTGTTCTAGGCGAGATTGTAGCCGAGAAGCTTTCCGTCTCCATTCACGAGGCAAGAAAAGCAGAACGCAATGGTCTAGAGGGTTGAGAAGAAAAGTGCTCGTAGCGAGCTCGTTGCGGCAGAAGCGAAAGCCAGGAGCAGCGTGCTCGGTGCGAGAAGTAGACGGCGCTTCGCCTCCTTGGGAAGGAAATCGCGTCTGGGCACGAACGGCAGCCAGCGAAGCTTCAGAACAGCAGGCTGTTCTGCTCAGCGTACGAGCCTGAAGTGAGTGGCAAGGGCTAAGGGGACAGTTCCAAGGCATCTAGCTTTCCTGCTAGCAATGCCATTTCTACCCTGCTGTGGAAAACATTGTCCTTTGCCCTTCTGCTCCGAGAGGCACAGAGCACCTCGGCAGACGCAGTGCAGAGGGAAAGGACACAGTATCCGAGGGAGCGTGGCGCCGCTTAGGCGGGCAAAGCAGAAAGGTGCCGCCCGGCACTGGCTTTGACTCCCTGAGCTTCCTTGCTAGGACAGCAGCTGCCGAAAGCTGGCAACTAGGCTGCCAGAGTGCAGAATGTCGGCGGTCTGGCACGCCTGCTTGCCGAAAGCCAGGATCAGCGAGACAGCGTGCTAGGCTCTGTTTCACAGCACCTTGGAGAACACGCCCTTGAAGAATGCCGTCTCTGTTCCGCAAAAGCTCTGCCACAGTGAAGGTGGAAGAAGCAGCCTGTGGCCACGGGCAGAGCTGGTCAACAGCTGCGCCTAACTTTCCCAAGCTGCGAGAGCATTCTCAGCCGAGTTCTGCTTTGACAGAGCTATTGCTGAACTTTTGCAGCCCCGGAGGCTGCTGAAACCAAGGCTGTGTTCTGCCTCTTCGTTCTTGCCTTCCTGTGCTCCAGCGAGAAGTGAAGCTCTGGCACGGCATTCAGCTTTGCCGCCTCTCTGCACGGAAAGCACTAGACAGAACTAGTGTGCTTCGTGCATGCTCTCTCCTCGCTTTTATGGTCACTGCTCTGCTTTTTGCTTGGCAGCGTTCCAAGGGTCCACGGCATACCTCTTGCACAGCGAGAGGTGGCCGGCGAGGAATACTTGCTGGCTTAAGTCGTTCCATGCTCAAGGCATTCATCAGAGCAACACCATGCGGGAAAAGAGGGGGGAACATTGCAGGACAAATTTCTATGCTGGAACATGATTGTCTGCGAGACAGCTCTCCGCAGCGCTAGTATTTGGCCAGGCTGAAATCAGCGCCACGGGAAGCCAATCTGACAAGCGGAGTGCAACGAGCGCGGCGATATGGGGCCACTTGGCAGGTGGCCGAAGAAAGACGGCTGCCCCGCGAATGTGGTGCCAGAAGGCAAGTTTCAGCAGGGCGTTCCGGGCGAGCTTAATGTGTAGCCGCACTTGTTCTAGGCGAGATTGTAGCCGAGAAGCTTTCCGTCTCCATTCACGAGGCAAGAAAAGCAGAACGCAATGGTCTAGAGGGTTGAGAAGAAAAGTGCTCGTAGCGAGCTCGTTGCGGCAGAAGCGAAAGCCAGGAGCAGCGTGCTCGGTGCGAGAAGTAGACGGCGCTTCGCCTCCTTGGGAAGGAAATCGCGTCTGGGCACGAACGGCAGCCAGCGAAGCTTCAGAACAGCAGGCTGTTCTGCTCAGCGTACGAGCCTGAAGTGAGTGGCAAGGGCTAAGGGGACAGTTCCAAGGCATCTAGCTTTCCTGCTAGCAATGCCATTTCTACCCTGCTGTGGAAAACATTGTCCTTTGCCCTTCTGCTCCGAGAGGCACAGAGCACGTCGGCAGACGCAGTGCAGAGGGAAAGGACACAGTATCCGAGGGAGCGTGGCGCCGCTTAGGCGGGCAAAGCAGAAAGGTGCCGCCCGGCACTGGCTTTGACTCCCTGAGCTTCCTTGCTAGGACAGCAGCTGCCGAAAGCTGGCAACTAGGCTGCCAGAGTGCAGAATGTCAGCGGTCTGGCACGCCTGCTTGCCGAAAGCCAGGATCAGCGAGACAGCGTGCTAGGCTCTGTTTCACAGCACCTTGGAGAACACGCCCTTGAAGAATGCCGTCTCTGTTCCGCAAAAGCTCTGCCACAGTGAAGGTGGAAGAAGCAGCCTGTGGCCACGGGCAGAGCTGGTCAACAGCTGCGCCTAACTTTCCCAAGCTGCGAGAGCATTCTCAGCCGAGTTCTGCTTTGACAGAGCTATTGCTGAACTTTTGCAGTCCCGGAGGCTGCTGAAACCAAGGCTGTGTTCTGCCTCTTCGTTCTTGCCTTCCTGTGCTCCAGCGAGAAGTGAAGCTCTGGCACGGCATTCAGCTTTGCCGCCTCTCTGCACGGAAAGCACTAGACAGAACTAGTGTGCTTCGTGCATGCTCTCTCCTCGCTTTTATGGTCACTGCTCTGCTTTTTGCTTGGCAGCGTTCCAAGGGTCCACGGCATACCTCTTGCACAGCGAGAGGTGGCCGGCGAGGAATACTTGCTGGCTTAAGTCGTTCCATGCTCAAGGCATTCATCAGAGCAACACCATGCGGGAAAAGAGGGGGGAACATTGCAGGACAAATTTCTATGCTGGAACATGATTGTCTGCGAGACAGCTCTCCGCAGCGCTAGTATTTGGCCAGGCTGAAATCAGCGCCACGGGAAGCCAATCTGACAAGCGGAGTGCAACGAGCGCGGCGATATGGGGCCACTTGGCAGGTGGCCGAAGAAAGACGGCTGCCCCGCGAATGTGGTGCCAGAAGGCAAGTTTCAGCAGGGCGTTCCGGGCGAGCTTAATGTGTAGCCGCACTTGTTCTAGGCGAGATTGTAGCCGAGAAGCTTTCCGTCTCCATTCACGAGGCAAGAAAAGCAGAACGCAATGGTCTAGAGGGTTGAGAAGAAAAGTGCTCGTAGCGAGCTCGTTGCGGCAGAAGCGAAAGCCAGGAGCAGCGTGCTCGGTGCGAGAAGTAGACGGCGCTTCGCCTCCTTGGGAAGGAAATCGCGTCTGGGCACGAACGGCAGCCAGCGAAGCTTCAGAACAGCAGGCTGTTCTGCTCAGCGTACGAGCCTGAAGTGAGTGGCAAGGGCTAAGGGGACAGTTCCAAGGCATCTAGCTTTCCTGCTAGCAATGCCATTTCTACCCTGCTGTGGAAAACATTGTCCTTTGCCCTTCTGCTCCGAGAGGCAGAGAGCACCTCGGCAGACGCAGTGCAGAGGGAAAGGACACAGTATCCGAGGGAGCGTGGCGCCGCTTAGGCGGGCAAAGCAGAAAGGTGCCGCCCGGCACTGGCTTTGACTCCCTGAGCTTCCTTGCTAGGACAGCAGCTGCCGAAAGCTGGCAACTAGGCTGCCAGAGTGCAGAATGTCAGCGGTCTGGCACGCCTGCTTGCCGAAAGCCAGGATCAGCGAGACAGCGTGCTAGGCTCTGTTTCACAGCACCTTGGAGAACACGCCCTTGAAGAATGCCGTCTCTGTTCCGCAAAAGCTCTGCCACAGTGAAGGTGGAAGAAGCAGCCTGTGGCCACGGGCAGAGCTGGTCAACAGCTGCGCCTAACTTTCCCAAGCTGCGAGAGCATTCTCAGCCGAGTTCTGCTTTGACAGAGCTATTGCTGAACTTTTGCAGTCCCGGAGGCTGCTGAAACCAAGGCTGTGTTCTGCCTCTTCGTTCTTGCCTTCCTGTGCTCCAGCGAGAAGTGAAGCTCTGGCACGGCATTCAGCTTTGCCGCCTCTCTGCACGGAAAGCACTAGACAGAACTAGTGTGCTTCGTGCATGCTCTCTCCTCGCTTTTATGGTCACTGCTCTGCTTTTTGCTTGGCAGCGTTCCAAGGGTCCACGGCATACCTCTTGCACAGCGAGAGGTGGCCGGCGAGGAATACTTGCTGGCTTAAGTCGTTCCATGCTCAAGGCATTCATCAGAGCAACACCATGCGGGAAAAGAGGGGGGAACATTGCAGGACAAATTTCTATGCTGGAACATGATTGTCTGCGAGACAGCTCTCCGCAGCGCTAGTATTTGGCCAGGCTGAAATCAGCGCCACGGGAAGCCAATCTGACAAGCGGAGTGCAACGAGCGCGGCGATATGGGGCCACTTGGCAGGTGGCCGAAGAAAGACGGCTGCCCCGCGAATGTGGTGCCAGAAGGCAAGTTTCAGCAGGGCGTTCCGGGCGAGCTTAATGTGTAGCCGCACTTGTTCTAGGCGAGATTGTAGCCGAGAAGCTTTCCGTCTCCATTCACGAGGCAAGAAAAGCAGAACGCAATGGTCTAGAGGGTTGAGAAGAAAAGTGCTCGTAGCGAGCTCGTTGCGGCAGAAGCGAAAGCCAGGAGCAGCGTGCTCGGTGCGAGAAGTAGACGGCGCTTCGCCTCCTTGGGAAGGAAATCGCGTCTGGGCACGAACGGCAGCCAGCGAAGCTTCAGAACAGCAGGCTGTTCTGCTCAGCGTACGAGCCTGAAGTGAGTGGCAAGGGCTAAGGGGACAGTTCCAAGGCATCTAGCTTTCCTGCTAGCAATGCCATTTCTACCCTGCTGTGGAAAACATTGTCCTTTGCCCTTCTGCTCCGAGAGGCACAGAGCACCTCGGCAGACGCAGTGCAGAGGGAAAGGACACAGTATCCGAGGGAGCGTGGCGCCGCTTAGGCGGGCAAAGCAGAAAGGTGCCGCCCGGCACTGGCTTTGACTCCCTGAGCTTCCTTGCTAGGACAGCAGCTGCCGAAAGCTGGCAACTAGGCTGCCAGAGTGCAGAATGTCAGCGGTCTGGCACGCCTGCTTGCCGAAAGCCAGGATCAGCGAGACAGCGTGCTAGGCTCTGTTTCACAGCACCTTGGAGAACACGCCCTTGAAGAATGCCGTCTCTGTTCCGCAAAAGCTCTGCCACAGTGAAGGTGGAAGAAGCAGCCTGTGGCCACGGGCAGAGCTGGTCAACAGCTGCGCCTAACTTTCCCAAGCTGCGAGAGCATTCTCAGCCGAGTTCTGCTTTGACAGAGCTATTGCTGAACTTTTGCAGTCCCGGAGGCTGCTGAAACCAAGGCTGTGTTCTGCCTCTTCGTTCTTGCCTTCCTGTGCTCCAGCGAGAAGTGAAGCTCTGGCACGGCATTCAGCTTTGCCGCCTCTCTGCACGGAAAGCACTAGACAGAACTAGTGTGCTTCGTGCATGCTCTCTCCTCGCTTTTATGGTCACTGCTCTGCTTTTTGCTTGGCAGCGTTCCAAGGGTCCACGGCATACCTCTTGCACAGCGAGAGGTGGCCGGCGAGGAATACTTGCTGGCTTAAGTCGTTCCATGCTCCAGGCATTCATCAGAGCAACACCATGCGGGAAAAGAGGGGGGAACATTGCAGGACAAATTTCTATGCTGGAACATGATTGTCTGCGAGACAGCTCTCCGCAGCGCTAGTATTTGGCCAGGCTGAAATCAGCGCCACGGGAAGCCAATCTGACAAGCGGAGTGCAACGAGCGCGGCGATATGGGGCCACTTGGCAGGTGGCCGAAGAAAGACGGCTGCCCCGCGAATGTGGTGCCAGAAGGCAAGTTTCAGCAGGGCGTTCCGGGCGAGCTTAATGTGTAGCCGCACTTGTTCTAGGCGAGATTGTAGCCGAGAAGCTTTCCGTCTCCATTCACGAGGCAAGAAAAGCAGAACGCAATGGTCTAGAGGGTTGAGAAGAAAAGTGCTCGTAGCGAGCTCGTTGCGGCAGAAGCGAAAGCCAGGAGCAGCGTGCTCGGTGCGAGAAGTAGACGGCGCTTCGCCTCCTTGGGAAGGAAATCGCGTCTGGGCACGAACGGCAGCCAGCGAAGCTTCAGAACAGCAGGCTGTTCTGCTCAGCGTACGAGCCTGAAGTGAGTGGCAAGGGCTAAGGGGACAGTTCCAAGGCATCTAGCTTTCCTGCTAGCAATGCCATTTCTACCCTGCTGTGGAAAACATTGTCCTTTGCCCTTCTGCTCCGAGAGGCACAGAGCACCTCGGCAGACGCAGTGCAGAGGGAAAGGACACAGTATCCGAGGGAGCGTGGCGCCGCTTAGGCGGGCAAAGCAGAAAGGTGCCGCCCGGCACTGGCTTTGACTCCCTGAGCTTCCTTGCTAGGACAGCAGCTGCCGAAAGCTGGCAACTAGGCTGCCAGAGTGCAGAATGTCAGCGGTCTGGCACGCCTGCTTGCCGAAAGCCAGGATCAGCGAGACAGCGTGCTAGGCTCTGTTTCACAGCACCTTGGAGAACACGCCCTTGAAGAATGCCGTCTCTGTTCCGCAAAAGCTCTGCCACAGTGAAGGTGGAAGAAGCAGCCTGTGGCCACGGGCAGAGCTGGTCAACAGCTGCGCCTAACTTTCCCAAGCTGCGAGAGCATTCTCAGCCGAGTTCTGCTTTGACAGAGCTATTGCTGAACTTTTGCAGTCCCGGAGGCTGCTGAAACCAAGGCTGTGTTCTGCCTCTTCGTTCTTGCCTTCCTGTGCTCCAGCGAGAAGTGAAGCTCTGGCACGGCATTCAGCTTTGCCGCCTCTCTGCACGGAAAGCACTAGACAGAACTAGTGTGCTTCGTGCATGCTCTCTCCTCGCTTTTATGGTCACTGCTCTGCTTTTTGCTTGGCAGCGTTCCAAGGGTCCACGGCATACCTCTTGCACAGCGAGAGGTGGCCGGCGAGGAATACTTGCTGGCTTAAGTCGTTCCATGCTCAAGGCATTCATCAGAGCAACACCATGCGGGAAAAGAGGGGGGAACATTGCAGGACAAATTTCTATGCTGGAACATGATTGTCTGCGAGACAGCTCTCCGCAGCGCTAGTATTTGGCCAGGCTGAAATCAGCGCCACGGGAAGCCAATCTGACAAGCGGAGTGCAACGAGCGCGGCGATATGGGGCCACTTGGCAGGTGGCCGAAGAAAGACGGCTGCCCCGCGAATGTGGTGCCAGAAGGCAAGTTTCAGCAGGGCGTTCCGGGCGAGCTTAATGTGTAGCCGCACTTGTTCTAGGCGAGATTGTAGCCGAGAAGCTTTCCGTCTCCATTCACGAGGCAAGAAAAGCAGAACGCAATGGTCTAGAGGGTTGAGAAGAAAAGTGCTCGTAGCGAGCTCGTTGCGGCAGAAGCGAAAGCCAGGAGCAGCGTGCTCGGTGCGAGAAGTAGACGGCGCTTCGCCTCCTTGGGAAGGAAATCGCGTCTGGGCACGAACGGCAGCCAGCGAAGCTTCAGAACAGCAGGCTGTTCTGCTCAGCGTACGAGCCTGAAGTGAGTGGCAAGGGCTAAGGGGACAGTTCCAAGGCATCTAGCTTTCCTGCTAGCAATGCCATTTCTACCCTGCTGTGGAAAACATTGTCCTTTGCCCTTCTGCTCCGAGAGGCACAGAGCACCTCGGCAGACGCAGTGCAGAGGGAAAGGACACAGTATCCGAGGGAGCGTGGCGCCGCTTAGGCGGGCAAAGCAGAAAGGTGCCGCCCGGCACTGGCTTTGACTCCCTGAGCTTCCTTGCTAGGACAGCAGCTGCCGAAAGCTGGCAACTAGGCTGCCAGAGTGCAGAATGTCGGCGGTCTGGCACGCCTGCTTGCCGAAAGCCAGGATCAGCGAGACAGCGTGCTAGGCTCTGTTTCACAGCACCTTGGAGAACACGCCCTTGAAGAATGCCGTCTCTGTTCCGCAAAAGCTCTGCCACAGTGAAGGTGGAAGAAGCAGCCTGTGGCCACGGGCAGAGCTGGTCAACAGCTGCGCCTAACTTTCCCAAGCTGCGAGAGCATTCTCAGCCGAGTTCTGCTTTGACAGAGCTATTGCTGAACTTTTGCAGCCCCGGAGGCTGCTGAAACCAAGGCTGTGTTCTGCCTCTTCGTTCTTGCCTTCCTGTGCTCCAGCGAGAAGTGAAGCTCTGGCACGGCATTCAGCTTTGCCGCCTCTCTGCACGGAAAGCACTAGACAGAACTAGTGTGCTTCGTGCATGCTCTCTCCTCGCTTTTATGGTCACTGCTCTGCTTTTTGCTTGGCAGCGTTCCAAGGGTCCACGGCATACCTCTTGCACAGCGAGAGGTGGCCGGCGAGGAATACTTGCTGGCTTAAGTCGTTCCATGCTCAAGGCATTCATCAGAGCAACACCATGCGGGAAAAGAGGGGGGAACATTGCAGGACAAATTTCTATGCTGGAACATGATTGTCTGCGAGACAGCTCTCCGCAGCGCTAGTATTTGGCCAGGCTGAAATCAGCGCCACGGGAAGCCAATCTGACAAGCGGAGTGCAACGAGCGCGGCGATATGGGGCCACTTGGCAGGTGGCCGAAGAAAGACGGCTGCCCCGCGAATGTGGTGCCAGAAGGCAAGTTTCAGCAGGGCGTTCCGGGCGAGCTTAATGTGTAGCCGCACTTGTTCTAGGCGAGATTGTAGCCGAGAAGCTTTCCGTCTCCATTCACGAGGCAAGAAAAGCAGAACGCAATGGTCTAGAGGGTTGAGAAGAAAAGTGCTCGTAGCGAGCTCGTTGCGGCAGAAGCGAAAGCCAGGAGCAGCGTGCTCGGTGCGAGAAGTAGACGGCGCTTCGCCTCCTTGGGAAGGAAATCGCGTCTGGGCACGAACGGCAGCCAGCGAAGCTTCAGAACAGCAGGCTGTTCTGCTCAGCGTACGAGCCTGAAGTGAGTGGCAAGGGCTAAGGGGACAGTTCCAAGGCATCTAGCTTTCCTGCTAGCAATGCCATTTCTACCCTGCTGTGGAAAACATTGTCCTTTGCCCTTCTGCTCCGAGAGGCACAGAGCACCTCGGCAGACGCAGTGCAGAGGGAAAGGACACAGTATCCGAGGGAGCGTGGCGCCGCTTAGGCGGGCAAAGCAGAAAGGTGCCGCCCGGCACTGGCTTTGACTCCCTGAGCTTCCTTGCTAGGACAGCAGCTGCCGAAAGCTGGCAACTAGGCTGCCAGAGTGCAGAATGTCGGCGGTCTGGCACGCCTGCTTGCCGAAAGCCAGGATCAGCGAGACAGCGTGCTAGGCTCTGTTTCACAGCACCTTGGAGAACACGCCCTTGAAGAATGCCGTCTCTGTTCCGCAAAAGCTCTGCCACAGTGAAGGTGGAAGAAGCAGCCTGTGGCCACGGGCAGAGCTGGTCAACAGCTGCGCCTAACTTTCCCAAGCTGCGAGAGCATTCTCAGCCGAGTTCTGCTTTGACAGAGCTATTGCTGAACTTTTGCAGTCCCGGAGGCTGCTGAAACCAAGGCTGTGTTCTGCCTCTTCGTTCTTGCCTTCCTGTGCTCCAGCGAGAAGTGAAGCTCTGGCACGGCATTCAGCTTTGCCGCCTCTCTGCACGGAAAGCACTAGACAGAACTAGTGTGCTTCGTGCATGCTCTCTCCTCGCTTTTATGGTCACTGCTCTGCTTTTTGCTTGGCAGCGTTCCAAGGGTCCACGGCATACCTCTTGCACAGCGAGAGGTGGCCGGCGAGGAATACTTGCTGGCTTAAGTCGTTCCATGCTCAAGGCATTCATCAGAGCAACACCATGCGGGAAAAGAGGGGGGAACATTGCAGGACAAATTTCTATGCTGGAACATGATTGTCTGCGAGACAGCTCTCCGCAGCGCTAGTATTTGGCCAGGCTGAAATCAGCGCCACGGGAAGCCAATCTGACAAGCGGAGTGCAACGAGCGCGGCGATATGGGGCCACTTGGCAGGTGGCCGAAGAAAGACGGCTGCCCCGCGAATGTGGTGCCAGAAGGCAAGTTTCAGCAGGGCGTTCCGGGCGAGCTTAATGTGTAGCCGCACTTGTTCTAGGCGAGATTGTAGCCGAGAAGCTTTCCGTCTCCATTCACGAGGCAAGAAAAGCAGAACGCAATGGTCTAGAGGGTTGAGAAGAAAAGTGCTCGTAGCGAGCTCGTTGCGGCAGAAGCGAAAGCCAGGAGCAGCGTGCTCGGTGCGAGAAGTAGACGGCGCTTCGCCTCCTTGGGAAGGAAATCGCGTCTGGGCACGAACGGCAGCCAGCGAAGCTTCAGAACAGCAGGCTGTTCTGCTCAGCGTACGAGCCTGAAGTGAGTGGCAAGGGCTAAGGGGACAGTTCCAAGGCATCTAGCTTTCCTGCTAGCAATGCCATTTCTACCCTGCTGTGGAAAACATTGTCCTTTGCCCTTCTGCTCCGAGAGGCACAGAGCACCTCGGCAGACGCAGTGCAGAGGGAAAGGACACAGTATCCGAGGGAGCGTGGCGCCGCTTAGGCGGGCAAAGCAGAAAGGTGCCGCCCGGCACTGGCTTTGACTCCCTGAGCTTCCTTGCTAGGACAGCAGCTGCCGAAAGCTGGCAACTAGGCTGCCAGAGTGCAGAATGTCGGCGGTCTGGCACGCCTGCTTGCCGAAAGCCAGGATCAGCGAGACAGCGTGCTAGGCTCTGTTTCACAGCACCTTGGAGAACACGCCCTTGAAGAATGCCGTCTCTGTTCCGCAAAAGCTCTGCCACAGTGAAGGTGGAAGAAGCAGCCTGTGGCCACGGGCAGAGCTGGTCAACAGCTGCGCCTAACTTTCCCAAGCTGCGAGAGCATTCTCAGCCGAGTTCTGCTTTGACAGAGCTATTGCTGAACTTTTGCAGTCCCGGAGGCTGCTGAAACCAAGGCTGTGTTCTGCCTCTTCGTTCTTGCCTTCCTGTGCTCCAGCGAGAAGTGAAGCTCTGGCACGGCATTCAGCTTTGCCGCCTCTCTGCACGGAAAGCACTAGACAGAACTAGTGTGCTTCGTGCATGCTCTCTCCTCGCTTTTATGGTCACTGCTCTGCTTTTTGCTTGGCAGCGTTCCAAGGGTCCACGGCATACCTCTTGCACAGCGAGAGGTGGCCGGCGAGGAATACTTGCTGGCTTAAGTCGTTCCATGCTCCAGGCATTCATCAGAGCAACACCATGGGGGAAAAGAGGGGGGAACATTGCAGGACAAATTTCTATGCTGGAACATGATTGTCTGCGAGACAGCTCTCCGCAGCGCTAGTATTTGGCCAGGCTGAAATCAGCGCCACGGGAAGCCAATCTGACAAGCGGAGTGCAACGAGCGCGGCGATATGGGGCCACTTGGCAGGTGGCCGAAGAAAGACGGCTGCCCCGCGAATGTGGTGCCAGAAGGCAAGTTTCAGCAGGGCGTTCCGGGCGAGCTTAATGTGTAGCCGCACTTGTTCTAGGCGAGATTGTAGCCGAGAAGCTTTCCGTCTCCATTCACGAGGCAAGAAAAGCAGAACGCAATGGTCTAGAGGGTTGAGAAGAAAAGTGCTCGTAGCGAGCTCGTTGCGGCAGAAGCGAAAGCCAGGAGCAGCGTGCTCGGTGCGAGAAGTAGACGGCGCTTCGCCTCCTTGGGAAGGAAATCGCGTCTGGGCACGAACGGCAGCCAGCGAAGCTTCAGAACAGCAGGCTGTTCTGCTCAGCGTACGAGCCTGAAGTGAGTGGCAAGGGCTAAGGGGACAGTTCCAAGGCATCTAGCTTTCCTGCTAGCAATGCCATTTCTACCCTGCTGTGGAAAACATTGTCCTTTGCCCTTCTGCTCCGAGAGGCACAGAGCACCTCGGCAGACGCAGTGCAGAGGGAAAGGACACAGTATCCGAGGGAGCGTGGCGCCGCTTAGGCGGGCAAAGCAGAAAGGTGCCGCCCGGCACTGGCTTTGACTCCCTGAGCTTCCTTGCTAGGACAGCAGCTGCCGAAAGCTGGCAACTAGGCTGCCAGAGTGCAGAATGTCAGCGGTCTGGCACGCCTGCTTGCCGAAAGCCAGGATCAGCGAGACAGCGTGCTAGGCTCTGTTTCACAGCACCTTGGAGAACACGCCCTTGAAGAATGCCGTCTCTGTTCCGCAAAAGCTCTGCCACAGTGAAGGTGGAAGAAGCAGCCTGTGGCCACGGGCAGAGCTGGTCAACAGCTGCGCCTAACTTTCCCAAGCTGCGAGAGCATTCTCAGCCGAGTTCTGCTTTGACAGAGCTATTGCTGAACTTTTGCAGCCCCGGAGGCTGCTGAAACCAAGGCTGTGTTCTGCCTCTTCGTTCTTGCCTTCCTGTGCTCCAGCGAGAAGTGAAGCTCTGGCACGGCATTCAGCTTTGCCGCCTCTCTGCACGGAAAGCACTAGACAGAACTAGTGTGCTTCGTGCATGCTCTCTCCTCGCTTTTATGGTCACTGCTCTGCTTTTTGCTTGGCAGCGTTCCAAGGGTCCACGGCATACCTCTTGCACAGCGAGAGGTGGCCGGCGAGGAATACTTGCTGGCTTAAGTCGTTCCATGCTCAAGGCATTCATCAGAGCAACACCATGCGGGAAAAGAGGGGGGAACATTGCAGGACAAATTTCTATGCTGGAACATGATTGTCTGCGAGACAGCTCTCCGCAGCGCTAGTATTTGGCCAGGCTGAAATCAGCGCCACGGGAAGCCAATCTGACAAGCGGAGTGCAACGAGCGCGGCGATATGGGGCCACTTGGCAGGTGGCCGAAGAAAGACGGCTGCCCCGCGAATGTGGTGCCAGAAGGCAAGTTTCAGCAGGGCGTTCCGGGCGAGCTTAATGTGTAGCCGCACTTGTTCTAGGCGAGATTGTAGCCGAGAAGCTTTCCGTCTCCATTCACGAGGCAAGAAAAGCAGAACGCAATGGTCTAGAGGGTTGAGAAGAAAAGTGCTCGTAGCGAGCTCGTTGCGGCAGAAGCGAAAGCCAGGAGCAGCGTGCTCGGTGCGAGAAGTAGACGGCGCTTCGCCTCCTTGGGAAGGAAATCGCGTCTGGGCACGAACGGCAGCCAGCGAAGCTTCAGAACAGCAGGCTGTTCTGCTCAGCGTACGAGCCTGAAGTGAGTGGCAAGGGCTAAGGGGACAGTTCCAAGGCATCTAGCTTTCCTGCTAGCAATGCCATTTCTACCCTGCTGTGGAAAACATTGTCCTTTGCCCTTCTGCTCCGAGAGGCACAGAGCACCTCGGCAGACGCAGTGCAGAGGGAAAGGACACAGTATCCGAGGGAGCGTGGCGCCGCTTAGGCGGGCAAAGCAGAAAGGTGCCGCCCGGCACTGGCTTTGACTCCCTGAGCTTCCTTGCTAGGACAGCAGCTGCCGAAAGCTGGCAACTAGGCTGCCAGAGTGCAGAATGTCAGCGGTCTGGCACGCCTGCTTGCCGAAAGCCAGGATCAGCGAGACAGCGTGCTAGGCTCTGTTTCACAGCACCTTGGAGAACACGCCCTTGAAGAATGCCGTCTCTGTTCCGCAAAAGCTCTGCCACAGTGAAGGTGGAAGAAGCAGCCTGTGGCCACGGGCAGAGCTGGTCAACAGCTGCGCCTAACTTTCCCAAGCTGCGAGAGCATTCTCAGCCGAGTTCTGCTTTGACAGAGCTATTGCTGAACTTTTGCAGCCCCGGAGGCTGCTGAAACCAAGGCTGTGTTCTGCCTCTTCGTTCTTGCCTTCCTGTGCTCCAGCGAGAAGTGAAGCTCTGGCACGGCATTCAGCTTTGCCGCCTCTCTGCACGGAAAGCACTAGACAGAACTAGTGTGCTTCGTGCATGCTCTCTCCTCGCTTTTATGGTCACTGCTCTGCTTTTTGCTTGGCAGCGTTCCAAGGGTCCACGGCATACCTCTTGCACAGCGAGAGGTGGCCGGCGAGGAATACTTGCTGGCTTAAGTCGTTCCATGCTCAAGGCATTCATCAGAGCAACACCATGGGGGAAAAGAGGGGGGAACATTGCAGGACAAATTTCTATGCTGGAACATGATTGTCTGCGAGACAGCTCTCCGCAGCGCTAGTATTTGGCCAGGCTGAAATCAGCGCCACGGGAAGCCAATCTGACAAGCGGAGTGCAACGAGCGCGGCGATATGGGGCCACTTGGCAGGTGGCCGAAGAAAGACGGCTGCCCCGCGAATGTGGTGCCAGAAGGCAAGTTTCAGCAGGGCGTTCCGGGCGAGCTTAATGTGTAGCCGCACTTGTTCTAGGCGAGATTGTAGCCGAGAAGCTTTCCGTCTCCATTCACGAGGCAAGAAAAGCAGAACGCAATGGTCTAGAGGGTTGAGAAGAAAAGTGCTCGTAGCGAGCTCGTTGCGGCAGAAGCGAAAGCCAGGAGCAGCGTGCTCGGTGCGAGAAGTAGACGGCGCTTCGCCTCCTTGGGAAGGAAATCGCGTCTGGGCACGAACGGCAGCCAGCGAAGCTTCAGAACAGCAGGCTGTTCTGCTCAGCGTACGAGCCTGAAGTGAGTGGCAAGGGCTAAGGGGACAGTTCCAAGGCATCTAGCTTTCCTGCTAGCAATGCCATTTCTACCCTGCTGTGGAAAACATTGTCCTTTGCCCTTCTGCTCCGAGAGGCACAGAGCACCTCGGCAGACGCAGTGCAGAGGGAAAGGACACAGTATCCGAGGGAGCGTGGCGCCGCTTAGGCGGGCAAAGCAGAAAGGTGCCGCCCGGCACTGGCTTTGACTCCCTGAGCTTCCTTGCTAGGACAGCAGCTGCCGAAAGCTGGCAACTAGGCTGCCAGAGTGCAGAATGTCAGCGGTCTGGCACGCCTGCTTGCCGAAAGCCAGGATCAGCGAGACAGCGTGCTAGGCTCTGTTTCACAGCACCTTGGAGAACACGCCCTTGAAGAATGCCGTCTCTGTTCCGCAAAAGCTCTGCCACAGTGAAGGTGGAAGAAGCAGCCTGTGGCCACGGGCAGAGCTGGTCAACAGCTGCGCCTAACTTTCCCAAGCTGCGAGAGCATTCTCAGCCGAGTTCTGCTTTGACAGAGCTATTGCTGAACTTTTGCAGTCCCGGAGGCTGCTGAAACCAAGGCTGTGTTCTGCCTCTTCGTTCTTGCCTTCCTGTGCTCCAGCGAGAAGTGAAGCTCTGGCACGGCATTCAGCTTTGCCGCCTCTCTGCACGGAAAGCACTAGACAGAACTAGTGTGCTTCGTGCATGCTCTCTCCTCGCTTTTATGGTCACTGCTCTGCTTTTTGCTTGGCAGCGTTCCAAGGGTCCACGGCATACCTCTTGCACAGCGAGAGGTGGCCGGCGAGGAATACTTGCTGGCTTAAGTCGTTCCATGCTCAAGGCATTCATCAGAGCAACACCATGCGGGAAAAGAGGGGGGAACATTGCAGGACAAATTTCTATGCTGGAACATGATTGTCTGCGAGACAGCTCTCCGCAGCGCTAGTATTTGGCCAGGCTGAAATCAGCGCCACGGGAAGCCAATCTGACAAGCGGAGTGCAACGAGCGCGGCGATATGGGGCCACTTGGCAGGTGGCCGAAGAAAGACGGCTGCCCCGCGAATGTGGTGCCAGAAGGCAAGTTTCAGCAGGGCGTTCCGGGCGAGCTTAATGTGTAGCCGCACTTGTTCTAGGCGAGATTGTAGCCGAGAAGCTTTCCGTCTCCATTCACGAGGCAAGAAAAGCAGAACGCAATGGTCTAGAGGGTTGAGAAGAAAAGTGCTCGTAGCGAGCTCGTTGCGGCAGAAGCGAAAGCCAGGAGCAGCGTGCTCGGTGCGAGAAGTAGACGGCGCTTCGCCTCCTTGGGAAGGAAATCGCGTCTGGGCACGAACGGCAGCCAGCGAAGCTTCAGAACAGCAGGCTGTTCTGCTCAGCGTACGAGCCTGAAGTGAGTGGCAAGGGCTAAGGGGACAGTTCCAAGGCATCTAGCTTTCCTGCTAGCAATGCCATTTCTACCCTGCTGTGGAAAACATTGTCCTTTGCCCTTCTGCTCCGAGAGGCACAGAGCACGTCGGCAGACGCAGTGCAGAGGGAAAGGACACAGTATCCGAGGGAGCGTGGCGCCGCTTAGGCGGGCAAAGCAGAAAGGTGCCGCCCGGCACTGGCTTTGACTCCCTGAGCTTCCTTGCTAGGACAGCAGCTGCCGAAAGCTGGCAACTAGGCTGCCAGAGTGCAGAATGTCAGCGGTCTGGCACGCCTGCTTGCCGAAAGCCAGGATCAGCGAGACAGCGTGCTAGGCTCTGTTTCACAGCACCTTGGAGAACACGCCCTTGAAGAATGCCGTCTCTGTTCCGCAAAAGCTCTGCCACAGTGAAGGTGGAAGAAGCAGCCTGTGGCCACGGGCAGAGCTGGTCAACAGCTGCGCCTAACTTTCCCAAGCTGCGAGAGCATTCTCAGCCGAGTTCTGCTTTGACAGAGCTATTGCTGAACTTTTGCAGCCCCGGAGGCTGCTGAAACCAAGGCTGTGTTCTGCCTCTTCGTTCTTGCCTTCCTGTGCTCCAGCGAGAAGTGAAGCTCTGGCACGGCATTCAGCTTTGCCGCCTCTCTGCACGGAAAGCACTAGACAGAACTAGTGTGCTTCGTGCATGCTCTCTCCTCGCTTTTATGGTCACTGCTCTGCTTTTTGCTTGGCAGCGTTCCAAGGGTCCACGGCATACCTCTTGCACAGCGAGAGGTGGCCGGCGAGGAATACTTGCTGGCTTAAGTCGTTCCATGCTCAAGGCATTCATCAGAGCAACACCATGCGGGAAAAGAGGGGGGAACATTGCAGGACAAATTTCTATGCTGGAACATGATTGTCTGCGAGACAGCTCTCCGCAGCGCTAGTATTTGGCCAGGCTGAAATCAGCGCCACGGGAAGCCAATCTGACAAGCGGAGTGCAACGAGCGCGGCGATATGGGGCCACTTGGCAGGTGGCCGAAGAAAGACGGCTGCCCCGCGAATGTGGTGCCAGAAGGCAAGTTTCAGCAGGGCGTTCCGGGCGAGCTTAATGTGTAGCCGCACTTGTTCTAGGCGAGATTGTAGCCGAGAAGCTTTCCGTCTCCATTCACGAGGCAAGAAAAGCAGAACGCAATGGTCTAGAGGGTTGAGAAGAAAAGTGCTCGTAGCGAGCTCGTTGCGGCAGAAGCGAAAGCCAGGAGCAGCGTGCTCGGTGCGAGAAGTAGACGGCGCTTCGCCTCCTTGGGAAGGAAATCGCGTCTGGGCACGAACGGCAGCCAGCGAAGCTTCAGAACAGCAGGCTGTTCTGCTCAGCGTACGAGCCTGAAGTGAGTGGCAAGGGCTAAGGGGACAGTTCCAAGGCATCTAGCTTTCCTGCTAGCAATGCCATTTCTACCCTGCTGTGGAAAACATTGTCCTTTGCCCTTCTGCTCCGAGAGGCACAGAGCACGTCGGCAGACGCAGTGCAGAGGGAAAGGACACAGTATCCGAGGGAGCGTGGCGCCGCTTAGGCGGGCAAAGCAGAAAGGTGCCGCCCGGCACTGGCTTTGACTCCCTGAGCTTCCTTGCTAGGACAGCAGCTGCCGAAAGCTGGCAACTAGGCTGCCAGAGTGCAGAATGTCAGCGGTCTGGCACGCCTGCTTGCCGAAAGCCAGGATCAGCGAGACAGCGTGCTAGGCTCTGTTTCACAGCACCTTGGAGAACACGCCCTTGAAGAATGCCGTCTCTGTTCCGCAAAAGCTCTGCCACAGTGAAGGTGGAAGAAGCAGCCTGTGGCCACGGGCAGAGCTGGTCAACAGCTGCGCCTAACTTTCCCAAGCTGCGAGAGCATTCTCAGCCGAGTTCTGCTTTGACAGAGCTATTGCTGAACTTTTGCAGCCCCGGAGGCTGCTGAAACCAAGGCTGTGTTCTGCCTCTTCGTTCTTGCCTTCCTGTGCTCCAGCGAGAAGTGAAGCTCTGGCACGGCATTCAGCTTTGCCGCCTCTCTGCACGGAAAGCACTAGACAGAACTAGTGTGCTTCGTGCATGCTCTCTCCTCGCTTTTATGGTCACTGCTCTGCTTTTTGCTTGGCAGCGTTCCAAGGGTCCACGGCATACCTCTTGCACAGCGAGAGGTGGCCGGCGAGGAATACTTGCTGGCTTAAGTCGTTCCATGCTCAAGGCATTCATCAGAGCAACACCATGCGGGAAAAGAGGGGGGAACATTGCAGGACAAATTTCTATGCTGGAACATGATTGTCTGCGAGACAGCTCTCCGCAGCGCTAGTATTTGGCCAGGCTGAAATCAGCGCCACGGGAAGCCAATCTGACAAGCGGAGTGCAACGAGCGCGGCGATATGGGGCCACTTGGCAGGTGGCCGAAGAAAGACGGCTGCCCCGCGAATGTGGTGCCAGAAGGCAAGTTTCAGCAGGGCGTTCCGGGCGAGCTTAATGTGTAGCCGCACTTGTTCTAGGCGAGATTGTAGCCGAGAAGCTTTCCGTCTCCATTCACGAGGCAAGAAAAGCAGAACGCAATGGTCTAGAGGGTTGAGAAGAAAAGTGCTCGTAGCGAGCTCGTTGCGGCAGAAGCGAAAGCCAGGAGCAGCGTGCTCGGTGCGAGAAGTAGACGGCGCTTCGCCTCCTTGGGAAGGAAATCGCGTCTGGGCACGAACGGCAGCCAGCGAAGCTTCAGAACAGCAGGCTGTTCTGCTCAGCGTACGAGCCTGAAGTGAGTGGCAAGGGCTAAGGGGACAGTTCCAAGGCATCTAGCTTTCCTGCTAGCAATGCCATTTCTACCCTGCTGTGGAAAACATTGTCCTTTGCCCTTCTGCTCCGAGAGGCACAGAGCACCTCGGCAGACGCAGTGCAGAGGGAAAGGACACAGTATCCGAGGGAGCGTGGCGCCGCTTAGGCGGGCAAAGCAGAAAGGTGCCGCCCGGCACTGGCTTTGACTCCCTGAGCTTCCTTGCTAGGACAGCAGCTGCCGAAAGCTGGCAACTAGGCTGCCAGAGTGCAGAATGTCAGCGGTCTGGCACGCCTGCTTGCCGAAAGCCAGGATCAGCGAGACAGCGTGCTAGGCTCTGTTTCACAGCACCTTGGAGAACACGCCCTTGAAGAATGCCGTCTCTGTTCCGCAAAAGCTCTGCCACAGTGAAGGTGGAAGAAGCAGCCTGTGGCCACGGGCAGAGCTGGTCAACAGCTGCGCCTAACTTTCCCAAGCTGCGAGAGCATTCTCAGCCGAGTTCTGCTTTGACAGAGCTATTGCTGAACTTTTGCAGCCCCGGAGGCTGCTGAAACCAAGGCTGTGTTCTGCCTCTTCGTTCTTGCCTTCCTGTGCTCCAGCGAGAAGTGAAGCTCTGGCACGGCATTCAGCTTTGCCGCCTCTCTGCACGGAAAGCACTAGACAGAACTAGTGTGCTTCGTGCATGCTCTCTCCTCGCTTTTATGGTCACTGCTCTGCTTTTTGCTTGGCAGCGTTCCAAGGGTCCACGGCATACCTCTTGCACAGCGAGAGGTGGCCGGCGAGGAATACTTGCTGGCTTAAGTCGTTCCATGCTCAAGGCATTCATCAGAGCAACACCATGGGGGAAAAGAGGGGGGAACATTGCAGGACAAATTTCTATGCTGGAACATGATTGTCTGCGAGACAGCTCTCCGCAGCGCTAGTATTTGGCCAGGCTGAAATCAGCGCCACGGGAAGCCAATCTGACAAGCGGAGTGCAACGAGCGCGGCGATATGGGGCCACTTGGCAGGTGGCCGAAGAAAGACGGCTGCCCCGCGAATGTGGTGCCAGAAGGCAAGTTTCAGCAGGGCGTTCCGGGCGAGCTTAATGTGTAGCCGCACTTGTTCTAGGCGAGATTGTAGCCGAGAAGCTTTCCGTCTCCATTCACGAGGCAAGAAAAGCAGAACGCAATGGTCTAGAGGGTTGAGAAGAAAAGTGCTCGTAGCGAGCTCGTTGCGGCAGAAGCGAAAGCCAGGAGCAGCGTGCTCGGTGCGAGAAGTAGACGGCGCTTCGCCTCCTTGGGAAGGAAATCGCGTCTGGGCACGAACGGCAGCCAGCGAAGCTTCAGAACAGCAGGCTGTTCTGCTCAGCGTACGAGCCTGAAGTGAGTGGCAAGGGCTAAGGGGACAGTTCCAAGGCATCTAGCTTTCCTGCTAGCAATGCCATTTCTACCCTGCTGTGGAAAACATTGTCCTTTGCCCTTCTGCTCCGAGAGGCACAGAGCACCTCGGCAGACGCAGTGCAGAGGGAAAGGACACAGTATCCGAGGGAGCGTGGCGCCGCTTAGGCGGGCAAAGCAGAAAGGTGCCGCCCGGCACTGGCTTTGACTCCCTGAGCTTCCTTGCTAGGACAGCAGCTGCCGAAAGCTGGCAACTAGGCTGCCAGAGTGCAGAATGTCGGCGGTCTGGCACGCCTGCTTGCCGAAAGCCAGGATCAGCGAGACAGCGTGCTAGGCTCTGTTTCACAGCACCTTGGAGAACACGCCCTTGAAGAATGCCGTCTCTGTTCCGCAAAAGCTCTGCCACAGTGAAGGTGGAAGAAGCAGCCTGTGGCCACGGGCAGAGCTGGTCAACAGCTGCGCCTAACTTTCCCAAGCTGCGAGAGCATTCTCAGCCGAGTTCTGCTTTGACAGAGCTATTGCTGAACTTTTGCAGTCCCGGAGGCTGCTGAAACCAAGGCTGTGTTCTGCCTCTTCGTTCTTGCCTTCCTGTGCTCCAGCGAGAAGTGAAGCTCTGGCACGGCATTCAGCTTTGCCGCCTCTCTGCACGGAAAGCACTAGACAGAACTAGTGTGCTTCGTGCATGCTCTCTCCTCGCTTTTATGGTCACTGCTCTGCTTTTTGCTTGGCAGCGTTCCAAGGGTCCACGGCATACCTCTTGCACAGCGAGAGGTGGCCGGCGAGGAATACTTGCTGGCTTAAGTCGTTCCATGCTCCAGGCATTCATCAGAGCAACACCATGGGGGAAAAGAGGGGGGAACATTGCAGGACAAATTTCTATGCTGGAACATGATTGTCTGCGAGACAGCTCTCCGCAGCGCTAGTATTTGGCCAGGCTGAAATCAGCGCCACGGGAAGCCAATCTGACAAGCGGAGTGCAACGAGCGCGGCGATATGGGGCCACTTGGCAGGTGGCCGAAGAAAGACGGCTGCCCCGCGAATGTGGTGCCAGAAGGCAAGTTTCAGCAGGGCGTTCCGGGCGAGCTTAATGTGTAGCCGCACTTGTTCTAGGCGAGATTGTAGCCGAGAAGCTTTCCGTCTCCATTCACGAGGCAAGAAAAGCAGAACGCAATGGTCTAGAGGGTTGAGAAGAAAAGTGCTCGTAGCGAGCTCGTTGCGGCAGAAGCGAAAGCCAGGAGCAGCGTGCTCGGTGCGAGAAGTAGACGGCGCTTCGCCTCCTTGGGAAGGAAATCGCGTCTGGGCACGAACGGCAGCCAGCGAAGCTTCAGAACAGCAGGCTGTTCTGCTCAGCGTACGAGCCTGAAGTGAGTGGCAAGGGCTAAGGGGACAGTTCCAAGGCATCTAGCTTTCCTGCTAGCAATGCCATTTCTCCCCTGCTGTGGATAACATTGTCCTATGCCCTTATGCTCCGAGAGACACAGAGCACCTCGGCAGACGCAGTGCAGAGGGAAAGGACACAGTATCCGAGGGAGCGTGGCGCCGCTTAGGCGGGCAAAGCAGAAAGGTGCCGCCCGGCACTGGCTTTGACTCCCTGAGCTTCCTTGCTAGGACAGCAGCTGCCGAAAGCTGGCAACTAGGCTGTCAGAGTGCAGAATGTCGGCGGTCTGGCACGCCTGCTTGCCGAAAGCCAGGATCAGCGAGACAGCGTGCTAGGCTCTGTTTCACAGCACCTTGGAGAACACGCCCTTGAAGAATGCCGTCTCTGTTCCGCAAAAGCTCTGCCACAGTGAAGGTGGAAGAAGCAGCCTGTGGCCACGGGCAGAGCTGGTCAACAGCTGCGCCTAACTTTCCCAAGCTGCGAGAGCATTCTCAGCCGAGTTCTGCTTTGACAGAGCTATTGCTGAACTTTTGCAGTCCCGGAGGCTGCTGAAACCAAGGCTGTGTTCTGCCTCTTCGTTCTTGCCTTCCTGTGCTCCAGCGAGAAGTGAAGCTCTGGCACGGCATTCAGCTTTGCCGCCTCTCTGCACGGAAAGCACTAGACAGAACTAGTGTGCTTCGTGCATGCTCTCTCCTCGCTTTTATGGTCACTGCTCTGCTTTTTGCTTGGCAGCGTTCCAAGGGTCCACGGCATACCTCTTGCACAGCGAGAGGTGGCCGGCGAGGAATACTTGCTGGCTTAAGTCGTTCCATGCTCCAGGCATTCATCAGAGCAACACCATGGGGGAAAAGAGGGGGGAACATTGCAGGACAAATTTCTATGCTGGAACATGATTGTCTGCGAGACAGCTCTCCGCAGCGCTAGTATTTGGCCAGGCTGAAATCAGCGCCACGGGAAGCCAATCTGACAAGCGGAGTGCAACGAGCGCGGCGATATGGGGCCACTTGGCAGGTGGCCGAAGAAAGACGGCTGCCCCGCGAATGTGGTGCCAGAAGGCAAGTTTCAGCAGGGCGTTCCGGGCGAGCTTAATGTGTAGCCGCACTTGTTCTAGGCGAGATTGTAGCCGAGAAGCTTTCCGTCTCCATTCACGAGGCAAGAAAAGCAGAACGCAATGGTCTAGAGGGTTGAGAAGAAAAGTGCTCGTAGCGAGCTCGTTGCGGCAGAAGCGAAAGCCAGGAGCAGCGTGCTCGGTGCGAGAAGTAGACGGCGCTTCGCCTCCTTGGGAAGGAAATCGCGTCTGGGCACGAACGGCAGCCAGCGAAGCTTCAGAACAGCAGGCTGTTCTGCTCAGCGTACGAGCCTGAAGTGAGTGGCAAGGGCTAAGGGGACAGTTCCAAGGCATCTAGCTTTCCTGCTAGCAATGCCATTTCTACCCTGCTGTGGAAAACATTGTCCTTTGCCCTTCTGCTCCGAGAGGCACAGAGCACCTCGGCAGACGCAGTGCAGAGGGAAAGGACACAGTATCCGAGGGAGCGTGGCGCCGCTTAGGCGGGCAAAGCAGAAAGGTGCCGCCCGGCACTGGCTTTGACTCCCTGAGCTTCCTTGCTAGGACAGCAGCTGCCGAAAGCTGGCAACTAGGCTGCCAGAGTGCAGAATGTCAGCGGTCTGGCACGCCTGCTTGCCGAAAGCCAGGATCAGCGAGACAGCGTGCTAGGCTCTGTTTCACAGCACCTTGGAGAACACGCCCTTGAAGAATGCCGTCTCTGTTCCGCAAAAGCTCTGCCACAGTGAAGGTGGAAGAAGCAGCCTGTGGCCACGGGCAGAGCTGGTCAACAGCTGCGCCTAACTTTCCCAAGCTGCGAGAGCATTCTCAGCCGAGTTCTGCTTTGACAGAGCTATTGCTGAACTTTTGCAGTCCCGGAGGCTGCTGAAACCAAGGCTGTGTTCTGCCTCTTCGTTCTTGCCTTCCTGTGCTCCAGCGAGAAGTGAAGCTCTGGCACGGCATTCAGCTTTGCCGCCTCTCTGCACGGAAAGCACTAGACAGAACTAGTGTGCTTCGTGCATGCTCTCTCCTCGCTTTTATGGTCACTGCTCTGCTTTTTGCTTGGCAGCGTTCCAAGGGTCCACGGCATACCTCTTGCACAGCGAGAGGTGGCCGGCGAGGAATACTTGCTGGCTTAAGTCGTTCCATGCTCAAGGCATTCATCAGAGCAACACCATGCGGGAAAAGAGGGGGGAACATTGCAGGACAAATTTCTATGCTGGAACATGATTGTCTGCGAGACAGCTCTCCGCAGCGCTAGTATTTGGCCAGGCTGAAATCAGCGCCACGGGAAGCCAATCTGACAAGCGGAGTGCAACGAGCGCGGCGATATGGGGCCACTTGGCAGGTGGCCGAAGAAAGACGGCTGCCCCGCGAATGTGGTGCCAGAAGGCAAGTTTCAGCAGGGCGTTCCGGGCGAGCTTAATGTGTAGCCGCACTTGTTCTAGGCGAGATTGTAGCCGAGAAGCTTTCCGTCTCCATTCACGAGGCAAGAAAAGCAGAACGCAATGGTCTAGAGGGTTGAGAAGAAAAGTGCTCGTAGCGAGCTCGTTGCGGCAGAAGCGAAAGCCAGGAGCAGCGTGCTCGGTGCGAGAAGTAGACGGCGCTTCGCCTCCTTGGGAAGGAAATCGCGTCTGGGCACGAACGGCAGCCAGCGAAGCTTCAGAACAGCAGGCTGTTCTGCTCAGCGTACGAGCCTGAAGTGAGTGGCAAGGGCTAAGGGGACAGTTCCAAGGCATCTAGCTTTCCTGCTAGCAATGCCATTTCTACCCTGCTGTGGAAAACATTGTCCTTTGCCCTTCTGCTCCGAGAGGCACAGAGCACCTCGGCAGACGCAGTGCAGAGGGAAAGGACACAGTATCCGAGGGAGCGTGGCGCCGCTTAGGCGGGCAAAGCAGAAAGGTGCCGCCCGGCACTGGCTTTGACTCCCTGAGCTTCCTTGCTAGGACAGCAGCTGCCGAAAGCTGGCAACTAGGCTGCCAGAGTGCAGAATGTCGGCGGTCTGGCACGCCTGCTTGCCGAAAGCCAGGATCAGCGAGACAGCGTGCTAGGCTCTGTTTCACAGCACCTTGGAGAACACGCCCTTGAAGAATGCCGTCTCTGTTCCGCAAAAGCTCTGCCACAGTGAAGGTGGAAGAAGCAGCCTGTGGCCACGGGCAGAGCTGGTCAACAGCTGCGCCTAACTTTCCCAAGCTGCGAGAGCATTCTCAGCCGAGTTCTGCTTTGACAGAGCTATTGCTGAACTTTTGCAGTCCCGGAGGCTGCTGAAACCAAGGCTGTGTTCTGCCTCTTCGTTCTTGCCTTCCTGTGCTCCAGCGAGAAGTGAAGCTCTGGCACGGCATTCAGCTTTGCCGCCTCTCTGCACGGAAAGCACTAGACAGAACTAGTGTGCTTCGTGCATGCTCTCTCCTCGCTTTTATGGTCACTGCTCTGCTTTTTGCTTGGCAGCGTTCCAAGGGTCCACGGCATACCTCTTGCACAGCGAGAGGTGGCCGGCGAGGAATACTTGCTGGCTTAAGTCGTTCCATGCTCAAGGCATTCATCAGAGCAACACCATGCGGGAAAAGAGGGGGGAACATTGCAGGACAAATTTCTATGCTGGAACATGATTGTCTGCGAGACAGCTCTCCGCAGCGCTAGTATTTGGCCAGGCTGAAATCAGCGCCACGGGAAGCCAATCTGACAAGCGGAGTGCAACGAGCGCGGCGATATGGGGCCACTTGGCAGGTGGCCGAAGAAAGACGGCTGCCCCGCGAATGTGGTGCCAGAAGGCAAGTTTCAGCAGGGCGTTCCGGGCGAGCTTAATGTGTAGCCGCACTTGTTCTAGGCGAGATTGTAGCCGAGAAGCTTTCCGTCTCCATTCACGAGGCAAGAAAAGCAGAACGCAATGGTCTAGAGGGTTGAGAAGAAAAGTGCTCGTAGCGAGCTCGTTGCGGCAGAAGCGAAAGCCAGGAGCAGCGTGCTCGGTGCGAGAAGTAGACGGCGCTTCGCCTCCTTGGGAAGGAAATCGCGTCTGGGCACGAACGGCAGCCAGCGAAGCTTCAGAACAGCAGGCTGTTCTGCTCAGCGTACGAGCCTGAAGTGAGTGGCAAGGGCTAAGGGGACAGTTCCAAGGCATCTAGCTTTCCTGCTAGCAATGCCATTTCTACCCTGCTGTGGAAAACATTGTCCTTTGCCCTTCTGCTCCGAGAGGCACAGAGCACCTCGGCAGACGCAGTGCAGAGGGAAAGGACACAGTATCCGAGGGAGCGTGGCGCCGCTTAGGCGGGCAAAGCAGAAAGGTGCCGCCCGGCACTGGCTTTGACTCCCTGAGCTTCCTTGCTAGGACAGCAGCTGCCGAAAGCTGGCAACTAGGCTGCCAGAGTGCAGAATGTCGGCGGTCTGGCACGCCTGCTTGCCGAAAGCCAGGATCAGCGAGACAGCGTGCTAGGCTCTGTTTCACAGCACCTTGGAGAACACGCCCTTGAAGAATGCCGTCTCTGTTCCGCAAAAGCTCTGCCACAGTGAAGGTGGAAGAAGCAGCCTGTGGCCACGGGCAGAGCTGGTCAACAGCTGCGCCTAACTTTCCCAAGCTGCGAGAGCATTCTCAGCCGAGTTCTGCTTTGACAGAGCTATTGCTGAACTTTTGCAGTCCCGGAGGCTGCTGAAACCAAGGCTGTGTTCTGCCTCTTCGTTCTTGCCTTCCTGTGCTCCAGCGAGAAGTGAAGCTCTGGCACGGCATTCAGCTTTGCCGCCTCTCTGCACGGAAAGCACTAGACAGAACTAGTGTGCTTCGTGCATGCTCTCTCCTCGCTTTTATGGTCACTGCTCTGCTTTTTGCTTGGCAGCGTTCCAAGGGTCCACGGCATACCTCTTGCACAGCGAGAGGTGGCCGGCGAGGAATACTTGCTGGCTTAAGTCGTTCCATGCTCAAGGCATTCATCAGAGCAACACCATGCGGGAAAAGAGGGGGGAACATTGCAGGACAAATTTCTATGCTGGAACATGATTGTCTGCGAGACAGCTCTCCGCAGCGCTAGTATTTGGCCAGGCTGAAATCAGCGCCACGGGAAGCCAATCTGACAAGCGGAGTGCAACGAGCGCGGCGATATGGGGCCACTTGGCAGGTGGCCGAAGAAAGACGGCTGCCCCGCGAATGTGGTGCCAGAAGGCAAGTTTCAGCAGGGCGTTCCGGGCGAGCTTAATGTGTAGCCGCACTTGTTCTAGGCGAGATTGTAGCCGAGAAGCTTTCCGTCTCCATTCACGAGGCAAGAAAAGCAGAACGCAATGGTCTAGAGGGTTGAGAAGAAAAGTGCTCGTAGCGAGCTCGTTGCGGCAGAAGCGAAAGCCAGGAGCAGCGTGCTCGGTGCGAGAAGTAGACGGCGCTTCGCCTCCTTGGGAAGGAAATCGCGTCTGGGCACGAACGGCAGCCAGCGAAGCTTCAGAACAGCAGGCTGTTCTGCTCAGCGTACGAGCCTGAAGTGAGTGGCAAGGGCTAAGGGGACAGTTCCAAGGCATCTAGCTTTCCTGCTAGCAATGCCATTTCTACCCTGCTGTGGAAAACATTGTCCTTTGCCCTTCTGCTCCGAGAGGCACAGAGCACCTCGGCAGACGCAGTGCAGAGGGAAAGGACACAGTATCCGAGGGAGCGTGGCGCCGCTTAGGCGGGCAAAGCAGAAAGGTGCCGCCCGGCACTGGCTTTGACTCCCTGAGCTTCCTTGCTAGGACAGCAGCTGCCGAAAGCTGGCAACTAGGCTGCCAGAGTGCAGAATGTCAGCGGTCTGGCACGCCTGCTTGCCGAAAGCCAGGATCAGCGAGACAGCGTGCTAGGCTCTGTTTCACAGCACCTTGGAGAACACGCCCTTGAAGAATGCCGTCTCTGTTCCGCAAAAGCTCTGCCACAGTGAAGGTGGAAGAAGCAGCCTGTGGCCACGGGCAGAGCTGGTCAACAGCTGCGCCTAACTTTCCCAAGCTGCGAGAGCATTCTCAGCCGAGTTCTGCTTTGACAGAGCTATTGCTGAACTTTTGCAGCCCCGGAGGCTGCTGAAACCAAGGCTGTGTTCTGCCTCTTCGTTCTTGCCTTCCTGTGCTCCAGCGAGAAGTGAAGCTCTGGCACGGCATTCAGCTTTGCCGCCTCTCTGCACGGAAAGCACTAGACAGAACTAGTGTGCTTCGTGCATGCTCTCTCCTCGCTTTTATGGTCACTGCTCTGCTTTTTGCTTGGCAGCGTTCCAAGGGTCCACGGCATACCTCTTGCACAGCGAGAGGTGGCCGGCGAGGAATACTTGCTGGCTTAAGTCGTTCCATGCTCAAGGCATTCATCAGAGCAACACCATGCGGGAAAAGAGGGGGGAACATTGCAGGACAAATTTCTATGCTGGAACATGATTGTCTGCGAGACAGCTCTCCGCAGCGCTAGTATTTGGCCAGGCTGAAATCAGCGCCACGGGAAGCCAATCTGACAAGCGGAGTGCAACGAGCGCGGCGATATGGGGCCACTTGGCAGGTGGCCGAAGAAAGACGGCTGCCCCGCGAATGTGGTGCCAGAAGGCAAGTTTCAGCAGGGCGTTCCGGGCGAGCTTAATGTGTAGCCGCACTTGTTCTAGGCGAGATTGTAGCCGAGAAGCTTTCCGTCTCCATTCACGAGGCAAGAAAAGCAGAACGCAATGGTCTAGAGGGTTGAGAAGAAAAGTGCTCGTAGCGAGCTCGTTGCGGCAGAAGCGAAAGCCAGGAGCAGCGTGCTCGGTGCGAGAAGTAGACGGCGCTTCGCCTCCTTGGGAAGGAAATCGCGTCTGGGCACGAACGGCAGCCAGCGAAGCTTCAGAACAGCAGGCTGTTCTGCTCAGCGTACGAGCCTGAAGTGAGTGGCAAGGGCTAAGGGGACAGTTCCAAGGCATCTAGCTTTCCTGCTAGCAATGCCATTTCTACCCTGCTGTGGAAAACATTGTCCTTTGCCCTTCTGCTCCGAGAGGCACAGAGCACCTCGGCAGACGCAGTGCAGAGGGAAAGGACACAGTATCCGAGGGAGCGTGGCGCCGCTTAGGCGGGCAAAGCAGAAAGGTGCCGCCCGGCACTGGCTTTGACTCCCTGAGCTTCCTTGCTAGGACAGCAGCTGCCGAAAGCTGGCAACTAGGCTGCCAGAGTGCAGAATGTCAGCGGTCTGGCACGCCTGCTTGCCGAAAGCCAGGATCAGCGAGACAGCGTGCTAGGCTCTGTTTCACAGCACCTTGGAGAACACGCCCTTGAAGAATGCCGTCTCTGTTCCGCAAAAGCTCTGCCACAGTGAAGGTGGAAGAAGCAGCCTGTGGCCACGGGCAGAGCTGGTCAACAGCTGCGCCTAACTTTCCCAAGCTGCGAGAGCATTCTCAGCCGAGTTCTGCTTTGACAGAGCTATTGCTGAACTTTTGCAGTCCCGGAGGCTGCTGAAACCAAGGCTGTGTTCTGCCTCTTCGTTCTTGCCTTCCTGTGCTCCAGCGAGAAGTGAAGCTCTGGCACGGCATTCAGCTTTGCCGCCTCTCTGCACGGAAAGCACTAGACAGAACTAGTGTGCTTCGTGCATGCTCTCTCCTCGCTTTTATGGTCACTGCTCTGCTTTTTGCTTGGCAGCGTTCCAAGGGTCCACGGCATACCTCTTGCACAGCGAGAGGTGGCCGGCGAGGAATACTTGCTGGCTTAAGTCGTTCCATGCTCAAGGCATTCATCAGAGCAACACCATGCGGGAAAAGAGGGGGGAACATTGCAGGACAAATTTCTATGCTGGAACATGATTGTCTGCGAGACAGCTCTCCGCAGCGCTAGTATTTGGCCAGGCTGAAATCAGCGCCACGGGAAGCCAATCTGACAAGCGGAGTGCAACGAGCGCGGCGATATGGGGCCACTTGGCAGGTGGCCGAAGAAAGACGGCTGCCCCGCGAATGTGGTGCCAGAAGGCAAGTTTCAGCAGGGCGTTCCGGGCGAGCTTAATGTGTAGCCGCACTTGTTCTAGGCGAGATTGTAGCCGAGAAGCTTTCCGTCTCCATTCACGAGGCAAGAAAAGCAGAACGCAATGGTCTAGAGGGTTGAGAAGAAAAGTGCTCGTAGCGAGCTCGTTGCGGCAGAAGCGAAAGCCAGGAGCAGCGTGCTCGGTGCGAGAAGTAGACGGCGCTTCGCCTCCTTGGGAAGGAAATCGCGTCTGGGCACGAACGGCAGCCAGCGAAGCTTCAGAACAGCAGGCTGTTCTGCTCAGCGTACGAGCCTGAAGTGAGTGGCAAGGGCTAAGGGGACAGTTCCAAGGCATCTAGCTTTCCTGCTAGCAATGCCATTTCTACCCTGCTGTGGAAAACATTGTCCTTTGCCCTTCTGCTCCGAGAGGCACAGAGCACCTCGGCAGACGCAGTGCAGAGGGAAAGGACACAGTATCCGAGGGAGCGTGGCGCCGCTTAGGCGGGCAAAGCAGAAAGGTGCCGCCCGGCACTGGCTTTGACTCCCTGAGCTTCCTTGCTAGGACAGCAGCTGCCGAAAGCTGGCAACTAGGCTGCCAGAGTGCAGAATGTCGGCGGTCTGGCACGCCTGCTTGCCGAAAGCCAGGATCAGCGAGACAGCGTGCTAGGCTCTGTTTCACAGCACCTTGGAGAACACGCCCTTGAAGAATGCCGTCTCTGTTCCGCAAAAGCTCTGCCACAGTGAAGGTGGAAGAAGCAGCCTGTGGCCACGGGCAGAGCTGGTCAACAGCTGCGCCTAACTTTCCCAAGCTGCGAGAGCATTCTCAGCCGAGTTCTGCTTTGACAGAGCTATTGCTGAACTTTTGCAGTCCCGGAGGCTGCTGAAACCAAGGCTGTGTTCTGCCTCTTCGTTCTTGCCTTCCTGTGCTCCAGCGAGAAGTGAAGCTCTGGCACGGCATTCAGCTTTGCCGCCTCTCTGCACGGAAAGCACTAGACAGAACTAGTGTGCTTCGTGCATGCTCTCTCCTCGCTTTTATGGTCACTGCTCTGCTTTTTGCTTGGCAGCGTTCCAAGGGTCCACGGCATACCTCTTGCACAGCGAGAGGTGGCCGGCGAGGAATACTTGCTGGCTTAAGTCGTTCCATGCTCAAGGCATTCATCAGAGCAACACCATGCGGGAAAAGAGGGGGGAACATTGCAGGACAAATTTCTATGCTGGAACATGATTGTCTGCGAGACAGCTCTCCGCAGCGCTAGTATTTGGCCAGGCTGAAATCAGCGCCACGGGAAGCCAATCTGACAAGCGGAGTGCAACGAGCGCGGCGATATGGGGCCACTTGGCAGGTGGCCGAAGAAAGACGGCTGCCCCGCGAATGTGGTGCCAGAAGGCAAGTTTCAGCAGGGCGTTCCGGGCGAGCTTAATGTGTAGCCGCACTTGTTCTAGGCGAGATTGTAGCCGAGAAGCTTTCCGTCTCCATTCACGAGGCAAGAAAAGCAGAACGCAATGGTCTAGAGGGTTGAGAAGAAAAGTGCTCGTAGCGAGCTCGTTGCGGCAGAAGCGAAAGCCAGGAGCAGCGTGCTCGGTGCGAGAAGTAGACGGCGCTTCGCCTCCTTGGGAAGGAAATCGCGTCTGGGCACGAACGGCAGCCAGCGAAGCTTCAGAACAGCAGGCTGTTCTGCTCAGCGTACGAGCCTGAAGTGAGTGGCAAGGGCTAAGGGGACAGTTCCAAGGCATCTAGCTTTCCTGCTAGCAATGCCATTTCTACCCTGCTGTGGAAAACATTGTCCTTTGCCCTTCTGCTCCGAGAGGCACAGAGCACCTCGGCAGACGCAGTGCAGAGGGAAAGGACACAGTATCCGAGGGAGCGTGGCGCCGCTTAGGCGGGCAAAGCAGAAAGGTGCCGCCCGGCACTGGCTTTGACTCCCTGAGCTTCCTTGCTAGGACAGCAGCTGCCGAAAGCTGGCAACTAGGCTGCCAGAGTGCAGAATGTCAGCGGTCTGGCACGCCTGCTTGCCGAAAGCCAGGATCAGCGAGACAGCGTGCTAGGCTCTGTTTCACAGCACCTTGGAGAACACGCCCTTGAAGAATGCCGTCTCTGTTCCGCAAAAGCTCTGCCACAGTGAAGGTGGAAGAAGCAGCCTGTGGCCACGGGCAGAGCTGGTCAACAGCTGCGCCTAACTTTCCCAAGCTGCGAGAGCATTCTCAGCCGAGTTCTGCTTTGACAGAGCTATTGCTGAACTTTTGCAGTCCCGGAGGCTGCTGAAACCAAGGCTGTGTTCTGCCTCTTCGTTCTTGCCTTCCTGTGCTCCAGCGAGAAGTGAAGCTCTGGCACGGCATTCAGCTTTGCCGCCTCTCTGCACGGAAAGCACTAGACAGAACTAGTGTGCTTCGTGCATGCTCTCTCCTCGCTTTTATGGTCACTGCTCTGCTTTTTGCTTGGCAGCGTTCCAAGGGTCCACGGCATACCTCTTGCACAGCGAGAGGTGGCCGGCGAGGAATACTTGCTGGCTTAAGTCGTTCCATGCTCAAGGCATTCATCAGAGCAACACCATGCGGGAAAAGAGGGGGGAACATTGCAGGACAAATTTCTATGCTGGAACATGATTGTCTGCGAGACAGCTCTCCGCAGCGCTAGTATTTGGCCAGGCTGAAATCAGCGCCACGGGAAGCCAATCTGACAAGCGGAGTGCAACGAGCGCGGCGATATGGGGCCACTTGGCAGGTGGCCGAAGAAAGACGGCTGCCCCGCGAATGTGGTGCCAGAAGGCAAGTTTCAGCAGGGCGTTCCGGGCGAGCTTAATGTGTAGCCGCACTTGTTCTAGGCGAGATTGTAGCCGAGAAGCTTTCCGTCTCCATTCACGAGGCAAGAAAAGCAGAACGCAATGGTCTAGAGGGTTGAGAAGAAAAGTGCTCGTAGCGAGCTCGTTGCGGCAGAAGCGAAAGCCAGGAGCAGCGTGCTCGGTGCGAGAAGTAGACGGCGCTTCGCCTCCTTGGGAAGGAAATCGCGTCTGGGCACGAACGGCAGCCAGCGAAGCTTCAGAACAGCAGGCTGTTCTGCTCAGCGTACGAGCCTGAAGTGAGTGGCAAGGGCTAAGGGGACAGTTCCAAGGCATCTAGCTTTCCTGCTAGCAATGCCATTTCTACCCTGCTGTGGAAAACATTGTCCTTTGCCCTTCTGCTCCGAGAGGCACAGAGCACCTCGGCAGACGCAGTGCAGAGGGAAAGGACACAGTATCCGAGGGAGCGTGGCGCCGCTTAGGCGGGCAAAGCAGAAAGGTGCCGCCCGGCACTGGCTTTGACTCCCTGAGCTTCCTTGCTAGGACAGCAGCTGCCGAAAGCTGGCAACTAGGCTGCCAGAGTGCAGAATGTCGGCGGTCTGGCACGCCTGCTTGCCGAAAGCCAGGATCAGCGAGACAGCGTGCTAGGCTCTGTTTCACAGCACCTTGGAGAACACGCCCTTGAAGAATGCCGTCTCTGTTCCGCAAAAGCTCTGCCACAGTGAAGGTGGAAGAAGCAGCCTGTGGCCACGGGCAGAGCTGGTCAACAGCTGCGCCTAACTTTCCCAAGCTGCGAGAGCATTCTCAGCCGAGTTCTGCTTTGACAGAGCTATTGCTGAACTTTTGCAGTCCCGGAGGCTGCTGAAACCAAGGCTGTGTTCTGCCTCTTCGTTCTTGCCTTCCTGTGCTCCAGCGAGAAGTGAAGCTCTGGCACGGCATTCAGCTTTGCCGCCTCTCTGCACGGAAGGCACTAGACAGAACTAGTGTGCTTCGTGCATGCTCTCTCCTCGCTTTTATGGTCACTGCTCTGCTTTTTGCTTGGCAGCGTTCCAAGGGTCCACGGCATACCTCTTGCACAGCGAGAGGTGGCCGGCGAGGAATACTTGCTGGCTTAAGTCGTTCCATGCTCAAGGCATTCATCAGAGCAACACCATGCGGGAAAAGAGGGGGGAACATTGCAGGACAAATTTCTATGCTGGAACATGATTGTCTGCGAGACAGCTCTCCGCAGCGCTAGTATTTGGCCAGGCTGAAATCAGCGCCACGGGAAGCCAATCTGACAAGCGGAGTGCAACGAGCGCGGCGATATGGGGCCACTTGGCAGGTGGCCGAAGAAAGACGGCTGCCCCGCGAATGTGGTGCCAGAAGGCAAGTTTCAGCAGGGCGTTCCGGGCGAGCTTAATGTGTAGCCGCACTTGTTCTAGGCGAGATTGTAGCCGAGAAGCTTTCCGTCTCCATTCACGAGGCAAGAAAAGCAGAACGCAATGGTCTAGAGGGTTGAGAAGAAAAGTGCTCGTAGCGAGCTCGTTGCGGCAGAAGCGAAAGCCAGGAGCAGCGTGCTCGGTGCGAGAAGTAGACGGCGCTTCGCCTCCTTGGGAAGGAAATCGCGTCTGGGCACGAACGGCAGCCAGCGAAGCTTCAGAACAGCAGGCTGTTCTGCTCAGCGTACGAGCCTGAAGTGAGTGGCAAGGGCTAAGGGGACAGTTCCAAGGCATCTAGCTTTCCTGCTAGCAATGCCATTTCTACCCTGCTGTGGAAAACATTGTCCTTTGCCCTTCTGCTCCGAGAGGCACAGAGCACCTCGGCAGACGCAGTGCAGAGGGAAAGGACACAGTATCCGAGGGAGCGTGGCGCCGCTTAGGCGGGCAAAGCAGAAAGGTGCCGCCCGGCACTGGCTTTGACTCCCTGAGCTTCCTTGCTAGGACAGCAGCTGCCGAAAGCTGGCAACTAGGCTGCCAGAGTGCAGAATGTCGGCGGTCTGGCACGCCTGCTTGCCGAAAGCCAGGATCAGCGAGACAGCGTGCTAGGCTCTGTTTCACAGCACCTTGGAGAACACGCCCTTGAAGAATGCCGTCTCTGTTCCGCAAAAGCTCTGCCACAGTGAAGGTGGAAGAAGCAGCCTGTGGCCACGGGCAGAGCTGGTCAACAGCTGCGCCTAACTTTCCCAAGCTGCGAGAGCATTCTCAGCCGAGTTCTGCTTTGACAGAGCTATTGCTGAACTTTTGCAGTCCCGGAGGCTGCTGAAACCAAGGCTGTGTTCTGCCTCTTCGTTCTTGCCTTCCTGTGCTCCAGCGAGAAGTGAAGCTCTGGCACGGCATTCAGCTTTGCCGCCTCTCTGCACGGAAAGCACTAGACAGAACTAGTGTGCTTCGTGCATGCTCTCTCCTCGCTTTTATGGTCACTGCTCTGCTTTTTGCTTGGCAGCGTTCCAAGGGTCCACGGCATACCTCTTGCACAGCGAGAGGTGGCCGGCGAGGAATACTTGCTGGCTTAAGTCGTTCCATGCTCCAGGCATTCATCAGAGCAACACCATGGGGGAAAAGAGGGGGGAACATTGCAGGACAAATTTCTATGCTGGAACATGATTGTCTGCGAGACAGCTCTCCGCAGCGCTAGTATTTGGCCAGGCTGAAATCAGCGCCACGGGAAGCCAATCTGACAAGCGGAGTGCAACGAGCGCGGCGATATGGGGCCACTTGGCAGGTGGCCGAAGAAAGACGGCTGCCCCGCGAATGTGGTGCCAGAAGGCAAGTTTCAGCAGGGCGTTCCGGGCGAGCTTAATGTGTAGCCGCACTTGTTCTAGGCGAGATTGTAGCCGAGAAGCTTTCCGTCTCCATTCACGAGGCAAGAAAAGCAGAACGCAATGGTCTAGAGGGTTGAGAAGAAAAGTGCTCGTAGCGAGCTCGTTGCGGCAGAAGCGAAAGCCAGGAGCAGCGTGCTCGGTGCGAGAAGTAGACGGCGCTTCGCCTCCTTGGGAAGGAAATCGCGTCTGGGCACGAACGGCAGCCAGCGAAGCTTCAGAACAGCAGGCTGTTCTGCTCAGCGTACGAGCCTGAAGTGAGTGGCAAGGGCTAAGGGGACAGTTCCAAGGCATCTAGCTTTCCTGCTAGCAATGCCATTTCTACCCTGCTGTGGATAACATTGTCCTATGCCCTTCTGCTCCGAGAGACACAGAGCACCTCGGCAGACGCAGTGCAGAGGGAAAGGACACAGTATCCGAGGGAGCGTGGCGCCGCTTAGGCGGGCAAAGCAGAAAGGTGCCGCCCGGCACTGGCTTTGACTCCCTGAGCTTCCTTGCTAGGACAGCAGCTGCCGAAAGCTGGCAACTAGGCTGCCAGAGTGCAGAATGTCAGCGGTCTGGCACGCCTGCTTGCCGAAAGCCAGGATCAGCGAGACAGCGTGCTAGGCTCTGTTTCACAGCACCTTGGAGAACACGCCCTTGAAGAATGCCGTCTCTGTTCCGCAAAAGCTCTGCCACAGTGAAGGTGGAAGAAGCAGCCTGTGGCCACGGGCAGAGCTGGTCAACAGCTGCGCCTAACTTTCCCAAGCTGCGAGAGCATTCTCAGCCGAGTTCTGCTTTGACAGAGCTATTGCTGAACTTTTGCAGTCCCGGAGGCTGCTGAAACCAAGGCTGTGTTCTGCCTCTTCGTTCTTGCCTTCCTGTGCTCCAGCGAGAAGTGAAGCTCTGGCACGGCATTCAGCTTTGCCGCCTCTCTGCACGGAAAGCACTAGACAGAACTAGTGTGCTTCGTGCATGCTCTCTCCTCGCTTTTATGGTCACTGCTCTGCTTTTTGCTTGGCAGCGTTCCAAGGGTCCACGGCATACCTCTTGCACAGCGAGAGGTGGCCGGCGAGGAATACTTGCTGGCTTAAGTCGTTCCATGCTCAAGGCATTCATCAGAGCAACACCATGCGGGAAAAGAGGGGGGAACATTGCAGGACAAATTTCTATGCTGGAACATGATTGTCTGCGAGACAGCTCTCCGCAGCGCTAGTATTTGGCCAGGCTGAAATCAGCGCCACGGGAAGCCAATCTGACAAGCGGAGTGCAACGAGCGCGGCGATATGGGGCCACTTGGCAGGTGGCCGAAGAAAGACGGCTGCCCCGCGAATGTGGTGCCAGAAGGCAAGTTTCAGCAGGGCGTTCCGGGCGAGCTTAATGTGTAGCCGCACTTGTTCTAGGCGAGATTGTAGCCGAGAAGCTTTCCGTCTCCATTCACGAGGCAAGAAAAGCAGAACGCAATGGTCTAGAGGGTTGAGAAGAAAAGTGCTCGTAGCGAGCTCGTTGCGGCAGAAGCGAAAGCCAGGAGCAGCGTGCTCGGTGCGAGAAGTAGACGGCGCTTCGCCTCCTTGGGAAGGAAATCGCGTCTGGGCACGAACGGCAGCCAGCGAAGCTTCAGAACAGCAGGCTGTTCTGCTCAGCGTACGAGCCTGAAGTGAGTGGCAAGGGCTAAGGGGACAGTTCCAAGGCATCTAGCTTTCCTGCTAGCAATGCCATTTCTACCCTGCTGTGGAAAACATTGTCCTTTGCCCTTCTGCTCCGAGAGGCACAGAGCACGTCGGCAGACGCAGTGCAGAGGGAAAGGACACAGTATCCGAGGGAGCGTGGCGCCGCTTAGGCGGGCAAAGCAGAAAGGTGCCGCCCGGCACTGGCTTTGACTCCCTGAGCTTCCTTGCTAGGACAGCAGCTGCCGAAAGCTGGCAACTAGGCTGCCAGAGTGCAGAATGTCAGCGGTCTGGCACGCCTGCTTGCCGAAAGCCAGGATCAGCGAGACAGCGTGCTAGGCTCTGTTTCACAGCACCTTGGAGAACACGCCCTTGAAGAATGCCGTCTCTGTTCCGCAAAAGCTCTGCCACAGTGAAGGTGGAAGAAGCAGCCTGTGGCCACGGGCAGAGCTGGTCAACAGCTGCGCCTAACTTTCCCAAGCTGCGAGAGCATTCTCAGCCGAGTTCTGCTTTGACAGAGCTATTGCTGAACTTTTGCAGTCCCGGAGGCTGCTGAAACCAAGGCTGTGTTCTGCCTCTTCGTTCTTGCCTTCCTGTGCTCCAGCGAGAAGTGAAGCTCTGGCACGGCATTCAGCTTTGCCGCCTCTCTGCACGGAAAGCACTAGACAGAACTAGTGTGCTTCGTGCATGCTCTCTCCTCGCTTTTATGGTCACTGCTCTGCTTTTTGCTTGGCAGCGTTCCAAGGGTCCACGGCATACCTCTTGCACAGCGAGAGGTGGCCGGCGAGGAATACTTGCTGGCTTAAGTCGTTCCATGCTCAAGGCATTCATCAGAGCAACACCATGCGGGAAAAGAGGGGGGAACATTGCAGGACAAATTTCTATGCTGGAACATGATTGTCTGCGAGACAGCTCTCCGCAGCGCTAGTATTTGGCCAGGCTGAAATCAGCGCCACGGGAAGCCAATCTGACAAGCGGAGTGCAACGAGCGCGGCGATATGGGGCCACTTGGCAGGTGGCCGAAGAAAGACGGCTGCCCCGCGAATGTGGTGCCAGAAGGCAAGTTTCAGCAGGGCGTTGCGGGCGAGCTTAATGTGTAGCCGCACTTGTTCTAGGCGAGATTGTAGCCGAGAAGCTTTCCGTCTCCATTCACGAGGCAAGAAAAGCAGAACGCAATGGTCTAGAGGGTTGAGAAGAAAAGTGCTCGTAGCGAGCTCGTTGCGGCAGAAGCGAAAGCCAGGAGCAGCGTGCTCGGTGCGAGAAGTAGACGGCGCTTCGCCTCCTTGGGAAGGAAATCGCGTCTGGGCACGAACGGCAGCCAGCGAAGCTTCAGAACAGCAGGCTGTTCTGCTCAGCGTACGAGCCTGAAGTGAGTGGCAAGGGCTAAGGGGACAGTTCCAAGGCATCTAGCTTTCCTGCTAGCAATGCCATTTCTACCCTGCTGTGGAAAACATTGTCCTTTGCCCTTCTGCTCCGAGAGGCACAGAGCACCTCGGCAGACGCAGTGCAGAGGGAAAGGACACAGTATCCGAGGGAGCGTGGCGCCGCTTAGGCGGGCAAAGCAGAAAGGTGCCGCCCGGCACTGGCTTTGACTCCCTGAGCTTCCTTGCTAGGACAGCAGCTGCCGAAAGCTGGCAACTAGGCTGCCAGAGTGCAGAATGTCAGCGGTCTGGCACGCCTGCTTGCCGAAAGCCAGGATCAGCGAGACAGCGTGCTAGGCTCTGTTTCACAGCACCTTGGAGAACACGCCCTTGAAGAATGCCGTCTCTGTTCCGCAAAAGCTCTGCCACAGTGAAGGTGGAAGAAGCAGCCTGTGGCCACGGGCAGAGCTGGTCAACAGCTGCGCCTAACTTTCCCAAGCTGCGAGAGCATTCTCAGCCGAGTTCTGCTTTGACAGAGCTATTGCTGAACTTTTGCAGTCCCGGAGGCTGCTGAAACCAAGGCTGTGTTCTGCCTCTTCGTTCTTGCCTTCCTGTGCTCCAGCGAGAAGTGAAGCTCTGGCACGGCATTCAGCTTTGCCGCCTCTCTGCACGGAAAGCACTAGACAGAACTAGTGTGCTTCGTGCATGCTCTCTCCTCGCTTTTATGGTCACTGCTCTGCTTTTTGCTTGGCAGCGTTCCAAGGGTCCACGGCATACCTCTTGCACAGCGAGAGGTGGCCGGCGAGGAATACTTGCTGGCTTAAGTCGTTCCATGCTCAAGGCATTCATCAGAGCAACACCATGCGGGAAAAGAGGGGGGAACATTGCAGGACAAATTTCTATGCTGGAACATGATTGTCTGCGAGACAGCTCTCCGCAGCGCTAGTATTTGGCCAGGCTGAAATCAGCGCCACGGGAAGCCAATCTGACAAGCGGAGTGCAACGAGCGCGGCGATATGGGGCCACTTGGCAGGTGGCCGAAGAAAGACGGCTGCCCCGCGAATGTGGTGCCAGAAGGCAAGTTTCAGCAGGGCGTTGCGGGCGAGCTTAATGTGTAGCCGCACTTGTTCTAGGCGAGATTGTAGCCGAGAAGCTTTCCGTCTCCATTCACGAGGCAAGAAAAGCAGAACGCAATGGTCTAGAGGGTTGAGAAGAAAAGTGCTCGTAGCGAGCTCGTTGCGGCAGAAGCGAAAGCCAGGAGCAGCGTGCTCGGTGCGAGAAGTAGACGGCGCTTCGCCTCCTTGGGAAGGAAATCGCGTCTGGGCACGAACGGCAGCCAGCGAAGCTTCAGAACAGCAGGCTGTTCTGCTCAGCGTACGAGCCTGAAGTGAGTGGCAAGGGCTAAGGGGACAGTTCCAAGGCATCTAGCTTTCCTGCTAGCAATGCCATTTCTACCCTGCTGTGGAAAACATTGTCCTTTGCCCTTCTGCTCCGAGAGGCACAGAGCACCTCGGCAGACGCAGTGCAGAGGGAAAGGACACAGTATCCGAGGGAGCGTGGCGCCGCTTAGGCGGGCAAAGCAGAAAGGTGCCGCCCGGCACTGGCTTTGACTCCCTGAGCTTCCTTGCTAGGACAGCAGCTGCCGAAAGCTGGCAACTAGGCTGCCAGAGTGCAGAATGTCAGCGGTCTGGCACGCCTGCTTGCCGAAAGCCAGGATCAGCGAGACAGCGTGCTAGGCTCTGTTTCACAGCACCTTGGAGAACACGCCCTTGAAGAATGCCGTCTCTGTTCCGCAAAAGCTCTGCCACAGTGAAGGTGGAAGAAGCAGCCTGTGGCCACGGGCAGAGCTGGTCAACAGCTGCGCCTAACTTTCCCAAGCTGCGAGAGCATTCTCAGCCGAGTTCTGCTTTGACAGAGCTATTGCTGAACTTTTGCAGTCCCGGAGGCTGCTGAAACCAAGGCTGTGTTCTGCCTCTTCGTTCTTGCCTTCCTGTGCTCCAGCGAGAAGTGAAGCTCTGGCACGGCATTCAGCTTTGCCGCCTCTCTGCACGGAAAGCACTAGACAGAACTAGTGTGCTTCGTGCATGCTCTCTCCTCGCTTTTATGGTCACTGCTCTGCTTTTTGCTTGGCAGCGTTCCAAGGGTCCACGGCATACCTCTTGCACAGCGAGAGGTGGCCGGCGAGGAATACTTGCTGGCTTAAGTCGTTCCATGCTCAAGGCATTCATCAGAGCAACACCATGCGGGAAAAGAGGGGGGAACATTGCAGGACAAATTTCTATGCTGGAACATGATTGTCTGCGAGACAGCTCTCCGCAGCGCTAGTATTTGGCCAGGCTGAAATCAGCGCCACGGGAAGCCAATCTGACAAGCGGAGTGCAACGAGCGCGGCGATATGGGGCCACTTGGCAGGTGGCCGAAGAAAGACGGCTGCCCCGCGAATGTGGTGCCAGAAGGCAAGTTTCAGCAGGGCGTTCCGGGCGAGCTTAATGTGTAGCCGCACTTGTTCTAGGCGAGATTGTAGCCGAGAAGCTTTCCGTCTCCATTCACGAGGCAAGAAAAGCAGAACGCAATGGTCTAGAGGGTTGAGAAGAAAAGTGCTCGTAGCGAGCTCGTTGCGGCAGAAGCGAAAGCCAGGAGCAGCGTGCTCGGTGCGAGAAGTAGACGGCGCTTCGCCTCCTTGGGAAGGAAATCGCGTCTGGGCACGAACGGCAGCCAGCGAAGCTTCAGAACAGCAGGCTGTTCTGCTCAGCGTACGAGCCTGAAGTGAGTGGCAAGGGCTAAGGGGACAGTTCCAAGGCATCTAGCTTTCCTGCTAGCAATGCCATTTCTACCCTGCTGTGGAAAACATTGTCCTTTGCCCTTCTGCTCCGAGAGGCACAGAGCACCTCGGCAGACGCAGTGCAGAGGGAAAGGACACAGTATCCGAGGGAGCGTGGCGCCGCTTAGGCGGGCAAAGCAGAAAGGTGCCGCCCGGCACTGGCTTTGACTCCCTGAGCTTCCTTGCTAGGACAGCAGCTGCCGAAAGCTGGCAACTAGGCTGCCAGAGTGCAGAATGTCAGCGGTCTGGCACGCCTGCTTGCCGAAAGCCAGGATCAGCGAGACAGCGTGCTAGGCTCTGTTTCACAGCACCTTGGAGAACACGCCCTTGAAGAATGCCGTCTCTGTTCCGCAAAAGCTCTGCCACAGTGAAGGTGGAAGAAGCAGCCTGTGGCCACGGGCAGAGCTGGTCAACAGCTGCGCCTAACTTTCCCAAGCTGCGAGAGCATTCTCAGCCGAGTTCTGCTTTGACAGAGCTATTGCTGAACTTTTGCAGTCCCGGAGGCTGCTGAAACCAAGGCTGTGTTCTGCCTCTTCGTTCTTGCCTTCCTGTGCTCCAGCGAGAAGTGAAGCTCTGGCACGGCATTCAGCTTTGCCGCCTCTCTGCACGGAAAGCACTAGACAGAACTAGTGTGCTTCGTGCATGCTCTCTCCTCGCTTTTATGGTCACTGCTCTGCTTTTTGCTTGGCAGCGTTCCAAGGGTCCACGGCATACCTCTTGCACAGCGAGAGGTGGCCGGCGAGGAATACTTGCTGGCTTAAGTCGTTCCATGCTCAAGGCATTCATCAGAGCAACACCATGCGGGAAAAGAGGGGGGAACATTGCAGGACAAATTTCTATGCTGGAACATGATTGTCTGCGAGACAGCTCTCCGCAGCGCTAGTATTTGGCCAGGCTGAAATCAGCGCCACGGGAAGCCAATCTGACAAGCGGAGTGCAACGAGCGCGGCGATATGGGGCCACTTGGCAGGTGGCCGAAGAAAGACGGCTGCCCCGCGAATGTGGTGCCAGAAGGCAAGTTTCAGCAGGGCGTTCCGGGCGAGCTTAATGTGTAGCCGCACTTGTTCTAGGCGAGATTGTAGCCGAGAAGCTTTCCGTCTCCATTCACGAGGCAAGAAAAGCAGAACGCAATGGTCTAGAGGGTTGAGAAGAAAAGTGCTCGTAGCGAGCTCGTTGCGGCAGAAGCGAAAGCCAGGAGCAGCGTGCTCGGTGCGAGAAGTAGACGGCGCTTCGCCTCCTTGGGAAGGAAATCGCGTCTGGGCACGAACGGCAGCCAGCGAAGCTTCAGAACAGCAGGCTGTTCTGCTCAGCGTACGAGCCTGAAGTGAGTGGCAAGGGCTAAGGGGACAGTTCCAAGGCATCTAGCTTTCCTGCTAGCAATGCCATTTCTACCCTGCTGTGGAAAACATTGTCCTTTGCCCTTCTGCTCCGAGAGGCACAGAGCACCTCGGCAGACGCAGTGCAGAGGGAAAGGACACAGTATCCGAGGGAGCGTGGCGCCGCTTAGGCGGGCAAAGCAGAAAGGTGCCGCCCGGCACTGGCTTTGACTCCCTGAGCTTCCTTGCTAGGACAGCAGCTGCCGAAAGCTGGCAACTAGGCTGCCAGAGTGCAGAATGTCAGCGGTCTGGCACGCCTGCTTGCCGAAAGCCAGGATCAGCGAGACAGCGTGCTAGGCTCTGTTTCACAGCACCTTGGAGAACACGCCCTTGAAGAATGCCGTCTCTGTTCCGCAAAAGCTCTGCCACAGTGAAGGTGGAAGAAGCAGCCTGTGGCCACGGGCAGAGCTGGTCAACAGCTGCGCCTAACTTTCCCAAGCTGCGAGAGCATTCTCAGCCGAGTTCTGCTTTGACAGAGCTATTGCTGAACTTTTGCAGTCCCGGAGGCTGCTGAAACCAAGGCTGTGTTCTGCCTCTTCGTTCTTGCCTTCCTGTGCTCCAGCGAGAAGTGAAGCTCTGGCACGGCATTCAGCTTTGCCGCCTCTCTGCACGGAAAGCACTAGACAGAACTAGTGTGCTTCGTGCATGCTCTCTCCTCGCTTTTATGGTCACTGCTCTGCTTTTTGCTTGGCAGCGTTCCAAGGGTCCACGGCATACCTCTTGCACAGCGAGAGGTGGCCGGCGAGGAATACTTGCTGGCTTAAGTCGTTCCATGCTCAAGGCATTCATCAGAGCAACACCATGGGGGAAAAGAGGGGGGAACATTGCAGGACAAATTTCTATGCTGGAACATGATTGTCTGCGAGACAGCTCTCCGCAGCGCTAGTATTTGGCCAGGCTGAAATCAGCGCCACGGGAAGCCAATCTGACAAGCGGAGTGCAACGAGCGCGGCGATATGGGGCCACTTGGCAGGTGGCCGAAGAAAGACGGCTGCCCCGCGAATGTGGTGCCAGAAGGCAAGTTTCAGCAGGGCGTTCCGGGCGAGCTTAATGTGTAGCCGCACTTGTTCTAGGCGAGATTGTAGCCGAGAAGCTTTCCGTCTCCATTCACGAGGCAAGAAAAGCAGAACGCAATGGTCTAGAGGGTTGAGAAGAAAAGTGCTCGTAGCGAGCTCGTTGCGGCAGAAGCGAAAGCCAGGAGCAGCGTGCTCGGTGCGAGAAGTAGACGGCGCTTCGCCTCCTTGGGAAGGAAATCGCGTCTGGGCACGAACGGCAGCCAGCGAAGCTTCAGAACAGCAGGCTGTTCTGCTCAGCGTACGAGCCTGAAGTGAGTGGCAAGGGCTAAGGGGACAGTTCCAAGGCATCTAGCTTTCCTGCTAGCAATGCCATTTCTACCCTGCTGTGGAAAACATTGTCCTTTGCCCTTCTGCTCCGAGAGGCACAGAGCACCTCGGCAGACGCAGTGCAGAGGGAAAGGACACAGTATCCGAGGGAGCGTGGCGCCGCTTAGGCGGGCAAAGCAGAAAGGTGCCGCCCGGCACTGGCTTTGACTCCCTGAGCTTCCTTGCTAGGACAGCAGCTGCCGAAAGCTGGCAACTAGGCTGCCAGAGTGCAGAATGTCAGCGGTCTGGCACGCCTGCTTGCCGAAAGCCAGGATCAGCGAGACAGCGTGCTAGGCTCTGTTTCACAGCACCTTGGAGAACACGCCCTTGAAGAATGCCGTCTCTGTTCCGCAAAAGCTCTGCCACAGTGAAGGTGGAAGAAGCAGCCTGTGGCCACGGGCAGAGCTGGTCAACAGCTGCGCCTAACTTTCCCAAGCTGCGAGAGCATTCTCAGCCGAGTTCTGCTTTGACAGAGCTATTGCTGAACTTTTGCAGTCCCGGAGGCTGCTGAAACCAAGGCTGTGTTCTGCCTCTTCGTTCTTGCCTTCCTGTGCTCCAGCGAGAAGTGAAGCTCTGGCACGGCATTCAGCTTTGCCGCCTCTCTGCACGGAAAGCACTAGACAGAACTAGTGTGCTTCGTGCATGCTCTCTCCTCGCTTTTATGGTCACTGCTCTGCTTTTTGCTTGGCAGCGTTCCAAGGGTCCACGGCATACCTCTTGCACAGCGAGAGGTGGCCGGCGAGGAATACTTGCTGGCTTAAGTCGTTCCATGCTCAAGGCATTCATCAGAGCAACACCATGGGGGAAAAGAGGGGGGAACATTGCAGGACAAATTTCTATGCTGGAACATGATTGTCTGCGAGACAGCTCTCCGCAGCGCTAGTATTTGGCCAGGCTGAAATCAGCGCCACGGGAAGCCAATCTGACAAGCGGAGTGCAACGAGCGCGGCGATATGGGGCCACTTGGCAGGTGGCCGAAGAAAGACGGCTGCCCCGCGAATGTGGTGCCAGAAGGCAAGTTTCAGCAGGGCGTTCCGGGCGAGCTTAATGTGTAGCCGCACTTGTTCTAGGCGAGATTGTAGCCGAGAAGCTTTCCGTCTCCATTCACGAGGCAAGAAAAGCAGAACGCAATGGTCTAGAGGGTTGAGAAGAAAAGTGCTCGTAGCGAGCTCGTTGCGGCAGAAGCGAAAGCCAGGAGCAGCGTGCTCGGTGCGAGAAGTAGACGGCGCTTCGCCTCCTTGGGAAGGAAATCGCGTCTGGGCACGAACGGCAGCCAGCGAAGCTTCAGAACAGCAGGCTGTTCTGCTCAGCGTACGAGCCTGAAGTGAGTGGCAAGGGCTAAGGGGACAGTTCCAAGGCATCTAGCTTTCCTGCTAGCAATGCCATTTCTACCCTGCTGTGGAAAACATTGTCCTTTGCCCTTCTGCTCCGAGAGGCACAGAGCACCTCGGCAGACGCAGTGCAGAGGGAAAGGACACAGTATCCGAGGGAGCGTGGCGCCGCTTAGGCGGGCAAAGCAGAAAGGTGCCGCCCGGCACTGGCTTTGACTCCCTGAGCTTCCTTGCTAGGACAGCAGCTGCCGAAAGCTGGCAACTAGGCTGCCAGAGTGCAGAATGTCAGCGGTCTGGCACGCCTGCTTGCCGAAAGCCAGGATCAGCGAGACAGCGTGCTAGGCTCTGTTTCACAGCACCTTGGAGAACACGCCCTTGAAGAATGCCGTCTCTGTTCCGCAAAAGCTCTGCCACAGTGAAGGTGGAAGAAGCAGCCTGTGGCCACGGGCAGAGCTGGTCAACAGCTGCGCCTAACTTTCCCAAGCTGCGAGAGCATTCTCAGCCGAGTTCTGCTTTGACAGAGCTATTGCTGAACTTTTGCAGTCCCGGAGGCTGCTGAAACCAAGGCTGTGTTCTGCCTCTTCGTTCTTGCCTTCCTGTGCTCCAGCGAGAAGTGAAGCTCTGGCACGGCATTCAGCTTTGCCGCCTCTCTGCACGGAAAGCACTAGACAGAACTAGTGTGCTTCGTGCATGCTCTCTCCTCGCTTTTATGGTCACTGCTCTGCTTTTTGCTTGGCAGCGTTCCAAGGGTCCACGGCATACCTCTTGCACAGCGAGAGGTGGCCGGCGAGGAATACTTGCTGGCTTAAGTCGTTCCATGCTCAAGGCATTCATCAGAGCAACACCATGCGGGAAAAGAGGGGGGAACATTGCAGGACAAATTTCTATGCTGGAACATGATTGTCTGCGAGACAGCTCTCCGCAGCGCTAGTATTTGGCCAGGCTGAAATCAGCGCCACGGGAAGCCAATCTGACAAGCGGAGTGCAACGAGCGCGGCGATATGGGGCCACTTGGCAGGTGGCCGAAGAAAGACGGCTGCCCCGCGAATGTGGTGCCAGAAGGCAAGTTTCAGCAGGGCGTTCCGGGCGAGCTTAATGTGTAGCCGCACTTGTTCTAGGCGAGATTGTAGCCGAGAAGCTTTCCGTCTCCATTCACGAGGCAAGAAAAGCAGAACGCAATGGTCTAGAGGGTTGAGAAGAAAAGTGCTCGTAGCGAGCTCGTTGCGGCAGAAGCGAAAGCCAGGAGCAGCGTGCTCGGTGCGAGAAGTAGACGGCGCTTCGCCTCCTTGGGAAGGAAATCGCGTCTGGGCACGAACGGCAGCCAGCGAAGCTTCAGAACAGCAGGCTGTTCTGCTCAGCGTACGAGCCTGAAGTGAGTGGCAAGGGCTAAGGGGACAGTTCCAAGGCATCTAGCTTTCCTGCTAGCAATGCCATTTCTACCCTGCTGTGGAAAACATTGTCCTTTGCCCTTCTGCTCCGAGAGGCACAGAGCACCTCGGCAGACGCAGTGCAGAGGGAAAGGACACAGTATCCGAGGGAGCGTGGCGCCGCTTAGGCGGGCAAAGCAGAAAGGTGCCGCCCGGCACTGGCTTTGACTCCCTGAGCTTCCTTGCTAGGACAGCAGCTGCCGAAAGCTGGCAACTAGGCTGCCAGAGTGCAGAATGTCAGCGGTCTGGCACGCCTGCTTGCCGAAAGCCAGGATCAGCGAGACAGCGTGCTAGGCTCTGTTTCACAGCACCTTGGAGAACACGCCCTTGAAGAATGCCGTCTCTGTTCCGCAAAAGCTCTGCCACAGTGAAGGTGGAAGAAGCAGCCTGTGGCCACGGGCAGAGCTGGTCAACAGCTGCGCCTAACTTTCCCAAGCTGCGAGAGCATTCTCAGCCGAGTTCTGCTTTGACAGAGCTATTGCTGAACTTTTGCAGTCCCGGAGGCTGCTGAAACCAAGGCTGTGTTCTGCCTCTTCGTTCTTGCCTTCCTGTGCTCCAGCGAGAAGTGAAGCTCTGGCACGGCATTCAGCTTTGCCGCCTCTCTGCACGGAAAGCACTAGACAGAACTAGTGTGCTTCGTGCATGCTCTCTCCTCGCTTTTATGGTCACTGCTCTGCTTTTTGCTTGGCAGCGTTCCAAGGGTCCACGGCATACCTCTTGCACAGCGAGAGGTGGCCGGCGAGGAATACTTGCTGGCTTAAGTCGTTCCATGCTCAAGGCATTCATCAGAGCAACACCATGCGGGAAAAGAGGGGGGAACATTGCAGGACAAATTTCTATGCTGGAACATGATTGTCTGCGAGACAGCTCTCCGCAGCGCTAGTATTTGGCCAGGCTGAAATCAGCGCCACGGGAAGCCAATCTGACAAGCGGAGTGCAACGAGCGCGGCGATATGGGGCCACTTGGCAGGTGGCCGAAGAAAGACGGCTGCCCCGCGAATGTGGTGCCAGAAGGCAAGTTTCAGCAGGGCGTTCCGGGCGAGCTTAATGTGTAGCCGCACTTGTTCTAGGCGAGATTGTAGCCGAGAAGCTTTCCGTCTCCATTCACGAGGCAAGAAAAGCAGAACGCAATGGTCTAGAGGGTTGAGAAGAAAAGTGCTCGTAGCGAGCTCGTTGCGGCAGAAGCGAAAGCCAGGAGCAGCGTGCTCGGTGCGAGAAGTAGACGGCGCTTCGCCTCCTTGGGAAGGAAATCGCGTCTGGGCACGAACGGCAGCCAGCGAAGCTTCAGAACAGCAGGCTGTTCTGCTCAGCGTACGAGCCTGAAGTGAGTGGCAAGGGCTAAGGGGACAGTTCCAAGGCATCTAGCTTTCCTGCTAGCAATGCCATTTCTACCCTGCTGTGGAAAACATTGTCCTTTGCCCTTCTGCTCCGAGAGGCACAGAGCACCTCGGCAGACGCAGTGCAGAGGGAAAGGACACAGTATCCGAGGGAGCGTGGCGCCGCTTAGGCGGGCAAAGCAGAAAGGTGCCGCCCGGCACTGGCTTTGACTCCCTGAGCTTCCTTGCTAGGACAGCAGCTGCCGAAAGCTGGCAACTAGGCTGCCAGAGTGCAGAATGTCAGCGGTCTGGCACGCCTGCTTGCCGAAAGCCAGGATCAGCGAGACAGCGTGCTAGGCTCTGTTTCACAGCACCTTGGAGAACACGCCCTTGAAGAATGCCGTCTCTGTTCCGCAAAAGCTCTGCCACAGTGAAGGTGGAAGAAGCAGCCTGTGGCCACGGGCAGAGCTGGTCAACAGCTGCGCCTAACTTTCCCAAGCTGCGAGAGCATTCTCAGCCGAGTTCTGCTTTGACAGAGCTATTGCTGAACTTTTGCAGTCCCGGAGGCTGCTGAAACCAAGGCTGTGTTCTGCCTCTTCGTTCTTGCCTTCCTGTGCTCCAGCGAGAAGTGAAGCTCTGGCACGGCATTCAGCTTTGCCGCCTCTCTGCACGGAAAGCACTAGACAGAACTAGTGTGCTTCGTGCATGCTCTCTCCTCGCTTTTATGGTCACTGCTCTGCTTTTTGCTTGGCAGCGTTCCAAGGGTCCACGGCATACCTCTTGCACAGCGAGAGGTGGCCGGCGAGGAATACTTGCTGGCTTAAGTCGTTCCATGCTCAAGGCATTCATCAGAGCAACACCATGCGGGAAAAGAGGGGGGAACATTGCAGGACAAATTTCTATGCTGGAACATGATTGTCTGCGAGACAGCTCTCCGCAGCGCTAGTATTTGGCCAGGCTGAAATCAGCGCCACGGGAAGCCAATCTGACAAGCGGAGTGCAACGAGCGCGGCGATATGGGGCCACTTGGCAGGTGGCCGAAGAAAGACGGCTGCCCCGCGAATGTGGTGCCAGAAGGCAAGTTTCAGCAGGGCGTTCCGGGCGAGCTTAATGTGTAGCCGCACTTGTTCTAGGCGAGATTGTAGCCGAGAAGCTTTCCGTCTCCATTCACGAGGCAAGAAAAGCAGAACGCAATGGTCTAGAGGGTTGAGAAGAAAAGTGCTCGTAGCGAGCTCGTTGCGGCAGAAGCGAAAGCCAGGAGCAGCGTGCTCGGTGCGAGAAGTAGACGGCGCTTCGCCTCCTTGGGAAGGAAATCGCGTCTGGGCACGAACGGCAGCCAGCGAAGCTTCAGAACAGCAGGCTGTTCTGCTCAGCGTACGAGCCTGAAGTGAGTGGCAAGGGCTAAGGGGACAGTTCCAAGGCATCTAGCTTTCCTGCTAGCAATGCCATTTCTACCCTGCTGTGGAAAACATTGTCCTTTGCCCTTCTGCTCCGAGAGGCACAGAGCACCTCGGCAGACGCAGTGCAGAGGGAAAGGACACAGTATCCGAGGGAGCGTGGCGCCGCTTAGGCGGGCAAAGCAGAAAGGTGCCGCCCGGCACTGGCTTTGACTCCCTGAGCTTCCTTGCTAGGACAGCAGCTGCCGAAAGCTGGCAACTAGGCTGCCAGAGTGCAGAATGTCAGCGGTCTGGCACGCCTGCTTGCCGAAAGCCAGGATCAGCGAGACAGCGTGCTAGGCTCTGTTTCACAGCACCTTGGAGAACACGCCCTTGAAGAATGCCGTCTCTGTTCCGCAAAAGCTCTGCCACAGTGAAGGTGGAAGAAGCAGCCTGTGGCCACGGGCAGAGCTGGTCAACAGCTGCGCCTAACTTTCCCAAGCTGCGAGAGCATTCTCAGCCGAGTTCTGCTTTGACAGAGCTATTGCTGAACTTTTGCAGTCCCGGAGGCTGCTGAAACCAAGGCTGTGTTCTGCCTCTTCGTTCTTGCCTTCCTGTGCTCCAGCGAGAAGTGAAGCTCTGGCACGGCATTCAGCTTTGCCGCCTCTCTGCACGGAAAGCACTAGACAGAACTAGTGTGCTTCGTGCATGCTCTCTCCTCGCTTTTATGGTCACTGCTCTGCTTTTTGCTTGGCAGCGTTCCAAGGGTCCACGGCATACCTCTTGCACAGCGAGAGGTGGCCGGCGAGGAATACTTGCTGGCTTAAGTCGTTCCATGCTCAAGGCATTCATCAGAGCAACACCATGCGGGAAAAGAGGGGGGAACATTGCAGGACAAATTTCTATGCTGGAACATGATTGTCTGCGAGACAGCTCTCCGCAGCGCTAGTATTTGGCCAGGCTGAAATCAGCGCCACGGGAAGCCAATCTGACAAGCGGAGTGCAACGAGCGCGGCGATATGGGGCCACTTGGCAGGTGGCCGAAGAAAGACGGCTGCCCCGCGAATGTGGTGCCAGAAGGCAAGTTTCAGCAGGGCGTTCCGGGCGAGCTTAATGTGTAGCCGCACTTGTTCTAGGCGAGATTGTAGCCGAGAAGCTTTCCGTCTCCATTCACGAGGCAAGAAAAGCAGAACGCAATGGTCTAGAGGGTTGAGAAGAAAAGTGCTCGTAGCGAGCTCGTTGCGGCAGAAGCGAAAGCCAGGAGCAGCGTGCTCGGTGCGAGAAGTAGACGGCGCTTCGCCTCCTTGGGAAGGAAATCGCGTCTGGGCACGAACGGCAGCCAGCGAAGCTTCAGAACAGCAGGCTGTTCTGCTCAGCGTACGAGCCTGAAGTGAGTGGCAAGGGCTAAGGGGACAGTTCCAAGGCATCTAGCTTTCCTGCTAGCAATGCCATTTCTACCCTGCTGTGGAAAACATTGTCCTTTGCCCTTCTGCTCCGAGAGGCACAGAGCACCTCGGCAGACGCAGTGCAGAGGGAAAGGACACAGTATCCGAGGGAGCGTGGCGCCGCTTAGGCGGGCAAAGCAGAAAGGTGCCGCCCGGCACTGGCTTTGACTCCCTGAGCTTCCTTGCTAGGACAGCAGCTGCCGAAAGCTGGCAACTAGGCTGCCAGAGTGCAGAATGTCAGCGGTCTGGCACGCCTGCTTGCCGAAAGCCAGGATCAGCGAGACAGCGTGCTAGGCTCTGTTTCACAGCACCTTGGAGAACACGCCCTTGAAGAATGCCGTCTCTGTTCCGCAAAAGCTCTGCCACAGTGAAGGTGGAAGAAGCAGCCTGTGGCCACGGGCAGAGCTGGTCAACAGCTGCGCCTAACTTTCCCAAGCTGCGAGAGCATTCTCAGCCGAGTTCTGCTTTGACAGAGCTATTGCTGAACTTTTGCAGCCCCGGAGGCTGCTGAAACCAAGGCTGTGTTCTGCCTCTTCGTTCTTGCCTTCCTGTGCTCCAGCGAGAAGTGAAGCTCTGGCACGGCATTCAGCTTTGCCGCCTCTCTGCACGGAAAGCACTAGACAGAACTAGTGTGCTTCGTGCATGCTCTCTCCTCGCTTTTATGGTCACTGCTCTGCTTTTTGCTTGGCAGCGTTCCAAGGGTCCACGGCATACCTCTTGCACAGCGAGAGGTGGCCGGCGAGGAATACTTGCTGGCTTAAGTCGTTCCATGCTCCAGGCATTCATCAGAGCAACACCATGCGGGAAAAGAGGGGGGAACATTGCAGGACAAATTTCTATGCTGGAACATGATTGTCTGCGAGACAGCTCTCCGCAGCGCTAGTATTTGGCCAGGCTGAAATCAGCGCCACGGGAAGCCAATCTGACAAGCGGAGTGCAACGAGCGCGGCGATATGGGGCCACTTGGCAGGTGGCCGAAGAAAGACGGCTGCCCCGCGAATGTGGTGCCAGAAGGCAAGTTTCAGCAGGGCGTTCCGGGCGAGCTTAATGTGTAGCCGCACTTGTTCTAGGCGAGATTGTAGCCGAGAAGCTTTCCGTCTCCATTCACGAGGCAAGAAAAGCAGAACGCAATGGTCTAGAGGGTTGAGAAGAAAAGTGCTCGTAGCGAGCTCGTTGCGGCAGAAGCGAAAGCCAGGAGCAGCGTGCTCGGTGCGAGAAGTAGACGGCGCTTCGCCTCCTTGGGAAGGAAATCGCGTCTGGGCACGAACGGCAGCCAGCGAAGCTTCAGAACAGCAGGCTGTTCTGCTCAGCGTACGAGCCTGAAGTGAGTGGCAAGGGCTAAGGGGACAGTTCCAAGGCATCTAGCTTTCCTGCTAGCAATGCCATTTCTACCCTGCTGTGGAAAACATTGTCCTTTGCCCTTCTGCTCCGAGAGGCACAGAGCACCTCGGCAGACGCAGTGCAGAGGGAAAGGACACAGTATCCGAGGGAGCGTGGCGCCGCTTAGGCGGGCAAAGCAGAAAGGTGCCGCCCGGCACTGGCTTTGACTCCCTGAGCTTCCTTGCTAGGACAGCAGCTGCCGAAAGCTGGCAACTAGGCTGCCAGAGTGCAGAATGTCAGCGGTCTGGCACGCCTGCTTGCCGAAAGCCAGGATCAGCGAGACAGCGTGCTAGGCTCTGTTTCACAGCACCTTGGAGAACACGCCCTTGAAGAATGCCGTCTCTGTTCCGCAAAAGCTCTGCCACAGTGAAGGTGGAAGAAGCAGCCTGTGGCCACGGGCAGAGCTGGTCAACAGCTGCGCCTAACTTTCCCAAGCTGCGAGAGCATTCTCAGCCGAGTTCTGCTTTGACAGAGCTATTGCTGAACTTTTGCAGCCCCGGAGGCTGCTGAAACCAAGGCTGTGTTCTGCCTCTTCGTTCTTGCCTTCCTGTGCTCCAGCGAGAAGTGAAGCTCTGGCACGGCATTCAGCTTTGCCGCCTCTCTGCACGGAAAGCACTAGACAGAACTAGTGTGCTTCGTGCATGCTCTCTCCTCGCTTTTATGGTCACTGCTCTGCTTTTTGCTTGGCAGCGTTCCAAGGGTCCACGGCATACCTCTTGCACAGCGAGAGGTGGCCGGCGAGGAATACTTGCTGGCTTAAGTCGTTCCATGCTCAAGGCATTCATCAGAGCAACACCATGCGGGAAAAGAGGGGGGAACATTGCAGGACAAATTTCTATGCTGGAACATGATTGTCTGCGAGACAGCTCTCCGCAGCGCTAGTATTTGGCCAGGCTGAAATCAGCGCCACGGGAAGCCAATCTGACAAGCGGAGTGCAACGAGCGCGGCGATATGGGGCCACTTGGCAGGTGGCCGAAGAAAGACGGCTGCCCCGCGAATGTGGTGCCAGAAGGCAAGTTTCAGCAGGGCGTTCCGGGCGAGCTTAATGTGTAGCCGCACTTGTTCTAGGCGAGATTGTAGCCGAGAAGCTTTCCGTCTCCATTCACGAGGCAAGAAAAGCAGAACGCAATGGTCTAGAGGGTTGAGAAGAAAAGTGCTCGTAGCGAGCTCGTTGCGGCAGAAGCGAAAGCCAGGAGCAGCGTGCTCGGTGCGAGAAGTAGACGGCGCTTCGCCTCCTTGGGAAGGAAATCGCGTCTGGGCACGAACGGCAGCCAGCGAAGCTTCAGAACAGCAGGCTGTTCTGCTCAGCGTACGAGCCTGAAGTGAGTGGCAAGGGCTAAGGGGACAGTTCCAAGGCATCTAGCTTTCCTGCTAGCAATGCCATTTCTACCCTGCTGTGGAAAACATTGTCCTTTGCCCTTCTGCTCCGAGAGGCACAGAGCACCTCGGCAGACGCAGTGCAGAGGGAAAGGACACAGTATCCGAGGGAGCGTGGCGCCGCTTAGGCGGGCAAAGCAGAAAGGTGCCGCCCGGCACTGGCTTTGACTCCCTGAGCTTCCTTGCTAGGACAGCAGCTGCCGAAAGCTGGCAACTAGGCTGCCAGAGTGCAGAATGTCAGCGGTCTGGCACGCCTGCTTGCCGAAAGCCAGGATCAGCGAGACAGCGTGCTAGGCTCTGTTTCACAGCACCTTGGAGAACACGCCCTTGAAGAATGCCGTCTCTGTTCCGCAAAAGCTCTGCCACAGTGAAGGTGGAAGAAGCAGCCTGTGGCCACGGGCAGAGCTGGTCAACAGCTGCGCCTAACTTTCCCAAGCTGCGAGAGCATTCTCAGCCGAGTTCTGCTTTGACAGAGCTATTGCTGAACTTTTGCAGCCCCGGAGGCTGCTGAAACCAAGGCTGTGTTCTGCCTCTTCGTTCTTGCCTTCCTGTGCTCCAGCGAGAAGTGAAGCTCTGGCACGGCATTCAGCTTTGCCGCCTCTCTGCACGGAAAGCACTAGACAGAACTAGTGTGCTTCGTGCATGCTCTCTCCTCGCTTTTATGGTCACTGCTCTGCTTTTTGCTTGGCAGCGTTCCAAGGGTCCACGGCATACCTCTTGCACAGCGAGAGGTGGCCGGCGAGGAATACTTGCTGGCTTAAGTCGTTCCATGCTCAAGGCATTCATCAGAGCAACACCATGCGGGAAAAGAGGGGGGAACATTGCAGGACAAATTTCTATGCTGGAACATGATTGTCTGCGAGACAGCTCTCCGCAGCGCTAGTATTTGGCCAGGCTGAAATCAGCGCCACGGGAAGCCAATCTGACAAGCGGAGTGCAACGAGCGCGGCGATATGGGGCCACTTGGCAGGTGGCCGAAGAAAGACGGCTGCCCCGCGAATGTGGTGCCAGAAGGCAAGTTTCAGCAGGGCGTTCCGGGCGAGCTTAATGTGTAGCCGCACTTGTTCTAGGCGAGATTGTAGCCGAGAAGCTTTCCGTCTCCATTCACGAGGCAAGAAAAGCAGAACGCAATGGTCTAGAGGGTTGAGAAGAAAAGTGCTCGTAGCGAGCTCGTTGCGGCAGAAGCGAAAGCCAGGAGCAGCGTGCTCGGTGCGAGAAGTAGACGGCGCTTCGCCTCCTTGGGAAGGAAATCGCGTCTGGGCACGAACGGCAGCCAGCGAAGCTTCAGAACAGCAGGCTGTTCTGCTCAGCGTACGAGCCTGAAGTGAGTGGCAAGGGCTAAGGGGACAGTTCCAAGGCATCTAGCTTTCCTGCTAGCAATGCCATTTCTACCCTGCTGTGGAAAACATTGTCCTTTGCCCTTCTGCTCCGAGAGGCACAGAGCACCTCGGCAGACGCAGTGCAGAGGGAAAGGACACAGTATCCGAGGGAGCGTGGCGCCGCTTAGGCGGGCAAAGCAGAAAGGTGCCGCCCGGCACTGGCTTTGACTCCCTGAGCTTCCTTGCTAGGACAGCAGCTGCCGAAAGCTGGCAACTAGGCTGCCAGAGTGCAGAATGTCAGCGGTCTGGCACGCCTGCTTGCCGAAAGCCAGGATCAGCGAGACAGCGTGCTAGGCTCTGTTTCACAGCACCTTGGAGAACACGCCCTTGAAGAATGCCGTCTCTGTTCCGCAAAAGCTCTGCCACAGTGAAGGTGGAAGAAGCAGCCTGTGGCCACGGGCAGAGCTGGTCAACAGCTGCGCCTAACTTTCCCAAGCTGCGAGAGCATTCTCAGCCGAGTTCTGCTTTGACAGAGCTATTGCTGAACTTTTGCAGTCCCGGAGGCTGCTGAAACCAAGGCTGTGTTCTGCCTCTTCGTTCTTGCCTTCCTGTGCTCCAGCGAGAAGTGAAGCTCTGGCACGGCATTCAGCTTTGCCGCCTCTCTGCACGGAAAGCACTAGACAGAACTAGTGTGCTTCGTGCATGCTCTCTCCTCGCTTTTATGGTCACTGCTCTGCTTTTTGCTTGGCAGCGTTCCAAGGGTCCACGGCATACCTCTTGCACAGCGAGAGGTGGCCGGCGAGGAATACTTGCTGGCTTAAGTCGTTCCATGCTCAAGGCATTCATCAGAGCAACACCATGCGGGAAAAGAGGGGGGAACATTGCAGGACAAATTTCTATGCTGGAACATGATTGTCTGCGAGACAGCTCTCCGCAGCGCTAGTATTTGGCCAGGCTGAAATCAGCGCCACGGGAAGCCAATCTGACAAGCGGAGTGCAACGAGCGCGGCGATATGGGGCCACTTGGCAGGTGGCCGAAGAAAGACGGCTGCCCCGCGAATGTGGTGCCAGAAGGCAAGTTTCAGCAGGGCGTTCCGGGCGAGCTTAATGTGTAGCCGCACTTGTTCTAGGCGAGATTGTAGCCGAGAAGCTTTCCGTCTCCATTCACGAGGCAAGAAAAGCAGAACGCAATGGTCTAGAGGGTTGAGAAGAAAAGTGCTCGTAGCGAGCTCGTTGCGGCAGAAGCGAAAGCCAGGAGCAGCGTGCTCGGTGCGAGAAGTAGACGGCGCTTCGCCTCCTTGGGAAGGAAATCGCGTCTGGGCACGAACGGCAGCCAGCGAAGCTTCAGAACAGCAGGCTGTTCTGCTCAGCGTACGAGCCTGAAGTGAGTGGCAAGGGCTAAGGGGACAGTTCCAAGGCATCTAGCTTTCCTGCTAGCAATGCCATTTCTACCCTGCTGTGGAAAACATTGTCCTTTGCCCTTCTGCTCCGAGAGGCACAGAGCACCTCGGCAGACGCAGTGCAGAGGGAAAGGACACAGTATCCGAGGGAGCGTGGCGCCGCTTAGGCGGGCAAAGCAGAAAGGTGCCGCCCGGCACTGGCTTTGACTCCCTGAGCTTCCTTGCTAGGACAGCAGCTGCCGAAAGCTGGCAACTAGGCTGCCAGAGTGCAGAATGTCGGCGGTCTGGCACGCCTGCTTGCCGAAAGCCAGGATCAGCGAGACAGCGTGCTAGGCTCTGTTTCACAGCACCTTGGAGAACACGCCCTTGAAGAATGCCGTCTCTGTTCCGCAAAAGCTCTGCCACAGTGAAGGTGGAAGAAGCAGCCTGTGGCCACGGGCAGAGCTGGTCAACAGCTGCGCCTAACTTTCCCAAGCTGCGAGAGCATTCTCAGCCGAGTTCTGCTTTGACAGAGCTATTGCTGAACTTTTGCAGTCCCGGAGGCTGCTGAAACCAAGGCTGTGTTCTGCCTCTTCGTTCTTGCCTTCCTGTGCTCCAGCGAGAAGTGAAGCTCTGGCACGGCATTCAGCTTTGCCGCCTCTCTGCACGGAAAGCACTAGACAGAACTAGTGTGCTTCGTGCATGCTCTCTCCTCGCTTTTATGGTCACTGCTCTGCTTTTTGCTTGGCAGCGTTCCAAGGGTCCACGGCATACCTCTTGCACAGCGAGAGGTGGCCGGCGAGGAATACTTGCTGGCTTAAGTCGTTCCATGCTCAAGGCATTCATCAGAGCAACACCATGCGGGAAAAGAGGGGGGAACATTGCAGGACAAATTTCTATGCTGGAACATGATTGTCTGCGAGACAGCTCTCCGCAGCGCTAGTATTTGGCCAGGCTGAAATCAGCGCCACGGGAAGCCAATCTGACAAGCGGAGTGCAACGAGCGCGGCGATATGGGGCCACTTGGCAGGTGGCCGAAGAAAGACGGCTGCCCCGCGAATGTGGTGCCAGAAGGCAAGTTTCAGCAGGGCGTTCCGGGCGAGCTTAATGTGTAGCCGCACTTGTTCTAGGCGAGATTGTAGCCGAGAAGCTTTCCGTCTCCATTCACGAGGCAAGAAAAGCAGAACGCAATGGTCTAGAGGGTTGAGAAGAAAAGTGCTCGTAGCGAGCTCGTTGCGGCAGAAGCGAAAGCCAGGAGCAGCGTGCTCGGTGCGAGAAGTAGACGGCGCTTCGCCTCCTTGGGAAGGAAATCGCGTCTGGGCACGAACGGCAGCCAGCGAAGCTTCAGAACAGCAGGCTGTTCTGCTCAGCGTACGAGCCTGAAGTGAGTGGCAAGGGCTAAGGGGACAGTTCCAAGGCATCTAGCTTTCCTGCTAGCAATGCCATTTCTACCCTGCTGTGGAAAACATTGTCCTTTGCCCTTCTGCTCCGAGAGGCACAGAGCACCTCGGCAGACGCAGTGCAGAGGGAAAGGACACAGTATCCGAGGGAGCGTGGCGCCGCTTAGGCGGGCAAAGCAGAAAGGTGCCGCCCGGCACTGGCTTTGACTCCCTGAGCTTCCTTGCTAGGACAGCAGCTGCCGAAAGCTGGCAACTAGGCTGCCAGAGTGCAGAATGTCGGCGGTCTGGCACGCCTGCTTGCCGAAAGCCAGGATCAGCGAGACAGCGTGCTAGGCTCTGTTTCACAGCACCTTGGAGAACACGCCCTTGAAGAATGCCGTCTCTGTTCCGCAAAAGCTCTGCCACAGTGAAGGTGGAAGAAGCAGCCTGTGGCCACGGGCAGAGCTGGTCAACAGCTGCGCCTAACTTTCCCAAGCTGCGAGAGCATTCTCAGCCGAGTTCTGCTTTGACAGAGCTATTGCTGAACTTTTGCAGCCCCGGAGGCTGCTGAAACCAAGGCTGTGTTCTGCCTCTTCGTTCTTGCCTTCCTGTGCTCCAGCGAGAAGTGAAGCTCTGGCACGGCATTCAGCTTTGCCGCCTCTCTGCACGGAAGGCACTAGACAGAACTAGTGTGCTTCGTGCATGCTCTCTCCTCGCTTTTATGGTCACTGCTCTGCTTTTTGCTTGGCAGCGTTCCAAGGGTCCACGGCATACCTCTTGCACAGCGAGAGGTGGCCGGCGAGGAATACTTGCTGGCTTAAGTCGTTCCATGCTCAAGGCATTCATCAGAGCAACACCATGCGGGAAAAGAGGGGGGAACATTGCAGGACAAATTTCTATGCTGGAACATGATTGTCTGCGAGACAGCTCTCCGCAGCGCTAGTATTTGGCCAGGCTGAAATCAGCGCCACGGGAAGCCAATCTGACAAGCGGAGTGCAACGAGCGCGGCGATATGGGGCCACTTGGCAGGTGGCCGAAGAAAGACGGCTGCCCCGCGAATGTGGTGCCAGAAGGCAAGTTTCAGCAGGGCGTTCCGGGCGAGCTTAATGTGTAGCCGCACTTGTTCTAGGCGAGATTGTAGCCGAGAAGCTTTCCGTCTCCATTCACGAGGCAAGAAAAGCAGAACGCAATGGTCTAGAGGGTTGAGAAGAAAAGTGCTCGTAGCGAGCTCGTTGCGGCAGAAGCGAAAGCCAGGAGCAGCGTGCTCGGTGCGAGAAGTAGACGGCGCTTCGCCTCCTTGGGAAGGAAATCGCGTCTGGGCACGAACGGCAGCCAGCGAAGCTTCAGAACAGCAGGCTGTTCTGCTCAGCGTACGAGCCTGAAGTGAGTGGCAAGGGCTAAGGGGACAGTTCCAAGGCATCTAGCTTTCCTGCTAGCAATGCCATTTCTACCCTGCTGTGGAAAACATTGTCCTTTGCCCTTCTGCTCCGAGAGGCACAGAGCACCTCGGCAGACGCAGTGCAGAGGGAAAGGACACAGTATCCGAGGGAGCGTGGCGCCGCTTAGGCGGGCAAAGCAGAAAGGTGCCGCCCGGCACTGGCTTTGACTCCCTGAGCTTCCTTGCTAGGACAGCAGCTGCCGAAAGCTGGCAACTAGGCTGCCAGAGTGCAGAATGTCAGCGGTCTGGCACGCCTGCTTGCCGAAAGCCAGGATCAGCGAGACAGCGTGCTAGGCTCTGTTTCACAGCACCTTGGAGAACACGCCCTTGAAGAATGCCGTCTCTGTTCCGCAAAAGCTCTGCCACAGTGAAGGTGGAAGAAGCAGCCTGTGGCCACGGGCAGAGCTGGTCAACAGCTGCGCCTAACTTTCCCAAGCTGCGAGAGCATTCTCAGCCGAGTTCTGCTTTGACAGAGCTATTGCTGAACTTTTGCAGTCCCGGAGGCTGCTGAAACCAAGGCTGTGTTCTGCCTCTTCGTTCTTGCCTTCCTGTGCTCCAGCGAGAAGTGAAGCTCTGGCACGGCATTCAGCTTTGCCGCCTCTCTGCACGGAAAGCACTAGACAGAACTAGTGTGCTTCGTGCATGCTCTCTCCTCGCTTTTATGGTCACTGCTCTGCTTTTTGCTTGGCAGCGTTCCAAGGGTCCACGGCATACCTCTTGCACAGCGAGAGGTGGCCGGCGAGGAATACTTGCTGGCTTAAGTCGTTCCATGCTCAAGGCATTCATCAGAGCAACACCATGCGGGAAAAGAGGGGGGAACATTGCAGGACAAATTTCTATGCTGGAACATGATTGTCTGCGAGACAGCTCTCCGCAGCGCTAGTATTTGGCCAGGCTGAAATCAGCGCCACGGGAAGCCAATCTGACAAGCGGAGTGCAACGAGCGCGGCGATATGGGGCCACTTGGCAGGTGGCCGAAGAAAGACGGCTGCCCCGCGAATGTGGTGCCAGAAGGCAAGTTTCAGCAGGGCGTTCCGGGCGAGCTTAATGTGTAGCCGCACTTGTTCTAGGCGAGATTGTAGCCGAGAAGCTTTCCGTCTCCATTCACGAGGCAAGAAAAGCAGAACGCAATGGTCTAGAGGGTTGAGAAGAAAAGTGCTCGTAGCGAGCTCGTTGCGGCAGAAGCGAAAGCCAGGAGCAGCGTGCTCGGTGCGAGAAGTAGACGGCGCTTCGCCTCCTTGGGAAGGAAATCGCGTCTGGGCACGAACGGCAGCCAGCGAAGCTTCAGAACAGCAGGCTGTTCTGCTCAGCGTACGAGCCTGAAGTGAGTGGCAAGGGCTAAGGGGACAGTTCCAAGGCATCTAGCTTTCCTGCTAGCAATGCCATTTCTACCCTGCTGTGGAAAACATTGTCCTTTGCCCTTCTGCTCCGAGAGGCACAGAGCACCTCGGCAGACGCAGTGCAGAGGGAAAGGACACAGTATCCGAGGGAGCGTGGCGCCGCTTAGGCGGGCAAAGCAGAAAGGTGCCGCCCGGCACTGGCTTTGACTCCCTGAGCTTCCTTGCTAGGACAGCAGCTGCCGAAAGCTGGCAACTAGGCTGCCAGAGTGCAGAATGTCGGCGGTCTGGCACGCCTGCTTGCCGAAAGCCAGGATCAGCGAGACAGCGTGCTAGGCTCTGTTTCACAGCACCTTGGAGAACACGCCCTTGAAGAATGCCGTCTCTGTTCCGCAAAAGCTCTGCCACAGTGAAGGTGGAAGAAGCAGCCTGTGGCCACGGGCAGAGCTGGTCAACAGCTGCGCCTAACTTTCCCAAGCTGCGAGAGCATTCTCAGCCGAGTTCTGCTTTGACAGAGCTATTGCTGAACTTTTGCAGTCCCGGAGGCTGCTGAAACCAAGGCTGTGTTCTGCCTCTTCGTTCTTGCCTTCCTGTGCTCCAGCGAGAAGTGAAGCTCTGGCACGGCATTCAGCTTTGCCGCCTCTCTGCACGGAAAGCACTAGACAGAACTAGTGTGCTTCGTGCATGCTCTCTCCTCGCTTTTATGGTCACTGCTCTGCTTTTTGCTTGGCAGCGTTCCAAGGGTCCACGGCATACCTCTTGCACAGCGAGAGGTGGCCGGCGAGGAATACTTGCTGGCTTAAGTCGTTCCATGCTCAAGGCATTCATCAGAGCAACACCATGCGGGAAAAGAGGGGGGAACATTGCAGGACAAATTTCTATGCTGGAACATGATTGTCTGCGAGACAGCTCTCCGCAGCGCTAGTATTTGGCCAGGCTGAAATCAGCGCCACGGGAAGCCAATCTGACAAGCGGAGTGCAACGAGCGCGGCGATATGGGGCCACTTGGCAGGTGGCCGAAGAAAGACGGCTGCCCCGCGAATGTGGTGCCAGAAGGCAAGTTTCAGCAGGGCGTTCCGGGCGAGCTTAATGTGTAGCCGCACTTGTTCTAGGCGAGATTGTAGCCGAGAAGCTTTCCGTCTCCATTCACGAGGCAAGAAAAGCAGAACGCAATGGTCTAGAGGGTTGAGAAGAAAAGTGCTCGTAGCGAGCTCGTTGCGGCAGAAGCGAAAGCCAGGAGCAGCGTGCTCGGTGCGAGAAGTAGACGGCGCTTCGCCTCCTTGGGAAGGAAATCGCGTCTGGGCACGAACGGCAGCCAGCGAAGCTTCAGAACAGCAGGCTGTTCTGCTCAGCGTACGAGCCTGAAGTGAGTGGCAAGGGCTAAGGGGACAGTTCCAAGGCATCTAGCTTTCCTGCTAGCAATGCCATTTCTACCCTGCTGTGGAAAACATTGTCCTTTGCCCTTCTGCTCCGAGAGGCACAGAGCACCTCGGCAGACGCAGTGCAGAGGGAAAGGACACAGTATCCGAGGGAGCGTGGCGCCGCTTAGGCGGGCAAAGCAGAAAGGTGCCGCCCGGCACTGGCTTTGACTCCCTGAGCTTCCTTGCTAGGACAGCAGCTGCCGAAAGCTGGCAACTAGGCTGCCAGAGTGCAGAATGTCGGCGGTCTGGCACGCCTGCTTGCCGAAAGCCAGGATCAGCGAGACAGCGTGCTAGGCTCTGTTTCACAGCACCTTGGAGAACACGCCCTTGAAGAATGCCGTCTCTGTTCCGCAAAAGCTCTGCCACAGTGAAGGTGGAAGAAGCAGCCTGTGGCCACGGGCAGAGCTGGTCAACAGCTGCGCCTAACTTTCCCAAGCTGCGAGAGCATTCTCAGCCGAGTTCTGCTTTGACAGAGCTATTGCTGAACTTTTGCAGCCCCGGAGGCTGCTGAAACCAAGGCTGTGTTCTGCCTCTTCGTTCTTGCCTTCCTGTGCTCCAGCGAGAAGTGAAGCTCTGGCACGGCATTCAGCTTTGCCGCCTCTCTGCACGGAAAGCACTAGACAGAACTAGTGTGCTTCGTGCATGCTCTCTCCTCGCTTTTATGGTCACTGCTCTGCTTTTTGCTTGGCAGCGTTCCAAGGGTCCACGGCATACCTCTTGCACAGCGAGAGGTGGCCGGCGAGGAATACTTGCTGGCTTAAGTCGTTCCATGCTCAAGGCATTCATCAGAGCAACACCATGCGGGAAAAGAGGGGGGAACATTGCAGGACAAATTTCTATGCTGGAACATGATTGTCTGCGAGACAGCTCTCCGCAGCGCTAGTATTTGGCCAGGCTGAAATCAGCGCCACGGGAAGCCAATCTGACAAGCGGAGTGCAACGAGCGCGGCGATATGGGGCCACTTGGCAGGTGGCCGAAGAAAGACGGCTGCCCCGCGAATGTGGTGCCAGAAGGCAAGTTTCAGCAGGGCGTTCCGGGCGAGCTTAATGTGTAGCCGCACTTGTTCTAGGCGAGATTGTAGCCGAGAAGCTTTCCGTCTCCATTCACGAGGCAAGAAAAGCAGAACGCAATGGTCTAGAGGGTTGAGAAGAAAAGTGCTCGTAGCGAGCTCGTTGCGGCAGAAGCGAAAGCCAGGAGCAGCGTGCTCGGTGCGAGAAGTAGACGGCGCTTCGCCTCCTTGGGAAGGAAATCGCGTCTGGGCACGAACGGCAGCCAGCGAAGCTTCAGAACAGCAGGCTGTTCTGCTCAGCGTACGAGCCTGAAGTGAGTGGCAAGGGCTAAGGGGACAGTTCCAAGGCATCTAGCTTTCCTGCTAGCAATGCCATTTCTACCCTGCTGTGGAAAACATTGTCCTTTGCCCTTCTGCTCCGAGAGGCACAGAGCACCTCGGCAGACGCAGTGCAGAGGGAAAGGACACAGTATCCGAGGGAGCGTGGCGCCGCTTAGGCGGGCAAAGCAGAAAGGTGCCGCCCGGCACTGGCTTTGACTCCCTGAGCTTCCTTGCTAGGACAGCAGCTGCCGAAAGCTGGCAACTAGGCTGCCAGAGTGCAGAATGTCGGCGGTCTGGCACGCCTGCTTGCCGAAAGCCAGGATCAGCGAGACAGCGTGCTAGGCTCTGTTTCACAGCACCTTGGAGAACACGCCCTTGAAGAATGCCGTCTCTGTTCCGCAAAAGCTCTGCCACAGTGAAGGTGGAAGAAGCAGCCTGTGGCCACGGGCAGAGCTGGTCAACAGCTGCGCCTAACTTTCCCAAGCTGCGAGAGCATTCTCAGCCGAGTTCTGCTTTGACAGAGCTATTGCTGAACTTTTGCAGTCCCGGAGGCTGCTGAAACCAAGGCTGTGTTCTGCCTCTTCGTTCTTGCCTTCCTGTGCTCCAGCGAGAAGTGAAGCTCTGGCACGGCATTCAGCTTTGCCGCCTCTCTGCACGGAAAGCACTAGACAGAACTAGTGTGCTTCGTGCATGCTCTCTCCTCGCTTTTATGGTCACTGCTCTGCTTTTTGCTTGGCAGCGTTCCAAGGGTCCACGGCATACCTCTTGCACAGCGAGAGGTGGCCGGCGAGGAATACTTGCTGGCTTAAGTCGTTCCATGCTCCAGGCATTCATCAGAGCAACACCATGGGGGAAAAGAGGGGGGAACATTGCAGGACAAATTTCTATGCTGGAACATGATTGTCTGCGAGACAGCTCTCCGCAGCGCTAGTATTTGGCCAGGCTGAAATCAGCGCCACGGGAAGCCAATCTGACAAGCGGAGTGCAACGAGCGCGGCGATATGGGGCCACTTGGCAGGTGGCCGAAGAAAGACGGCTGCCCCGCGAATGTGGTGCCAGAAGGCAAGTTTCAGCAGGGCGTTCCGGGCGAGCTTAATGTGTAGCCGCACTTGTTCTAGGCGAGATTGTAGCCGAGAAGCTTTCCGTCTCCATTCACGAGGCAAGAAAAGCAGAACGCAATGGTCTAGAGGGTTGAGAAGAAAAGTGCTCGTAGCGAGCTCGTTGCGGCAGAAGCGAAAGCCAGGAGCAGCGTGCTCGGTGCGAGAAGTAGACAGCGCTTCGCCTCCTTGGGAAGGAAATCGCGTCTGGGCACGAACGGCAGCCAGCGAAGCTTCAGAACAGCAGGCTGTTCTGCTCAGCGTACGAGCCTGAAGTGAGTGGCAAGGGCTAAGGGGACAGTTCCAAGGCATCTAGCTTTCCTGCTAGCAATGCCATTTCTACCCTGCTGTGGAAAACATTGTCCTTTGCCCTTCTGCTCCGAGAGGCACAGAGCACGTCGGCAGACGCAGTGCAGAGGGAAAGGACACAGTATCCGAGGGAGCGTGGCGCCGCTTAGGCGGGCAAAGCAGAAAGGTGCCGCCCGGCACTGGCTTTGACTCCCTGAGCTTCCTTGCTAGGACAGCAGCTGCCGAAAGCTGGCAACTAGGCTGCCAGAGTGCAGAATGTCAGCGGTCTGGCACGCCTGCTTGCCGAAAGCCAGGATCAGCGAGACAGCGTGCTAGGCTCTGTTTCACAGCACCTTGGAGAACACGCCCTTGAAGAATGCCGTCTCTGTTCCGCAAAAGCTCTGCCACAGTGAAGGTGGAAGAAGCAGCCTGTGGCCACGGGCAGAGCTGGTCAACAGCTGCGCCTAACTTTCCCAAGCTGCGAGAGCATTCTCAGCCGAGTTCTGCTTTGACAGAGCTATTGCTGAACTTTTGCAGTCCCGGAGGCTGCTGAAACCAAGGCTGTGTTCTGCCTCTTCGTTCTTGCCTTCCTGTGCTCCAGCGAGAAGTGAAGCTCTGGCACGGCATTCAGCTTTGCCGCCTCTCTGCACGGAAAGCACTAGACAGAACTAGTGTGCTTCGTGCATGCTCTCTCCTCGCTTTTATGGTCACTGCTCTGCTTTTTGCTTGGCAGCGTTCCAAGGGTCCACGGCATACCTCTTGCACAGCGAGAGGTGGCCGGCGAGGAATACTTGCTGGCTTAAGTCGTTCCATGCTCAAGGCATTCATCAGAGCAACACCATGCGGGAAAAGAGGGGGGAACATTGCAGGACAAATTTCTATGCTGGAACATGATTGTCTGCGAGACAGCTCTCCGCAGCGCTAGTATTTGGCCAGGCTGAAATCAGCGCCACGGGAAGCCAATCTGACAAGCGGAGTGCAACGAGCGCGGCGATATGGGGCCACTTGGCAGGTGGCCGAAGAAAGACGGCTGCCCCGCGAATGTGGTGCCAGAAGGCAAGTTTCAGCAGGGCGTTCCGGGCGAGCTTAATGTGTAGCCGCACTTGTTCTAGGCGAGATTGTAGCCGAGAAGCTTTCCGTCTCCATTCACGAGGCAAGAAAAGCAGAACGCAATGGTCTAGAGGGTTGAGAAGAAAAGTGCTCGTAGCGAGCTCGTTGCGGCAGAAGCGAAAGCCAGGAGCAGCGTGCTCGGTGCGAGAAGTAGACGGCGCTTCGCCTCCTTGGGAAGGAAATCGCGTCTGGGCACGAACGGCAGCCAGCGAAGCTTCAGAACAGCAGGCTGTTCTGCTCAGCGTACGAGCCTGAAGTGAGTGGCAAGGGCTAAGGGGACAGTTCCAAGGCATCTAGCTTTCCTGCTAGCAATGCCATTTCTACCCTGCTGTGGAAAACATTGTCCTTTGCCCTTCTGCTCCGAGAGGCACAGAGCACGTCGGCAGACGCAGTGCAGAGGGAAAGGACACAGTATCCGAGGGAGCGTGGCGCCGCTTAGGCGGGCAAAGCAGAAAGGTGCCGCCCGGCACTGGCTTTGACTCCCTGAGCTTCCTTGCTAGGACAGCAGCTGCCGAAAGCTGGCAACTAGGCTGCCAGAGTGCAGAATGTCGGCGGTCTGGCACGCCTGCTTGCCGAAAGCCAGGATCAGCGAGACAGCGTGCTAGGCTCTGTTTCACAGCACCTTGGAGAACACGCCCTTGAAGAATGCCGTCTCTGTTCCGCAAAAGCTCTGCCACAGTGAAGGTGGAAGAAGCAGCCTGTGGCCACGGGCAGAGCTGGTCAACAGCTGCGCCTAACTTTCCCAAGCTGCGAGAGCATTCTCAGCCGAGTTCTGCTTTGACAGAGCTATTGCTGAACTTTTGCAGTCCCGGAGGCTGCTGAAACCAAGGCTGTGTTCTGCCTCTTCGTTCTTGCCTTCCTGTGCTCCAGCGAGAAGTGAAGCTCTGGCACGGCATTCAGCTTTGCCGCCTCTCTGCACGGAAAGCACTAGACAGAACTAGTGTGCTTCGTGCATGCTCTCTCCTCGCTTTTATGGTCACTGCTCTGCTTTTTGCTTGGCAGCGTTCCAAGGGTCCACGGCATACCTCTTGCACAGCGAGAGGTGGCCGGCGAGGAATACTTGCTGGCTTAAGTCGTTCCATGCTCAAGGCATTCATCAGAGCAACACCATGCGGGAAAAGAGGGGGGAACATTGCAGGACAAATTTCTATGCTGGAACATGATTGTCTGCGAGACAGCTCTCCGCAGCGCTAGTATTTGGCCAGGCTGAAATCAGCGCCACGGGAAGCCAATCTGACAAGCGGAGTGCAACGAGCGCGGCGATATGGGGCCACTTGGCAGGTGGCCGAAGAAAGACGGCTGCCCCGCGAATGTGGTGCCAGAAGGCAAGTTTCAGCAGGGCGTTCCGGGCGAGCTTAATGTGTAGCCGCACTTGTTCTAGGCGAGATTGTAGCCGAGAAGCTTTCCGTCTCCATTCACGAGGCAAGAAAAGCAGAACGCAATGGTCTAGAGGGTTGAGAAGAAAAGTGCTCGTAGCGAGCTCGTTGCGGCAGAAGCGAAAGCCAGGAGCAGCGTGCTCGGTGCGAGAAGTAGACGGCGCTTCGCCTCCTTGGGAAGGAAATCGCGTCTGGGCACGAACGGCAGCCAGCGAAGCTTCAGAACAGCAGGCTGTTCTGCTCAGCGTACGAGCCTGAAGTGAGTGGCAAGGGCTAAGGGGACAGTTCCAAGGCATCTAGCTTTCCTGCTAGCAATGCCATTTCTACCCTGCTGTGGAAAACATTGTCCTTTGCCCTTCTGCTCCGAGAGGCACAGAGCACCTCGGCAGACGCAGTGCAGAGGGAAAGGACACAGTATCCGAGGGAGCGTGGCGCCGCTTAGGCGGGCAAAGCAGAAAGGTGCCGCCCGGCACTGGCTTTGACTCCCTGAGCTTCCTTGCTAGGACAGCAGCTGCCGAAAGCTGGCAACTAGGCTGCCAGAGTGCAGAATGTCGGCGGTCTGGCACGCCTGCTTGCCGAAAGCCAGGATCAGCGAGACAGCGTGCTAGGCTCTGTTTCACAGCACCTTGGAGAACACGCCCTTGAAGAATGCCGTCTCTGTTCCGCAAAAGCTCTGCCACAGTGAAGGTGGAAGAAGCAGCCTGTGGCCACGGGCAGAGCTGGTCAACAGCTGCGCCTAACTTTCCCAAGCTGCGAGAGCATTCTCAGCCGAGTTCTGCTTTGACAGAGCTATTGCTGAACTTTTGCAGTCCCGGAGGCTGCTGAAACCAAGGCTGTGTTCTGCCTCTTCGTTCTTGCCTTCCTGTGCTCCAGCGAGAAGTGAAGCTCTGGCACGGCATTCAGCTTTGCCGCCTCTCTGCACGGAAAGCACTAGACAGAACTAGTGTGCTTCGTGCATGCTCTCTCCTCGCTTTTATGGTCACTGCTCTGCTTTTTGCTTGGCAGCGTTCCAAGGGTCCACGGCATACCTCTTGCACAGCGAGAGGTGGCCGGCGAGGAATACTTGCTGGCTTAAGTCGTTCCATGCTCCAGGCATTCATCAGAGCAACACCATGGGGGAAAAGAGGGGGGAACATTGCAGGACAAATTTCTATGCTGGAACATGATTGTCTGCGAGACAGCTCTCCGCAGCGCTAGTATTTGGCCAGGCTGAAATCAGCGCCACGGGAAGCCAATCTGACAAGCGGAGTGCAACGAGCGCGGCGATATGGGGCCACTTGGCAGGTGGCCGAAGAAAGACGGCTGCCCCGCGAATGTGGTGCCAGAAGGCAAGTTTCAGCAGGGCGTTCCGGGCGAGCTTAATGTGTAGCCGCACTTGTTCTAGGCGAGATTGTAGCCGAGAAGCTTTCCGTCTCCATTCACGAGGCAAGAAAAGCAGAACGCAATGGTCTAGAGGGTTGAGAAGAAAAGTGCTCGTAGCGAGCTCGTTGCGGCAGAAGCGAAAGCCAGGAGCAGCGTGCTCGGTGCGAGAAGTAGACGGCGCTTCGCCTCCTTGGGAAGGAAATCGCGTCTGGGCACGAACGGCAGCCAGCGAAGCTTCAGAACAGCAGGCTGTTCTGCTCAGCGTACGAGCCTGAAGTGAGTGGCAAGGGCTAAGGGGACAGTTCCAAGGCATCTAGCTTTCCTGCTAGCAATGCCATTTCTACCCTGCTGTGGAAAACATTGTCCTTTGCCCTTCTGCTCCGAGAGGCACAGAGCACCTCGGCAGACGCAGTGCAGAGGGAAAGGACACAGTATCCGAGGGAGCGTGGCGCCGCTTAGGCGGGCAAAGCAGAAAGGTGCCGCCCGGCACTGGCTTTGACTCCCTGAGCTTCCTTGCTAGGACAGCAGCTGCCGAAAGCTGGCAACTAGGCTGCCAGAGTGCAGAATGTCAGCGGTCTGGCACGCCTGCTTGCCGAAAGCCAGGATCAGCGAGACAGCGTGCTAGGCTCTGTTTCACAGCACCTTGGAGAACACGCCCTTGAAGAATGCCGTCTCTGTTCCGCAAAAGCTCTGCCACAGTGAAGGTGGAAGAAGCAGCCTGTGGCCACGGGCAGAGCTGGTCAACAGCTGCGCCTAACTTTCCCAAGCTGCGAGAGCATTCTCAGCCGAGTTCTGCTTTGACAGAGCTATTGCTGAACTTTTGCAGTCCCGGAGGCTGCTGAAACCAAGGCTGTGTTCTGCCTCTTCGTTCTTGCCTTCCTGTGCTCCAGCGAGAAGTGAAGCTCTGGCACGGCATTCAGCTTTGCCGCCTCTCTGCACGGAAAGCACTAGACAGAACTAGTGTGCTTCGTGCATGCTCTCTCCTCGCTTTTATGGTCACTGCTCTGCTTTTTGCTTGGCAGCGTTCCAAGGGTCCACGGCATACCTCTTGCACAGCGAGAGGTGGCCGGCGAGGAATACTTGCTGGCTTAAGTCGTTCCATGCTCCAGGCATTCATCAGAGCAACACCATGGGGGAAAAGAGGGGGGAACATTGCAGGACAAATTTCTATGCTGGAACATGATTGTCTGCGAGACAGCTCTCCGCAGCGCTAGTATTTGGCCAGGCTGAAATCAGCGCCACGGGAAGCCAATCTGACAAGCGGAGTGCAACGAGCGCGGCGATATGGGGCCACTTGGCAGGTGGCCGAAGAAAGACGGCTGCCCCGCGAATGTGGTGCCAGAAGGCAAGTTTCAGCAGGGCGTTCCGGGCGAGCTTAATGTGTAGCCGCACTTGTTCTAGGCGAGATTGTAGCCGAGAAGCTTTCCGTCTCCATTCACGAGGCAAGAAAAGCAGAACGCAATGGTCTAGAGGGTTGAGAAGAAAAGTGCTCGTAGCGAGCTCGTTGCGGCAGAAGCGAAAGCCAGGAGCAGCGTGCTCGGTGCGAGAAGTAGACGGCGCTTCGCCTCCTTGGGAAGGAAATCGCGTCTGGGCACGAACGGCAGCCAGCGAAGCTTCAGAACAGCAGGCTGTTCTGCTCAGCGTACGAGCCTGAAGTGAGTGGCAAGGGCTAAGGGGACAGTTCCAAGGCATCTAGCTTTCCTGCTAGCAATGCCATTTCTACCCTGCTGTGGAAAACATTGTCCTTTGCCCTTCTGCTCCGAGAGGCACAGAGCACCTCGGCAGACGCAGTGCAGAGGGAAAGGACACAGTATCCGAGGGAGCGTGGCGCCGCTTAGGCGGGCAAAGCAGAAAGGTGCCGCCCGGCACTGGCTTTGACTCCCTGAGCTTCCTTGCTAGGACAGCAGCTGCCGAAAGCTGGCAACTAGGCTGCCAGAGTGCAGAATGTCAGCGGTCTGGCACGCCTGCTTGCCGAAAGCCAGGATCAGCGAGACAGCGTGCTAGGCTCTGTTTCACAGCACCTTGGAGAACACGCCCTTGAAGAATGCCGTCTCTGTTCCGCAAAAGCTCTGCCACAGTGAAGGTGGAAGAAGCAGCCTGTGGCCACGGGCAGAGCTGGTCAACAGCTGCGCCTAACTTTCCCAAGCTGCGAGAGCATTCTCAGCCGAGTTCTGCTTTGACAGAGCTATTGCTGAACTTTTGCAGTCCCGGAGGCTGCTGAAACCAAGGCTGTGTTCTGCCTCTTCGTTCTTGCCTTCCTGTGCTCCAGCGAGAAGTGAAGCTCTGGCACGGCATTCAGCTTTGCCGCCTCTCTGCACGGAAAGCACTAGACAGAACTAGTGTGCTTCGTGCATGCTCTCTCCTCGCTTTTATGGTCACTGCTCTGCTTTTTGCTTGGCAGCGTTCCAAGGGTCCACGGCATACCTCTTGCACAGCGAGAGGTGGCCGGCGAGGAATACTTGCTGGCTTAAGTCGTTCCATGCTCCAGGCATTCATCAGAGCAACACCATGGGGGAAAAGAGGGGGGAACATTGCAGGACAAATTTCTATGCTGGAACATGATTGTCTGCGAGACAGCTCTCCGCAGCGCTAGTATTTGGCCAGGCTGAAATCAGCGCCACGGGAAGCCAATCTGACAAGCGGAGTGCAACGAGCGCGGCGATATGGGGCCACTTGGCAGGTGGCCGAAGAAAGACGGCTGCCCCGCGAATGTGGTGCCAGAAGGCAAGTTTCAGCAGGGCGTTCCGGGCGAGCTTAATGTGTAGCCGCACTTGTTCTAGGCGAGATTGTAGCCGAGAAGCTTTCCGTCTCCATTCACGAGGCAAGAAAAGCAGAACGCAATGGTCTAGAGGGTTGAGAAGAAAAGTGCTCGTAGCGAGCTCGTTGCGGCAGAAGCGAAAGCCAGGAGCAGCGTGCTCGGTGCGAGAAGTAGACGGCGCTTCGCCTCCTTGGGAAGGAAATCGCGTCTGGGCACGAACGGCAGCCAGCGAAGCTTCAGAACAGCAGGCTGTTCTGCTCAGCGTACGAGCCTGAAGTGAGTGGCAAGGGCTAAGGGGACAGTTCCAAGGCATCTAGCTTTCCTGCTAGCAATGCCATTTCTACCCTGCTGTGGAAAACATTGTCCTTTGCCCTTCTGCTCCGAGAGGCACAGAGCACCTCGGCAGACGCAGTGCAGAGGGAAAGGACACAGTATCCGAGGGAGCGTGGCGCCGCTTAGGCGGGCAAAGCAGAAAGGTGCCGCCCGGCACTGGCTTTGACTCCCTGAGCTTCCTTGCTAGGACAGCAGCTGCCGAAAGCTGGCAACTAGGCTGCCAGAGTGCAGAATGTCAGCGGTCTGGCACGCCTGCTTGCCGAAAGCCAGGATCAGCGAGACAGCGTGCTAGGCTCTGTTTCACAGCACCTTGGAGAACACGCCCTTGAAGAATGCCGTCTCTGTTCCGCAAAAGCTCTGCCACAGTGAAGGTGGAAGAAGCAGCCTGTGGCCACGGGCAGAGCTGGTCAACAGCTGCGCCTAACTTTCCCAAGCTGCGAGAGCATTCTCAGCCGAGTTCTGCTTTGACAGAGCTATTGCTGAACTTTTGCAGTCCCGGAGGCTGCTGAAACCAAGGCTGTGTTCTGCCTCTTCGTTCTTGCCTTCCTGTGCTCCAGCGAGAAGTGAAGCTCTGGCACGGCATTCAGCTTTGCCGCCTCTCTGCACGGAAAGCACTAGACAGAACTAGTGTGCTTCGTGCATGCTCTCTCCTCGCTTTTATGGTCACTGCTCTGCTTTTTGCTTGGCAGCGTTCCAAGGGTCCACGGCATACCTCTTGCACAGCGAGAGGTGGCCGGCGAGGAATACTTGCTGGCTTAAGTCGTTCCATGCTCCAGGCATTCATCAGAGCAACACCATGGGGGAAAAGAGGGGGGAACATTGCAGGACAAATTTCTATGCTGGAACATGATTGTCTGCGAGACAGCTCTCCGCAGCGCTAGTATTTGGCCAGGCTGAAATCAGCGCCACGGGAAGCCAATCTGACAAGCGGAGTGCAACGAGCGCGGCGATATGGGGCCACTTGGCAGGTGGCCGAAGAAAGACGGCTGCCCCGCGAATGTGGTGCCAGAAGGCAAGTTTCAGCAGGGCGTTCCGGGCGAGCTTAATGTGTAGCCGCACTTGTTCTAGGCGAGATTGTAGCCGAGAAGCTTTCCGTCTCCATTCACGAGGCAAGAAAAGCAGAACGCAATGGTCTAGAGGGTTGAGAAGAAAAGTGCTCGTAGCGAGCTCGTTGCGGCAGAAGCGAAAGCCAGGAGCAGCGTGCTCGGTGCGAGAAGTAGACGGCGCTTCGCCTCCTTGGGAAGGAAATCGCGTCTGGGCACGAACGGCAGCCAGCGAAGCTTCAGAACAGCAGGCTGTTCTGCTCAGCGTACGAGCCTGAAGTGAGTGGCAAGGGCTAAGGGGACAGTTCCAAGGCATCTAGCTTTCCTGCTAGCAATGCCATTTCTACCCTGCTGTGGAAAACATTGTCCTTTGCCCTTCTGCTCCGAGAGGCACAGAGCACCTCGGCAGACGCAGTGCAGAGGGAAAGGACACAGTATCCGAGGGAGCGTGGCGCCGCTTAGGCGGGCAAAGCAGAAAGGTGCCGCCCGGCACTGGCTTTGACTCCCTGAGCTTCCTTGCTAGGACAGCAGCTGCCGAAAGCTGGCAACTAGGCTGCCAGAGTGCAGAATGTCGGCGGTCTGGCACGCCTGCTTGCCGAAAGCCAGGATCAGCGAGACAGCGTGCTAGGCTCTGTTTCACAGCACCTTGGAGAACACGCCCTTGAAGAATGCCGTCTCTGTTCCGCAAAAGCTCTGCCACAGTGAAGGTGGAAGAAGCAGCCTGTGGCCACGGGCAGAGCTGGTCAACAGCTGCGCCTAACTTTCCCAAGCTGCGAGAGCATTCTCAGCCGAGTTCTGCTTTGACAGAGCTATTGCTGAACTTTTGCAGTCCCGGAGGCTGCTGAAACCAAGGCTGTGTTCTGCCTCTTCGTTCTTGCCTTCCTGTGCTCCAGCGAGAAGTGAAGCTCTGGCACGGCATTCAGCTTTGCCGCCTCTCTGCACGGAAAGCACTAGACAGAACTAGTGTGCTTCGTGCATGCTCTCTCCTCGCTTTTATGGTCACTGCTCTGCTTTTTGCTTGGCAGCGTTCCAAGGGTCCACGGCATACCTCTTGCACAGCGAGAGGTGGCCGGCGAGGAATACTTGCTGGCTTAAGTCGTTCCATGCTCCAGGCATTCATCAGAGCAACACCATGGGGGAAAAGAGGGGGGAACATTGCAGGACAAATTTCTATGCTGGAACATGATTGTCTGCGAGACAGCTCTCCGCAGCGCTAGTATTTGGCCAGGCTGAAATCAGCGCCACGGGAAGCCAATCTGACAAGCGGAGTGCAACGAGCGCGGCGATATGGGGCCACTTGGCAGGTGGCCGAAGAAAGACGGCTGCCCCGCGAATGTGGTGCCAGAAGGCAAGTTTCAGCAGGGCGTTCCGGGCGAGCTTAATGTGTAGCCGCACTTGTTCTAGGCGAGATTGTAGCCGAGAAGCTTTCCGTCTCCATTCACGAGGCAAGAAAAGCAGAACGCAATGGTCTAGAGGGTTGAGAAGAAAAGTGCTCGTAGCGAGCTCGTTGCGGCAGAAGCGAAAGCCAGGAGCAGCGTGCTCGGTGCGAGAAGTAGACGGCGCTTCGCCTCCTTGGGAAGGAAATCGCGTCTGGGCACGAACGGCAGCCAGCGAAGCTTCAGAACAGCAGGCTGTTCTGCTCAGCGTACGAGCCTGAAGTGAGTGGCAAGGGCTAAGGGGACAGTTCCAAGGCATCTAGCTTTCCTGCTAGCAATGCCATTTCTACCCTGCTGTGGAAAACATTGTCCTTTGCCCTTCTGCTCCGAGAGGCACAGAGCACCTCGGCAGACGCAGTGCAGAGGGAAAGGACACAGTATCCGAGGGAGCGTGGCGCCGCTTAGGCGGGCAAAGCAGAAAGGTGCCGCCCGGCACTGGCTTTGACTCCCTGAGCTTCCTTGCTAGGACAGCAGCTGCCGAAAGCTGGCAACTAGGCTGCCAGAGTGCAGAATGTCAGCGGTCTGGCACGCCTGCTTGCCGAAAGCCAGGATCAGCGAGACAGCGTGCTAGGCTCTGTTTCACAGCACCTTGGAGAACACGCCCTTGAAGAATGCCGTCTCTGTTCCGCAAAAGCTCTGCCACAGTGAAGGTGGAAGAAGCAGCCTGTGGCCACGGGCAGAGCTGGTCAACAGCTGCGCCTAACTTTCCCAAGCTGCGAGAGCATTCTCAGCCGAGTTCTGCTTTGACAGAGCTATTGCTGAACTTTTGCAGTCCCGGAGGCTGCTGAAACCAAGGCTGTGTTCTGCCTCTTCGTTCTTGCCTTCCTGTGCTCCAGCGAGAAGTGAAGCTCTGGCACGGCATTCAGCTTTGCCGCCTCTCTGCACGGAAAGCACTAGACAGAACTAGTGTGCTTCGTGCATGCTCTCTCCTCGCTTTTATGGTCACTGCTCTGCTTTTTGCTTGGCAGCGTTCCAAGGGTCCACGGCATACCTCTTGCACAGCGAGAGGTGGCCGGCGAGGAATACTTGCTGGCTTAAGTCGTTCCATGCTCCAGGCATTCATCAGAGCAACACCATGGGGGAAAAGAGGGGGGAACATTGCAGGACAAATTTCTATGCTGGAACATGATTGTCTGCGAGACAGCTCTCCGCAGCGCTAGTATTTGGCCAGGCTGAAATCAGCGCCACGGGAAGCCAATCTGACAAGCGGAGTGCAACGAGCGCGGCGATATGGGGCCACTTGGCAGGTGGCCGAAGAAAGACGGCTGCCCCGCGAATGTGGTGCCAGAAGGCAAGTTTCAGCAGGGCGTTCCGGGCGAGCTTAATGTGTAGCCGCACTTGTTCTAGGCGAGATTGTAGCCGAGAAGCTTTCCGTCTCCATTCACGAGGCAAGAAAAGCAGAACGCAATGGTCTAGAGGGTTGAGAAGAAAAGTGCTCGTAGCGAGCTCGTTGCGGCAGAAGCGAAAGCCAGGAGCAGCGTGCTCGGTGCGAGAAGTAGACGGCGCTTCGCCTCCTTGGGAAGGAAATCGCGTCTGGGCACGAACGGCAGCCAGCGAAGCTTCAGAACAGCAGGCTGTTCTGCTCAGCGTACGAGCCTGAAGTGAGTGGCAAGGGCTAAGGGGACAGTTCCAAGGCATCTAGCTTTCCTGCTAGCAATGCCATTTCTACCCTGCTGTGGAAAACATTGTCCTTTGCCCTTCTGCTCCGAGAGGCACAGAGCACCTCGGCAGACGCAGTGCAGAGGGAAAGGACACAGTATCCGAGGGAGCGTGGCGCCGCTTAGGCGGGCAAAGCAGAAAGGTGCCGCCCGGCACTGGCTTTGACTCCCTGAGCTTCCTTGCTAGGACAGCAGCTGCCGAAAGCTGGCAACTAGGCTGCCAGAGTGCAGAATGTCAGCGGTCTGGCACGCCTGCTTGCCGAAAGCCAGGATCAGCGAGACAGCGTGCTAGGCTCTGTTTCACAGCACCTTGGAGAACACGCCCTTGAAGAATGCCGTCTCTGTTCCGCAAAAGCTCTGCCACAGTGAAGGTGGAAGAAGCAGCCTGTGGCCACGGGCAGAGCTGGTCAACAGCTGCGCCTAACTTTCCCAAGCTGCGAGAGCATTCTCAGCCGAGTTCTGCTTTGACAGAGCTATTGCTGAACTTTTGCAGTCCCGGAGGCTGCTGAAACCAAGGCTGTGTTCTGCCTCTTCGTTCTTGCCTTCCTGTGCTCCAGCGAGAAGTGAAGCTCTGGCACGGCATTCAGCTTTGCCGCCTCTCTGCACGGAAAGCACTAGACAGAACTAGTGTGCTTCGTGCATGCTCTCTCCTCGCTTTTATGGTCACTGCTCTGCTTTTTGCTTGGCAGCGTTCCAAGGGTCCACGGCATACCTCTTGCACAGCGAGAGGTGGCCGGCGAGGAATACTTGCTGGCTTAAGTCGTTCCATGCTCAAGGCATTCATCAGAGCAACACCATGCGGGAAAAGAGGGGGGAACATTGCAGGACAAATTTCTATGCTGGAACATGATTGTCTGCGAGACAGCTCTCCGCAGCGCTAGTATTTGGCCAGGCTGAAATCAGCGCCACGGGAAGCCAATCTGACAAGCGGAGTGCAACGAGCGCGGCGATATGGGGCCACTTGGCAGGTGGCCGAAGAAAGACGGCTGCCCCGCGAATGTGGTGCCAGAAGGCAAGTTTCAGCAGGGCGTTCCGGGCGAGCTTAATGTGTAGCCGCACTTGTTCTAGGCGAGATTGTAGCCGAGAAGCTTTCCGTCTCCATTCACGAGGCAAGAAAAGCAGAACGCAATGGTCTAGAGGGTTGAGAAGAAAAGTGCTCGTAGCGAGCTCGTTGCGGCAGAAGCGAAAGCCAGGAGCAGCGTGCTCGGTGCGAGAAGTAGACGGCGCTTCGCCTCCTTGGGAAGGAAATCGCGTCTGGGCACGAACGGCAGCCAGCGAAGCTTCAGAACAGCAGGCTGTTCTGCTCAGCGTACGAGCCTGAAGTGAGTGGCAAGGGCTAAGGGGACAGTTCCAAGGCATCTAGCTTTCCTGCTAGCAATGCCATTTCTACCCTGCTGTGGAAAACATTGTCCTTTGCCCTTCTGCTCCGAGAGGCACAGAGCACCTCGGCAGACGCAGTGCAGAGGGAAAGGACACAGTATCCGAGGGAGCGTGGCGCCGCTTAGGCGGGCAAAGCAGAAAGGTGCCGCCCGGCACTGGCTTTGACTCCCTGAGCTTCCTTGCTAGGACAGCAGCTGCCGAAAGCTGGCAACTAGGCTGCCAGAGTGCAGAATGTCAGCGGTCTGGCACGCCTGCTTGCCGAAAGCCAGGATCAGCGAGACAGCGTGCTAGGCTCTGTTTCACAGCACCTTGGAGAACACGCCCTTGAAGAATGCCGTCTCTGTTCCGCAAAAGCTCTGCCACAGTGAAGGTGGAAGAAGCAGCCTGTGGCCACGGGCAGAGCTGGTCAACAGCTGCGCCTAACTTTCCCAAGCTGCGAGAGCATTCTCAGCCGAGTTCTGCTTTGACAGAGCTATTGCTGAACTTTTGCAGTCCCGGAGGCTGCTGAAACCAAGGCTGTGTTCTGCCTCTTCGTTCTTGCCTTCCTGTGCTCCAGCGAGAAGTGAAGCTCTGGCACGGCATTCAGCTTTGCCGCCTCTCTGCACGGAAAGCACTAGACAGAACTAGTGTGCTTCGTGCATGCTCTCTCCTCGCTTTTATGGTCACTGCTCTGCTTTTTGCTTGGCAGCGTTCCAAGGGTCCACGGCATACCTCTTGCACAGCGAGAGGTGGCCGGCGAGGAATACTTGCTGGCTTAAGTCGTTCCATGCTCCAGGCATTCATCAGAGCAACACCATGGGGGAAAAGAGGGGGGAACATTGCAGGACAAATTTCTATGCTGGAACATGATTGTCTGCGAGACAGCTCTCCGCAGCGCTAGTATTTGGCCAGGCTGAAATCAGCGCCACGGGAAGCCAATCTGACAAGCGGAGTGCAACGAGCGCGGCGATATGGGGCCACTTGGCAGGTGGCCGAAGAAAGACGGCTGCCCCGCGAATGTGGTGCCAGAAGGCAAGTTTCAGCAGGGCGTTCCGGGCGAGCTTAATGTGTAGCCGCACTTGTTCTAGGCGAGATTGTAGCCGAGAAGCTTTCCGTCTCCATTCACGAGGCAAGAAAAGCAGAACGCAATGGTCTAGAGGGTTGAGAAGAAAAGTGCTCGTAGCGAGCTCGTTGCGGCAGAAGCGAAAGCCAGGAGCAGCGTGCTCGGTGCGAGAAGTAGACGGCGCTTCGCCTCCTTGGGAAGGAAATCGCGTCTGGGCACGAACGGCAGCCAGCGAAGCTTCAGAACAGCAGGCTGTTCTGCTCAGCGTACGAGCCTGAAGTGAGTGGCAAGGGCTAAGGGGACAGTTCCAAGGCATCTAGCTTTCCTGCTAGCAATGCCATTTCTACCCTGCTGTGGAAAACATTGTCCTTTGCCCTTCTGCTCCGAGAGGCACAGAGCACCTCGGCAGACGCAGTGCAGAGGGAAAGGACACAGTATCCGAGGGAGCGTGGCGCCGCTTAGGCGGGCAAAGCAGAAAGGTGCCGCCCGGCACTGGCTTTGACTCCCTGAGCTTCCTTGCTAGGACAGCAGCTGCCGAAAGCTGGCAACTAGGCTGCCAGAGTGCAGAATGTCAGCGGTCTGGCACGCCTGCTTGCCGAAAGCCAGGATCAGCGAGACAGCGTGCTAGGCTCTGTTTCACAGCACCTTGGAGAACACGCCCTTGAAGAATGCCGTCTCTGTTCCGCAAAAGCTCTGCCACAGTGAAGGTGGAAGAAGCAGCCTGTGGCCACGGGCAGAGCTGGTCAACAGCTGCGCCTAACTTTCCCAAGCTGCGAGAGCATTCTCAGCCGAGTTCTGCTTTGACAGAGCTATTGCTGAACTTTTGCAGTCCCGGAGGCTGCTGAAACCAAGGCTGTGTTCTGCCTCTTCGTTCTTGCCTTCCTGTGCTCCAGCGAGAAGTGAAGCTCTGGCACGGCATTCAGCTTTGCCGCCTCTCTGCACGGAAAGCACTAGACAGAACTAGTGTGCTTCGTGCATGCTCTCTCCTCGCTTTTATGGTCACTGCTCTGCTTTTTGCTTGGCAGCGTTCCAAGGGTCCACGGCATACCTCTTGCACAGCGAGAGGTGGCCGGCGAGGAATACTTGCTGGCTTAAGTCGTTCCATGCTCCAGGCATTCATCAGAGCAACACCATGGGGGAAAAGAGGGGGGAACATTGCAGGACAAATTTCTATGCTGGAACATGATTGTCTGCGAGACAGCTCTCCGCAGCGCTAGTATTTGGCCAGGCTGAAATCAGCGCCACGGGAAGCCAATCTGACAAGCGGAGTGCAACGAGCGCGGCGATATGGGGCCACTTGGCAGGTGGCCGAAGAAAGACGGCTGCCCCGCGAATGTGGTGCCAGAAGGCAAGTTTCAGCAGGGCGTTCCGGGCGAGCTTAATGTGTAGCCGCACTTGTTCTAGGCGAGATTGTAGCCGAGAAGCTTTCCGTCTCCATTCACGAGGCAAGAAAAGCAGAACGCAATGGTCTAGAGGGTTGAGAAGAAAAGTGCTCGTAGCGAGCTCGTTGCGGCAGAAGCGAAAGCCAGGAGCAGCGTGCTCGGTGCGAGAAGTAGACGGCGCTTCGCCTCCTTGGGAAGGAAATCGCGTCTGGGCACGAACGGCAGCCAGCGAAGCTTCAGAACAGCAGGCTGTTCTGCTCAGCGTACGAGCCTGAAGTGAGTGGCAAGGGCTAAGGGGACAGTTCCAAGGCATCTAGCTTTCCTGCTAGCAATGCCATTTCTACCCTGCTGTGGAAAACATTGTCCTTTGCCCTTCTGCTCCGAGAGGCACAGAGCACCTCGGCAGACGCAGTGCAGAGGGAAAGGACACAGTATCCGAGGGAGCGTGGCGCCGCTTAGGCGGGCAAAGCAGAAAGGTGCCGCCCGGCACTGGCTTTGACTCCCTGAGCTTCCTTGCTAGGACAGCAGCTGCCGAAAGCTGGCAACTAGGCTGCCAGAGTGCAGAATGTCAGCGGTCTGGCACGCCTGCTTGCCGAAAGCCAGGATCAGCGAGACAGCGTGCTAGGCTCTGTTTCACAGCACCTTGGAGAACACGCCCTTGAAGAATGCCGTCTCTGTTCCGCAAAAGCTCTGCCACAGTGAAGGTGGAAGAAGCAGCCTGTGGCCACGGGCAGAGCTGGTCAACAGCTGCGCCTAACTTTCCCAAGCTGCGAGAGCATTCTCAGCCGAGTTCTGCTTTGACAGAGCTATTGCTGAACTTTTGCAGTCCCGGAGGCTGCTGAAACCAAGGCTGTGTTCTGCCTCTTCGTTCTTGCCTTCCTGTGCTCCAGCGAGAAGTGAAGCTCTGGCACGGCATTCAGCTTTGCCGCCTCTCTGCACGGAAAGCACTAGACAGAACTAGTGTGCTTCGTGCATGCTCTCTCCTCGCTTTTATGGTCACTGCTCTGCTTTTTGCTTGGCAGCGTTCCAAGGGTCCACGGCATACCTCTTGCACAGCGAGAGGTGGCCGGCGAGGAATACTTGCTGGCTTAAGTCGTTCCATGCTCAAGGCATTCATCAGAGCAACACCATGCGGGAAAAGAGGGGGGAACATTGCAGGACAAATTTCTATGCTGGAACATGATTGTCTGCGAGACAGCTCTCCGCAGCGCTAGTATTTGGCCAGGCTGAAATCAGCGCCACGGGAAGCCAATCTGACAAGCGGAGTGCAACGAGCGCGGCGATATGGGGCCACTTGGCAGGTGGCCGAAGAAAGACGGCTGCCCCGCGAATGTGGTGCCAGAAGGCAAGTTTCAGCAGGGCGTTCCGGGCGAGCTTAATGTGTAGCCGCACTTGTTCTAGGCGAGATTGTAGCCGAGAAGCTTTCCGTCTCCATTCACGAGGCAAGAAAAGCAGAACGCAATGGTCTAGAGGGTTGAGAAGAAAAGTGCTCGTAGCGAGCTCGTTGCGGCAGAAGCGAAAGCCAGGAGCAGCGTGCTCGGTGCGAGAAGTAGACGGCGCTTCGCCTCCTTGGGAAGGAAATCGCGTCTGGGCACGAACGGCAGCCAGCGAAGCTTCAGAACAGCAGGCTGTTCTGCTCAGCGTACGAGCCTGAAGTGAGTGGCAAGGGCTAAGGGGACAGTTCCAAGGCATCTAGCTTTCCTGCTAGCAATGCCATTTCTACCCTGCTGTGGAAAACATTGTCCTTTGCCCTTCTGCTCCGAGAGGCACAGAGCACCTCGGCAGACGCAGTGCAGAGGGAAAGGACACAGTATCCGAGGGAGCGTGGCGCCGCTTAGGCGGGCAAAGCAGAAAGGTGCCGCCCGGCACTGGCTTTGACTCCCTGAGCTTCCTTGCTAGGACAGCAGCTGCCGAAAGCTGGCAACTAGGCTGCCAGAGTGCAGAATGTCAGCGGTCTGGCACGCCTGCTTGCCGAAAGCCAGGATCAGCGAGACAGCGTGCTAGGCTCTGTTTCACAGCACCTTGGAGAACACGCCCTTGAAGAATGCCGTCTCTGTTCCGCAAAAGCTCTGCCACAGTGAAGGTGGAAGAAGCAGCCTGTGGCCACGGGCAGAGCTGGTCAACAGCTGCGCCTAACTTTCCCAAGCTGCGAGAGCATTCTCAGCCGAGTTCTGCTTTGACAGAGCTATTGCTGAACTTTTGCAGTCCCGGAGGCTGCTGAAACCAAGGCTGTGTTCTGCCTCTTCGTTCTTGCCTTCCTGTGCTCCAGCGAGAAGTGAAGCTCTGGCACGGCATTCAGCTTTGCCGCCTCTCTGCACGGAAAGCACTAGACAGAACTAGTGTGCTTCGTGCATGCTCTCTCCTCGCTTTTATGGTCACTGCTCTGCTTTTTGCTTGGCAGCGTTCCAAGGGTCCACGGCATACCTCTTGCACAGCGAGAGGTGGCCGGCGAGGAATACTTGCTGGCTTAAGTCGTTCCATGCTCAAGGCATTCATCAGAGCAACACCATGCGGGAAAAGAGGGGGGAACATTGCAGGACAAATTTCTATGCTGGAACATGATTGTCTGCGAGACAGCTCTCCGCAGCGCTAGTATTTGGCCAGGCTGAAATCAGCGCCACGGGAAGCCAATCTGACAAGCGGAGTGCAACGAGCGCGGCGATATGGGGCCACTTGGCAGGTGGCCGAAGAAAGACGGCTGCCCCGCGAATGTGGTGCCAGAAGGCAAGTTTCAGCAGGGCGTTCCGGGCGAGCTTAATGTGTAGCCGCACTTGTTCTAGGCGAGATTGTAGCCGAGAAGCTTTCCGTCTCCATTCACGAGGCAAGAAAAGCAGAACGCAATGGTCTAGAGGGTTGAGAAGAAAAGTGCTCGTAGCGAGCTCGTTGCGGCAGAAGCGAAAGCCAGGAGCAGCGTGCTCGGTGCGAGAAGTAGACAGCGCTTCGCCTCCTTGGGAAGGAAATCGCGTCTGGGCACGAACGGCAGCCAGCGAAGCTTCAGAACAGCAGGCTGTTCTGCTCAGCGTACGAGCCTGAAGTGAGTGGCAAGGGCTAAGGGGACAGTTCCAAGGCATCTAGCTTTCCTGCTAGCAATGCCATTTCTACCCTGCTGTGGAAAACATTGTCCTTTGCCCTTCTGCTCCGAGAGGCACAGAGCACGTCGGCAGACGCAGTGCAGAGGGAAAGGACACAGTATCCGAGGGAGCGTGGCGCCGCTTAGGCGGGCAAAGCAGAAAGGTGCCGCCCGGCACTGGCTTTGACTCCCTGAGCTTCCTTGCTAGGACAGCAGCTGCCGAAAGCTGGCAACTAGGCTGCCAGAGTGCAGAATGTCAGCGGTCTGGCACGCCTGCTTGCCGAAAGCCAGGATCAGCGAGACAGCGTGCTAGGCTCTGTTTCACAGCACCTTGGAGAACACGCCCTTGAAGAATGCCGTCTCTGTTCCGCAAAAGCTCTGCCACAGTGAAGGTGGAAGAAGCAGCCTGTGGCCACGGGCAGAGCTGGTCAACAGCTGCGCCTAACTTTCCCAAGCTGCGAGAGCATTCTCAGCCGAGTTCTGCTTTGACAGAGCTATTGCTGAACTTTTGCAGTCCCGGAGGCTGCTGAAACCAAGGCTGTGTTCTGCCTCTTCGTTCTTGCCTTCCTGTGCTCCAGCGAGAAGTGAAGCTCTGGCACGGCATTCAGCTTTGCCGCCTCTCTGCACGGAAAGCACTAGACAGAACTAGTGTGCTTCGTGCATGCTCTCTCCTCGCTTTTATGGTCACTGCTCTGCTTTTTGCTTGGCAGCGTTCCAAGGGTCCACGGCATACCTCTTGCACAGCGAGAGGTGGCCGGCGAGGAATACTTGCTGGCTTAAGTCGTTCCATGCTCAAGGCATTCATCAGAGCAACACCATGCGGGAAAAGAGGGGGGAACATTGCAGGACAAATTTCTATGCTGGAACATGATTGTCTGCGAGACAGCTCTCCGCAGCGCTAGTATTTGGCCAGGCTGAAATCAGCGCCACGGGAAGCCAATCTGACAAGCGGAGTGCAACGAGCGCGGCGATATGGGGCCACTTGGCAGGTGGCCGAAGAAAGACGGCTGCCCCGCGAATGTGGTGCCAGAAGGCAAGTTTCAGCAGGGCGTTCCGGGCGAGCTTAATGTGTAGCCGCACTTGTTCTAGGCGAGATTGTAGCCGAGAAGCTTTCCGTCTCCATTCACGAGGCAAGAAAAGCAGAACGCAATGGTCTAGAGGGTTGAGAAGAAAAGTGCTCGTAGCGAGCTCGTTGCGGCAGAAGCGAAAGCCAGGAGCAGCGTGCTCGGTGCGAGAAGTAGACGGCGCTTCGCCTCCTTGGGAAGGAAATCGCGTCTGGGCACGAACGGCAGCCAGCGAAGCTTCAGAACAGCAGGCTGTTCTGCTCAGCGTACGAGCCTGAAGTGAGTGGCAAGGGCTAAGGGGACAGTTCCAAGGCATCTAGCTTTCCTGCTAGCAATGCCATTTCTACCCTGCTGTGGAAAACATTGTCCTTTGCCCTTCTGCTCCGAGAGGCACAGAGCACCTCGGCAGACGCAGTGCAGAGGGAAAGGACACAGTATCCGAGGGAGCGTGGCGCCGCTTAGGCGGGCAAAGCAGAAAGGTGCCGCCCGGCACTGGCTTTGACTCCCTGAGCTTCCTTGCTAGGACAGCAGCTGCCGAAAGCTGGCAACTAGGCTGCCAGAGTGCAGAATGTCAGCGGTCTGGCACGCCTGCTTGCCGAAAGCCAGGATCAGCGAGACAGCGTGCTAGGCTCTGTTTCACAGCACCTTGGAGAACACGCCCTTGAAGAATGCCGTCTCTGTTCCGCAAAAGCTCTGCCACAGTGAAGGTGGAAGAAGCAGCCTGTGGCCACGGGCAGAGCTGGTCAACAGCTGCGCCTAACTTTCCCAAGCTGCGAGAGCATTCTCAGCCGAGTTCTGCTTTGACAGAGCTATTGCTGAACTTTTGCAGTCCCGGAGGCTGCTGAAACCAAGGCTGTGTTCTGCCTCTTCATTCTTGCCTTCCTGTGCTCCAGCGAGAAGTGAAGCTCTGGCACGGCATTCAGCTTTGCCGCCTCTCTGCACGGAAAGCACTAGACAGAACTAGTGTGCTTCGTGCATGCTCTCTCCTCGCTTTTATGGTCACTGCTCTGCTTTTTGCTTGGCAGCGTTCCAAGGGTCCACGGCATACCTCTTGCACAGCGAGAGGTGGCCGGCGAGGAATACTTGCTGGCTTAAGTCGTTCCATGCTCAAGGCATTCATCAGAGCAACACCATGCGGGAAAAGAGGGGGGAACATTGCAGGACAAATTTCTATGCTGGAACATGATTGTCTGCGAGACAGCTCTCCGCAGCGCTAGTATTTGGCCAGGCTGAAATCAGCGCCACGGGAAGCCAATCTGACAAGCGGAGTGCAACGAGCGCGGCGATATGGGGCCACTTGGCAGGTGGCCGAAGAAAGACGGCTGCCCCGCGAATGTGGTGCCAGAAGGCAAGTTTCAGCAGGGCGTTCCGGGCGAGCTTAATGTGTAGCCGCACTTGTTCTAGGCGAGATTGTAGCCGAGAAGCTTTCCGTCTCCATTCACGAGGCAAGAAAAGCAGAACGCAATGGTCTAGAGGGTTGAGAAGAAAAGTGCTCGTAGCGAGCTCGTTGCGGCAGAAGCGAAAGCCAGGAGCAGCGTGCTCGGTGCGAGAAGTAGACGGCGCTTCGCCTCCTTGGGAAGGAAATCGCGTCTGGGCACGAACGGCAGCCAGCGAAGCTTCAGAACAGCAGGCTGTTCTGCTCAGCGTACGAGCCTGAAGTGAGTGGCAAGGGCTAAGGGGACAGTTCCAAGGCATCTAGCTTTCCTGCTAGCAATGCCATTTCTACCCTGCTGTGGAAAACATTGTCCTTTGCCCTTCTGCTCCGAGAGGCACAGAGCACCTCGGCAGACGCAGTGCAGAGGGAAAGGACACAGTATCCGAGGGAGCGTGGCGCCGCTTAGGCGGGCAAAGCAGAAAGGTGCCGCCCGGCACTGGCTTTGACTCCCTGAGCTTCCTTGCTAGGACAGCAGCTGCCGAAAGCTGGCAACTAGGCTGCCAGAGTGCAGAATGTCAGCGGTCTGGCACGCCTGCTTGCCGAAAGCCAGGATCAGCGAGACAGCGTGCTAGGCTCTGTTTCACAGCACCTTGGAGAACACGCCCTTGAAGAATGCCGTCTCTGTTCCGCAAAAGCTCTGCCACAGTGAAGGTGGAAGAAGCAGCCTGTGGCCACGGGCAGAGCTGGTCAACAGCTGCGCCTAACTTTCCCAAGCTGCGAGAGCATTCTCAGCCGAGTTCTGCTTTGACAGAGCTATTGCTGAACTTTTGCAGTCCCGGAGGCTGCTGAAACCAAGGCTGTGTTCTGCCTCTTCGTTCTTGCCTTCCTGTGCTCCAGCGAGAAGTGAAGCTCTGGCACGGCATTCAGCTTTGCCGCCTCTCTGCACGGAAAGCACTAGACAGAACTAGTGTGCTTCGTGCATGCTCTCTCCTCGCTTTTATGGTCACTGCTCTGCTTTTTGCTTGGCAGCGTTCCAAGGGTCCACGGCATACCTCTTGCACAGCGAGAGGTGGCCGGCGAGGAATACTTGCTGGCTTAAGTCGTTCCATGCTCAAGGCATTCATCAGAGCAACACCATGCGGGAAAAGAGGGGGGAACATTGCAGGACAAATTTCTATGCTGGAACATGATTGTCTGCGAGACAGCTCTCCGCAGCGCTAGTATTTGGCCAGGCTGAAATCAGCGCCACGGGAAGCCAATCTGACAAGCGGAGTGCAACGAGCGCGGCGATATGGGGCCACTTGGCAGGTGGCCGAAGAAAGACGGCTGCCCCGCGAATGTGGTGCCAGAAGGCAAGTTTCAGCAGGGCGTTCCGGGCGAGCTTAATGTGTAGCCGCACTTGTTCTAGGCGAGATTGTAGCCGAGAAGCTTTCCGTCTCCATTCACGAGGCAAGAAAAGCAGAACGCAATGGTCTAGAGGGTTGAGAAGAAAAGTGCTCGTAGCGAGCTCGTTGCGGCAGAAGCGAAAGCCAGGAGCAGCGTGCTCGGTGCGAGAAGTAGACGGCGCTTCGCCTCCTTGGGAAGGAAATCGCGTCTGGGCACGAACGGCAGCCAGCGAAGCTTCAGAACAGCAGGCTGTTCTGCTCAGCGTACGAGCCTGAAGTGAGTGGCAAGGGCTAAGGGGACAGTTCCAAGGCATCTAGCTTTCCTGCTAGCAATGCCATTTCTACCCTGCTGTGGAAAACATTGTCCTTTGCCCTTCTGCTCCGAGAGGCACAGAGCACCTCGGCAGACGCAGTGCAGAGGGAAAGGACACAGTATCCGAGGGAGCGTGGCGCCGCTTAGGCGGGCAAAGCAGAAAGGTGCCGCCCGGCACTGGCTTTGACTCCCTGAGCTTCCTTGCTAGGACAGCAGCTGCCGAAAGCTGGCAACTAGGCTGCCAGAGTGCAGAATGTCGGCGGTCTGGCACGCCTGCTTGCCGAAAGCCAGGATCAGCGAGACAGCGTGCTAGGCTCTGTTTCACAGCACCTTGGAGAACACGCCCTTGAAGAATGCCGTCTCTGTTCCGCAAAAGCTCTGCCACAGTGAAGGTGGAAGAAGCAGCCTGTGGCCACGGGCAGAGCTGGTCAACAGCTGCGCCTAACTTTCCCAAGCTGCGAGAGCATTCTCAGCCGAGTTCTGCTTTGACAGAGCTATTGCTGAACTTTTGCAGTCCCGGAGGCTGCTGAAACCAAGGCTGTGTTCTGCCTCTTCGTTCTTGCCTTCCTGTGCTCCAGCGAGAAGTGAAGCTCTGGCACGGCATTCAGCTTTGCCGCCTCTCTGCACGGAAAGCACTAGACAGAACTAGTGTGCTTCGTGCATGCTCTCTCCTCGCTTTTATGGTCACTGCTCTGCTTTTTGCTTGGCAGCGTTCCAAGGGTCCACGGCATACCTCTTGCACAGCGAGAGGTGGCCGGCGAGGAATACTTGCTGGCTTAAGTCGTTCCATGCTCAAGGCATTCATCAGAGCAACACCATGCGGGAAAAGAGGGGGGAACATTGCAGGACAAATTTCTATGCTGGAACATGATTGTCTGCGAGACAGCTCTCCGCAGCGCTAGTATTTGGCCAGGCTGAAATCAGCGCCACGGGAAGCCAATCTGACAAGCGGAGTGCAACGAGCGCGGCGATATGGGGCCACTTGGCAGGTGGCCGAAGAAAGACGGCTGCCCCGCGAATGTGGTGCCAGAAGGCAAGTTTCAGCAGGGCGTTCCGGGCGAGCTTAATGTGTAGCCGCACTTGTTCTAGGCGAGATTGTAGCCGAGAAGCTTTCCGTCTCCATTCACGAGGCAAGAAAAGCAGAACGCAATGGTCTAGAGGGTTGAGAAGAAAAGTGCTCGTAGCGAGCTCGTTGCGGCAGAAGCGAAAGCCAGGAGCAGCGTGCTCGGTGCGAGAAGTAGACGGCGCTTCGCCTCCTTGGGAAGGAAATCGCGTCTGGGCACGAACGGCAGCCAGCGAAGCTTCAGAACAGCAGGCTGTTCTGCTCAGCGTACGAGCCTGAAGTGAGTGGCAAGGGCTAAGGGGACAGTTCCAAGGCATCTAGCTTTCCTGCTAGCAATGCCATTTCTACCCTGCTGTGGAAAACATTGTCCTTTGCCCTTCTGCTCCGAGAGGCACAGAGCACCTCGGCAGACGCAGTGCAGAGGGAAAGGACACAGTATCCGAGGGAGCGTGGCGCCGCTTAGGCGGGCAAAGCAGAAAGGTGCCGCCCGGCACTGGCTTTGACTCCCTGAGCTTCCTTGCTAGGACAGCAGCTGCCGAAAGCTGGCAACTAGGCTGCCAGAGTGCAGAATGTCAGCGGTCTGGCACGCCTGCTTGCCGAAAGCCAGGATCAGCGAGACAGCGTGCTAGGCTCTGTTTCACAGCACCTTGGAGAACACGCCCTTGAAGAATGCCGTCTCTGTTCCGCAAAAGCTCTGCCACAGTGAAGGTGGAAGAAGCAGCCTGTGGCCACGGGCAGAGCTGGTCAACAGCTGCGCCTAACTTTCCCAAGCTGCGAGAGCATTCTCAGCCGAGTTCTGCTTTGACAGAGCTATTGCTGAACTTTTGCAGCCCCGGAGGCTGCTGAAACCAAGGCTGTGTTCTGCCTCTTCGTTCTTGCCTTCCTGTGCTCCAGCGAGAAGTGAAGCTCTGGCACGGCATTCAGCTTTGCCGCCTCTCTGCACGGAAAGCACTAGACAGAACTAGTGTGCTTCGTGCATGCTCTCTCCTCGCTTTTATGGTCACTGCTCTGCTTTTTGCTTGGCAGCGTTCCAAGGGTCCACGGCATACCTCTTGCACAGCGAGAGGTGGCCGGCGAGGAATACTTGCTGGCTTAAGTCGTTCCATGCTCAAGGCATTCATCAGAGCAACACCATGCGGGAAAAGAGGGGGGAACATTGCAGGACAAATTTCTATGCTGGAACATGATTGTCTGCGAGACAGCTCTCCGCAGCGCTAGTATTTGGCCAGGCTGAAATCAGCGCCACGGGAAGCCAATCTGACAAGCGGAGTGCAACGAGCGCGGCGATATGGGGCCACTTGGCAGGTGGCCGAAGAAAGACGGCTGCCCCGCGAATGTGGTGCCAGAAGGCAAGTTTCAGCAGGGCGTTCCGGGCGAGCTTAATGTGTAGCCGCACTTGTTCTAGGCGAGATTGTAGCCGAGAAGCTTTCCGTCTCCATTCACGAGGCAAGAAAAGCAGAACGCAATGGTCTAGAGGGTTGAGAAGAAAAGTGCTCGTAGCGAGCTCGTTGCGGCAGAAGCGAAAGCCAGGAGCAGCGTGCTCGGTGCGAGAAGTAGACGGCGCTTCGCCTCCTTGGGAAGGAAATCGCGTCTGGGCACGAACGGCAGCCAGCGAAGCTTCAGAACAGCAGGCTGTTCTGCTCAGCGTACGAGCCTGAAGTGAGTGGCAAGGGCTAAGGGGACAGTTCCAAGGCATCTAGCTTTCCTGCTAGCAATGCCATTTCTACCCTGCTGTGGAAAACATTGTCCTTTGCCCTTCTGCTCCGAGAGGCACAGAGCACCTCGGCAGACGCAGTGCAGAGGGAAAGGACACAGTATCCGAGGGAGCGTGGCGCCGCTTAGGCGGGCAAAGCAGAAAGGTGCCGCCCGGCACTGGCTTTGACTCCCTGAGCTTCCTTGCTAGGACAGCAGCTGCCGAAAGCTGGCAACTAGGCTGCCAGAGTGCAGAATGTCAGCGGTCTGGCACGCCTGCTTGCCGAAAGCCAGGATCAGCGAGACAGCGTGCTAGGCTCTGTTTCACAGCACCTTGGAGAACACGCCCTTGAAGAATGCCGTCTCTGTTCCGCAAAAGCTCTGCCACAGTGAAGGTGGAAGAAGCAGCCTGTGGCCACGGGCAGAGCTGGTCAACAGCTGCGCCTAACTTTCCCAAGCTGCGAGAGCATTCTCAGCCGAGTTCTGCTTTGACAGAGCTATTGCTGAACTTTTGCAGCCCCGGAGGCTGCTGAAACCAAGGCTGTGTTCTGCCTCTTCGTTCTTGCCTTCCTGTGCTCCAGCGAGAAGTGAAGCTCTGGCACGGCATTCAGCTTTGCCGCCTCTCTGCACGGAAAGCACTAGACAGAACTAGTGTGCTTCGTGCATGCTCTCTCCTCGCTTTTATGGTCACTGCTCTGCTTTTTGCTTGGCAGCGTTCCAAGGGTCCACGGCATACCTCTTGCACAGCGAGAGGTGGCCGGCGAGGAATACTTGCTGGCTTAAGTCGTTCCATGCTCAAGGCATTCATCAGAGCAACACCATGCGGGAAAAGAGGGGGGAACATTGCAGGACAAATTTCTATGCTGGAACATGATTGTCTGCGAGACAGCTCTCCGCAGCGCTAGTATTTGGCCAGGCTGAAATCAGCGCCACGGGAAGCCAATCTGACAAGCGGAGTGCAACGAGCGCGGCGATATGGGGCCACTTGGCAGGTGGCCGAAGAAAGACGGCTGCCCCGCGAATGTGGTGCCAGAAGGCAAGTTTCAGCAGGGCGTTCCGGGCGAGCTTAATGTGTAGCCGCACTTGTTCTAGGCGAGATTGTAGCCGAGAAGCTTTCCGTCTCCATTCACGAGGCAAGAAAAGCAGAACGCAATGGTCTAGAGGGTTGAGAAGAAAAGTGCTCGTAGCGAGCTCGTTGCGGCAGAAGCGAAAGCCAGGAGCAGCGTGCTCGGTGCGAGAAGTAGACGGCGCTTCGCCTCCTTGGGAAGGAAATCGCGTCTGGGCACGAACGGCAGCCAGCGAAGCTTCAGAACAGCAGGCTGTTCTGCTCAGCGTACGAGCCTGAAGTGAGTGGCAAGGGCTAAGGGGACAGTTCCAAGGCATCTAGCTTTCCTGCTAGCAATGCCATTTCTACCCTGCTGTGGAAAACATTGTCCTTTGCCCTTCTGCTCCGAGAGGCACAGAGCACCTCGGCAGACGCAGTGCAGAGGGAAAGGACACAGTATCCGAGGGAGCGTGGCGCCGCTTAGGCGGGCAAAGCAGAAAGGTGCCGCCCGGCACTGGCTTTGACTCCCTGAGCTTCCTTGCTAGGACAGCAGCTGCCGAAAGCTGGCAACTAGGCTGCCAGAGTGCAGAATGTCGGCGGTCTGGCACGCCTGCTTGCCGAAAGCCAGGATCAGCGAGACAGCGTGCTAGGCTCTGTTTCACAGCACCTTGGAGAACACGCCCTTGAAGAATGCCGTCTCTGTTCCGCAAAAGCTCTGCCACAGTGAAGGTGGAAGAAGCAGCCTGTGGCCACGGGCAGAGCTGGTCAACAGCTGCGCCTAACTTTCCCAAGCTGCGAGAGCATTCTCAGCCGAGTTCTGCTTTGACAGAGCTATTGCTGAACTTTTGCAGTCCCGGAGGCTGCTGAAACCAAGGCTGTGTTCTGCCTCTTCGTTCTTGCCTTCCTGTGCTCCAGCGAGAAGTGAAGCTCTGGCACGGCATTCAGCTTTGCCGCCTCTCTGCACGGAAAGCACTAGACAGAACTAGTGTGCTTCGTGCATGCTCTCTCCTCGCTTTTATGGTCACTGCTCTGCTTTTTGCTTGGCAGCGTTCCAAGGGTCCACGGCATACCTCTTGCACAGCGAGAGGTGGCCGGCGAGGAATACTTGCTGGCTTAAGTCGTTCCATGCTCAAGGCATTCATCAGAGCAACACCATGCGGGAAAAGAGGGGGGAACATTGCAGGACAAATTTCTATGCTGGAACATGATTGTCTGCGAGACAGCTCTCCGCAGCGCTAGTATTTGGCCAGGCTGAAATCAGCGCCACGGGAAGCCAATCTGACAAGCGGAGTGCAACGAGCGCGGCGATATGGGGCCACTTGGCAGGTGGCCGAAGAAAGACGGCTGCCCCGCGAATGTGGTGCCAGAAGGCAAGTTTCAGCAGGGCGTTCCGGGCGAGCTTAATGTGTAGCCGCACTTGTTCTAGGCGAGATTGTAGCCGAGAAGCTTTCCGTCTCCATTCACGAGGCAAGAAAAGCAGAACGCAATGGTCTAGAGGGTTGAGAAGAAAAGTGCTCGTAGCGAGCTCGTTGCGGCAGAAGCGAAAGCCAGGAGCAGCGTGCTCGGTGCGAGAAGTAGACGGCGCTTCGCCTCCTTGGGAAGGAAATCGCGTCTGGGCACGAACGGCAGCCAGCGAAGCTTCAGAACAGCAGGCTGTTCTGCTCAGCGTACGAGCCTGAAGTGAGTGGCAAGGGCTAAGGGGACAGTTCCAAGGCATCTAGCTTTCCTGCTAGCAATGCCATTTCTACCCTGCTGTGGAAAACATTGTCCTTTGCCCTTCTGCTCCGAGAGGCACAGAGCACCTCGGCAGACGCAGTGCAGAGGGAAAGGACACAGTATCCGAGGGAGCGTGGCGCCGCTTAGGCGGGCAAAGCAGAAAGGTGCCGCCCGGCACTGGCTTTGACTCCCTGAGCTTCCTTGCTAGGACAGCAGCTGCCGAAAGCTGGCAACTAGGCTGCCAGAGTGCAGAATGTCGGCGGTCTGGCACGCCTGCTTGCCGAAAGCCAGGATCAGCGAGACAGCGTGCTAGGCTCTGTTTCACAGCACCTTGGAGAACACGCCCTTGAAGAATGCCGTCTCTGTTCCGCAAAAGCTCTGCCACAGTGAAGGTGGAAGAAGCAGCCTGTGGCCACGGGCAGAGCTGGTCAACAGCTGCGCCTAACTTTCCCAAGCTGCGAGAGCATTCTCAGCCGAGTTCTGCTTTGACAGAGCTATTGCTGAACTTTTGCAGTCCCGGAGGCTGCTGAAACCAAGGCTGTGTTCTGCCTCTTCGTTCTTGCCTTCCTGTGCTCCAGCGAGAAGTGAAGCTCTGGCACGGCATTCAGCTTTGCCGCCTCTCTGCACGGAAAGCACTAGACAGAACTAGTGTGCTTCGTGCATGCTCTCTCCTCGCTTTTATGGTCACTGCTCTGCTTTTTGCTTGGCAGCGTTCCAAGGGTCCACGGCATACCTCTTGCACAGCGAGAGGTGGCCGGCGAGGAATACTTGCTGGCTTAAGTCGTTCCATGCTCAAGGCATTCATCAGAGCAACACCATGCGGGAAAAGAGGGGGGAACATTGCAGGACAAATTTCTATGCTGGAACATGATTGTCTGCGAGACAGCTCTCCGCAGCGCTAGTATTTGGCCAGGCTGAAATCAGCGCCACGGGAAGCCAATCTGACAAGCGGAGTGCAACGAGCGCGGCGATATGGGGCCACTTGGCAGGTGGCCGAAGAAAGACGGCTGCCCCGCGAATGTGGTGCCAGAAGGCAAGTTTCAGCAGGGCGTTCCGGGCGAGCTTAATGTGTAGCCGCACTTGTTCTAGGCGAGATTGTAGCCGAGAAGCTTTCCGTCTCCATTCACGAGGCAAGAAAAGCAGAACGCAATGGTCTAGAGGGTTGAGAAGAAAAGTGCTCGTAGCGAGCTCGTTGCGGCAGAAGCGAAAGCCAGGAGCAGCGTGCTCGGTGCGAGAAGTAGACGGCGCTTCGCCTCCTTGGGAAGGAAATCGCGTCTGGGCACGAACGGCAGCCAGCGAAGCTTCAGAACAGCAGGCTGTTCTGCTCAGCGTACGAGCCTGAAGTGAGTGGCAAGGGCTAAGGGGACAGTTCCAAGGCATCTAGCTTTCCTGCTAGCAATGCCATTTCTACCCTGCTGTGGAAAACATTGTCCTTTGCCCTTCTGCTCCGAGAGGCACAGAGCACCTCGGCAGACGCAGTGCAGAGGGAAAGGACACAGTATCCGAGGGAGCGTGGCGCCGCTTAGGCGGGCAAAGCAGAAAGGTGCCGCCCGGCACTGGCTTTGACTCCCTGAGCTTCCTTGCTAGGACAGCAGCTGCCGAAAGCTGGCAACTAGGCTGCCAGAGTGCAGAATGTCAGCGGTCTGGCACGCCTGCTTGCCGAAAGCCAGGATCAGCGAGACAGCGTGCTAGGCTCTGTTTCACAGCACCTTGGAGAACACGCCCTTGAAGAATGCCGTCTCTGTTCCGCAAAAGCTCTGCCACAGTGAAGGTGGAAGAAGCAGCCTGTGGCCACGGGCAGAGCTGGTCAACAGCTGCGCCTAACTTTCCCAAGCTGCGAGAGCATTCTCAGCCGAGTTCTGCTTTGACAGAGCTATTGCTGAACTTTTGCAGCCCCGGAGGCTGCTGAAACCAAGGCTGTGTTCTGCCTCTTCGTTCTTGCCTTCCTGTGCTCCAGCGAGAAGTGAAGCTCTGGCACGGCATTCAGCTTTGCCGCCTCTCTGCACGGAAAGCACTAGACAGAACTAGTGTGCTTCGTGCATGCTCTCTCCTCGCTTTTATGGTCACTGCTCTGCTTTTTGCTTGGCAGCGTTCCAAGGGTCCACGGCATACCTCTTGCACAGCGAGAGGTGGCCGGCGAGGAATACTTGCTGGCTTAAGTCGTTCCATGCTCAAGGCATTCATCAGAGCAACACCATGCGGGAAAAGAGGGGGGAACATTGCAGGACAAATTTCTATGCTGGAACATGATTGTCTGCGAGACAGCTCTCCGCAGCGCTAGTATTTGGCCAGGCTGAAATCAGCGCCACGGGAAGCCAATCTGACAAGCGGAGTGCAACGAGCGCGGCGATATGGGGCCACTTGGCAGGTGGCCGAAGAAAGACGGCTGCCCCGCGAATGTGGTGCCAGAAGGCAAGTTTCAGCAGGGCGTTCCGGGCGAGCTTAATGTGTAGCCGCACTTGTTCTAGGCGAGATTGTAGCCGAGAAGCTTTCCGTCTCCATTCACGAGGCAAGAAAAGCAGAACGCAATGGTCTAGAGGGTTGAGAAGAAAAGTGCTCGTAGCGAGCTCGTTGCGGCAGAAGCGAAAGCCAGGAGCAGCGTGCTCGGTGCGAGAAGTAGACGGCGCTTCGCCTCCTTGGGAAGGAAATCGCGTCTGGGCACGAACGGCAGCCAGCGAAGCTTCAGAACAGCAGGCTGTTCTGCTCAGCGTACGAGCCTGAAGTGAGTGGCAAGGGCTAAGGGGACAGTTCCAAGGCATCTAGCTTTCCTGCTAGCAATGCCATTTCTACCCTGCTGTGGAAAACATTGTCCTTTGCCCTTCTGCTCCGAGAGGCACAGAGCACCTCGGCAGACGCAGTGCAGAGGGAAAGGACACAGTATCCGAGGGAGCGTGGCGCCGCTTAGGCGGGCAAAGCAGAAAGGTGCCGCCCGGCACTGGCTTTGACTCCCTGAGCTTCCTTGCTAGGACAGCAGCTGCCGAAAGCTGGCAACTAGGCTGCCAGAGTGCAGAATGTCGGCGGTCTGGCACGCCTGCTTGCCGAAAGCCAGGATCAGCGAGACAGCGTGCTAGGCTCTGTTTCACAGCACCTTGGAGAACACGCCCTTGAAGAATGCCGTCTCTGTTCCGCAAAAGCTCTGCCACAGTGAAGGTGGAAGAAGCAGCCTGTGGCCACGGGCAGAGCTGGTCAACAGCTGCGCCTAACTTTCCCAAGCTGCGAGAGCATTCTCAGCCGAGTTCTGCTTTGACAGAGCTATTGCTGAACTTTTGCAGTCCCGGAGGCTGCTGAAACCAAGGCTGTGTTCTGCCTCTTCGTTCTTGCCTTCCTGTGCTCCAGCGAGAAGTGAAGCTCTGGCACGGCATTCAGCTTTGCCGCCTCTCTGCACGGAAAGCACTAGACAGAACTAGTGTGCTTCGTGCATGCTCTCTCCTCGCTTTTATGGTCACTGCTCTGCTTTTTGCTTGGCAGCGTTCCAAGGGTCCACGGCATACCTCTTGCACAGCGAGAGGTGGCCGGCGAGGAATACTTGCTGGCTTAAGTCGTTCCATGCTCCAGGCATTCATCAGAGCAACACCATGCGGGAAAAGAGGGGGGAACATTGCAGGACAAATTTCTATGCTGGAACATGATTGTCTGCGAGACAGCTCTCCGCAGCGCTAGTATTTGGCCAGGCTGAAATCAGCGCCACGGGAAGCCAATCTGACAAGCGGAGTGCAACGAGCGCGGCGATATGGGGCCACTTGGCAGGTGGCCGAAGAAAGACGGCTGCCCCGCGAATGTGGTGCCAGAAGGCAAGTTTCAGCAGGGCGTTCCGGGCGAGCTTAATGTGTAGCCGCACTTGTTCTAGGCGAGATTGTAGCCGAGAAGCTTTCCGTCTCCATTCACGAGGCAAGAAAAGCAGAACGCAATGGTCTAGAGGGTTGAGAAGAAAAGTGCTCGTAGCGAGCTCGTTGCGGCAGAAGCGAAAGCCAGGAGCAGCGTGCTCGGTGCGAGAAGTAGACGGCGCTTCGCCTCCTTGGGAAGGAAATCGCGTCTGGGCACGAACGGCAGCCAGCGAAGCTTCAGAACAGCAGGCTGTTCTGCTCAGCGTACGAGCCTGAAGTGAGTGGCAAGGGCTAAGGGGACAGTTCCAAGGCATCTAGCTTTCCTGCTAGCAATGCCATTTCTACCCTGCTGTGGAAAACATTGTCCTTTGCCCTTCTGCTCCGAGAGGCACAGAGCACCTCGGCAGACGCAGTGCAGAGGGAAAGGACACAGTATCCGAGGGAGCGTGGCGCCGCTTAGGCGGGCAAAGCAGAAAGGTGCCGCCCGGCACTGGCTTTGACTCCCTGAGCTTCCTTGCTAGGACAGCAGCTGCCGAAAGCTGGCAACTAGGCTGCCAGAGTGCAGAATGTCGGCGGTCTGGCACGCCTGCTTGCCGAAAGCCAGGATCAGCGAGACAGCGTGCTAGGCTCTGTTTCACAGCACCTTGGAGAACACGCCCTTGAAGAATGCCGTCTCTGTTCCGCAAAAGCTCTGCCACAGTGAAGGTGGAAGAAGCAGCCTGTGGCCACGGGCAGAGCTGGTCAACAGCTGCGCCTAACTTGCCCAAGCTGCGAGAGCATTCTCAGCCGAGTTCTGCTTTGACAGAGCTATTGCTGAACTTTTGCAGTCCCGGAGGCTGCTGAAACCAAGGCTGTGTTCTGCCTCTTCGTTCTTGCCTTCCTGTGCTCCAGCGAGAAGTGAAGCTCTGGCACGGCATTCAGCTTTGCCGCCTCTCTGCACGGAAAGCACTAGACAGAACTAGTGTGCTTCGTGCATGCTCTCTCCTCGCTTTTATGGTCACTGCTCTGCTTTTTGCTTGGCAGCGTTCCAAGGGTCCACGGCATACCTCTTGCACAGCGAGAGGTGGCCGGCGAGGAATACTTGCTGGCTTAAGTCGTTCCATGCTCCAGGCATTCATCAGAGCAACACCATGCGGGAAAAGAGGGGGGAACATTGCAGGACAAATTTCTATGCTGGAACATGATTGTCTGCGAGACAGCTCTCCGCAGCGCTAGTATTTGGCCAGGCTGAAATCAGCGCCACGGGAAGCCAATCTGACAAGCGGAGTGCAACGAGCGCGGCGATATGGGGCCACTTGGCAGGTGGCCGAAGAAAGACGGCTGCCCCGCGAATGTGGTGCCAGAAGGCAAGTTTCAGCAGGGCGTTCCGGGCGAGCTTAATGTGTAGCCGCACTTGTTCTAGGCGAGATTGTAGCCGAGAAGCTTTCCGTCTCCATTCACGAGGCAAGAAAAGCAGAACGCAATGGTCTAGAGGGTTGAGAAGAAAAGTGCTCGTAGCGAGCTCGTTGCGGCAGAAGCGAAAGCCAGGAGCAGCGTGCTCGGTGCGAGAAGTAGACGGCGCTTCGCCTCCTTGGGAAGGAAATCGCGTCTGGGCACGAACGGCAGCCAGCGAAGCTTCAGAACAGCAGGCTGTTCTGCTCAGCGTACGAGCCTGAAGTGAGTGGCAAGGGCTAAGGGGACAGTTCCAAGGCATCTAGCTTTCCTGCTAGCAATGCCATTTCTACCCTGCTGTGGAAAACATTGTCCTTTGCCCTTCTGCTCCGAGAGGCACAGAGCACCTCGGCAGACGCAGTGCAGAGGGAAAGGACACAGTATCCGAGGGAGCGTGGCGCCGCTTAGGCGGGCAAAGCAGAAAGGTGCCGCCCGGCACTGGCTTTGACTCCCTGAGCTTCCTTGCTAGGACAGCAGCTGCCGAAAGCTGGCAACTAGGCTGCCAGAGTGCAGAATGTCGGCGGTCTGGCACGCCTGCTTGCCGAAAGCCAGGATCAGCGAGACAGCGTGCTAGGCTCTGTTTCACAGCACCTTGGAGAACACGCCCTTGAAGAATGCCGTCTCTGTTCCGCAAAAGCTCTGCCACAGTGAAGGTGGAAGAAGCAGCCTGTGGCCACGGGCAGAGCTGGTCAACAGCTGCGCCTAACTTGCCCAAGCTGCGAGAGCATTCTCAGCCGAGTTCTGCTTTGACAGAGCTATTGCTGAACTTTTGCAGTCCCGGAGGCTGCTGAAACCAAGGCTGTGTTCTGCCTCTTCGTTCTTGCCTTCCTGTGCTCCAGCGAGAAGTGAAGCTCTGGCACGGCATTCAGCTTTGCCGCCTCTCTGCACGGAAAGCACTAGACAGAACTAGTGTGCTTCGTGCATGCTCTCTCCTCGCTTTTATGGTCACTGCTCTGCTTTTTGCTTGGCAGCGTTCCAAGGGTCCACGGCATACCTCTTGCACAGCGAGAGGTGGCCGGCGAGGAATACTTGCTGGCTTAAGTCGTTCCATGCTCCAGGCATTCATCAGAGCAACACCATGCGGGAAAAGAGGGGGGAACATTGCAGGACAAATTTCTATGCTGGAACATGATTGTCTGCGAGACAGCTCTCCGCAGCGCTAGTATTTGGCCAGGCTGAAATCAGCGCCACGGGAAGCCAATCTGACAAGCGGAGTGCAACGAGCGCGGCGATATGGGGCCACTTGGCAGGTGGCCGAAGAAAGACGGCTGCCCCGCGAATGTGGTGCCAGAAGGCAAGTTTCAGCAGGGCGTTCCGGGCGAGCTTAATGTGTAGCCGCACTTGTTCTAGGCGAGATTGTAGCCGAGAAGCTTTCCGTCTCCATTCACGAGGCAAGAAAAGCAGAACGCAATGGTCTAGAGGGTTGAGAAGAAAAGTGCTCGTAGCGAGCTCGTTGCGGCAGAAGCGAAAGCCAGGAGCAGCGTGCTCGGTGCGAGAAGTAGACGGCGCTTCGCCTCCTTGGGAAGGAAATCGCGTCTGGGCACGAACGGCAGCCAGCGAAGCTTCAGAACAGCAGGCTGTTCTGCTCAGCGTACGAGCCTGAAGTGAGTGGCAAGGGCTAAGGGGACAGTTCCAAGGCATCTAGCTTTCCTGCTAGCAATGCCATTTCTACCCTGCTGTGGAAAACATTGTCCTTTGCCCTTCTGCTCCGAGAGGCACAGAGCACCTCGGCAGACGCAGTGCAGAGGGAAAGGACACAGTATCCGAGGGAGCGTGGCGCCGCTTAGGCGGGCAAAGCAGAAAGGTGCCGCCCGGCACTGGCTTTGACTCCCTGAGCTTCCTTGCTAGGACAGCAGCTGCCGAAAGCTGGCAACTAGGCTGCCAGAGTGCAGAATGTCAGCGGTCTGGCACGCCTGCTTGCCGAAAGCCAGGATCAGCGAGACAGCGTGCTAGGCTCTGTTTCACAGCACCTTGGAGAACACGCCCTTGAAGAATGCCGTCTCTGTTCCGCAAAAGCTCTGCCACAGTGAAGGTGGAAGAAGCAGCCTGTGGCCACGGGCAGAGCTGGTCAACAGCTGCGCCTAACTTTCCCAAGCTGCGAGAGCATTCTCAGCCGAGTTCTGCTTTGACAGAGCTATTGCTGAACTTTTGCAGTCCCGGAGGCTGCTGAAACCAAGGCTGTGTTCTGCCTCTTCGTTCTTGCCTTCCTGTGCTCCAGCGAGAAGTGAAGCTCTGGCACGGCATTCAGCTTTGCCGCCTCTCTGCACGGAAAGCACTAGACAGAACTAGTGTGCTTCGTGCATGCTCTCTCCTCGCTTTTATGGTCACTGCTCTGCTTTTTGCTTGGCAGCGTTCCAAGGGTCCACGGCATACCTCTTGCACAGCGAGAGGTGGCCGGCGAGGAATACTTGCTGGCTTAAGTCGTTCCATGCTCCAGGCATTCATCAGAGCAACACCATGCGGGAAAAGAGGGGGGAACATTGCAGGACAAATTTCTATGCTGGAACATGATTGTCTGCGAGACAGCTCTCCGCAGCGCTAGTATTTGGCCAGGCTGAAATCAGCGCCACGGGAAGCCAATCTGACAAGCGGAGTGCAACGAGCGCGGCGATATGGGGCCACTTGGCAGGTGGCCGAAGAAAGACGGCTGCCCCGCGAATGTGGTGCCAGAAGGCAAGTTTCAGCAGGGCGTTCCGGGCGAGCTTAATGTGTAGCCGCACTTGTTCTAGGCGAGATTGTAGCCGAGAAGCTTTCCGTCTCCATTCACGAGGCAAGAAAAGCAGAACGCAATGGTCTAGAGGGTTGAGAAGAAAAGTGCTCGTAGCGAGCTCGTTGCGGCAGAAGCGAAAGCCAGGAGCAGCGTGCTCGGTGCGAGAAGTAGACGGCGCTTCGCCTCCTTGGGAAGGAAATCGCGTCTGGGCACGAACGGCAGCCAGCGAAGCTTCAGAACAGCAGGCTGTTCTGCTCAGCGTACGAGCCTGAAGTGAGTGGCAAGGGCTAAGGGGACAGTTCCAAGGCATCTAGCTTTCCTGCTAGCAATGCCATTTCTACCCTGCTGTGGAAAACATTGTCCTTTGCCCTTCTGCTCCGAGAGGCACAGAGCACCTCGGCAGACGCAGTGCAGAGGGAAAGGACACAGTATCCGAGGGAGCGTGGCGCCGCTTAGGCGGGCAAAGCAGAAAGGTGCCGCCCGGCACTGGCTTTGACTCCCTGAGCTTCCTTGCTAGGACAGCAGCTGCCGAAAGCTGGCAACTAGGCTGCCAGAGTGCAGAATGTCAGCGGTCTGGCACGCCTGCTTGCCGAAAGCCAGGATCAGCGAGACAGCGTGCTAGGCTCTGTTTCACAGCACCTTGGAGAACACGCCCTTGAAGAATGCCGTCTCTGTTCCGCAAAAGCTCTGCCACAGTGAAGGTGGAAGAAGCAGCCTGTGGCCACGGGCAGAGCTGGTCAACAGCTGCGCCTAACTTTCCCAAGCTGCGAGAGCATTCTCAGCCGAGTTCTGCTTTGACAGAGCTATTGCTGAACTTTTGCAGTCCCGGAGGCTGCTGAAACCAAGGCTGTGTTCTGCCTCTTCGTTCTTGCCTTCCTGTGCTCCAGCGAGAAGTGAAGCTCTGGCACGGCATTCAGCTTTGCCGCCTCTCTGCACGGAAAGCACTAGACAGAACTAGTGTGCTTCGTGCATGCTCTCTCCTCGCTTTTATGGTCACTGCTCTGCTTTTTGCTTGGCAGCGTTCCAAGGGTCCACGGCATACCTCTTGCACAGCGAGAGGTGGCCGGCGAGGAATACTTGCTGGCTTAAGTCGTTCCATGCTCCAGGCATTCATCAGAGCAACACCATGGGGGAAAAGAGGGGGGAACATTGCAGGACAAATTTCTATGCTGGAACATGATTGTCTGCGAGACAGCTCTCCGCAGCGCTAGTATTTGGCCAGGCTGAAATCAGCGCCACGGGAAGCCAATCTGACAAGCGGAGTGCAACGAGCGCGGCGATATGGGGCCACTTGGCAGGTGGCCGAAGAAAGACGGCTGCCCCGCGAATGTGGTGCCAGAAGGCAAGTTTCAGCAGGGCGTTCCGGGCGAGCTTAATGTGTAGCCGCACTTGTTCTAGGCGAGATTGTAGCCGAGAAGCTTTCCGTCTCCATTCACGAGGCAAGAAAAGCAGAACGCAATGGTCTAGAGGGTTGAGAAGAAAAGTGCTCGTAGCGAGCTCGTTGCGGCAGAAGCGAAAGCCAGGAGCAGCGTGCTCGGTGCGAGAAGTAGACGGCGCTTCGCCTCCTTGGGAAGGAAATCGCGTCTGGGCACGAACGGCAGCCAGCGAAGCTTCAGAACAGCAGGCTGTTCTGCTCAGCGTACGAGCCTGAAGTGAGTGGCAAGGGCTAAGGGGACAGTTCCAAGGCATCTAGCTTTCCTGCTAGCAATGCCATTTCTACCCTGCTGTGGAAAACATTGTCCTTTGCCCTTCTGCTCCGAGAGGCACAGAGCACCTCGGCAGACGCAGTGCAGAGGGAAAGGACACAGTATCCGAGGGAGCGTGGCGCCGCTTAGGCGGGCAAAGCAGAAAGGTGCCGCCCGGCACTGGCTTTGACTCCCTGAGCTTCCTTGCTAGGACAGCAGCTGCCGAAAGCTGGCAACTAGGCTGCCAGAGTGCAGAATGTCAGCGGTCTGGCACGCCTGCTTGCCGAAAGCCAGGATCAGCGAGACAGCGTGCTAGGCTCTGTTTCACAGCACCTTGGAGAACACGCCCTTGAAGAATGCCGTCTCTGTTCCGCAAAAGCTCTGCCACAGTGAAGGTGGAAGAAGCAGCCTGTGGCCACGGGCAGAGCTGGTCAACAGCTGCGCCTAACTTTCCCAAGCTGCGAGAGCATTCTCAGCCGAGTTCTGCTTTGACAGAGCTATTGCTGAACTTTTGCAGTCCCGGAGGCTGCTGAAACCAAGGCTGTGTTCTGCCTCTTCATTCTTGCCTTCCTGTGCTCCAGCGAGAAGTGAAGCTCTGCTGGCACGGCATTCAGCTTTGCCGCCTCTCTGCACGGAAAGCACTAGACAGAACTAGTGTGCTTCGTGCATGCTCTCTCCTCGCTTTTATGGTCACTGCTCTGCTTTTTGCTTGGCAGCGTTCCAAGGGTCCACGGCATACCTCTTGCACAGCGAGAGGTGGCCGGCGAGGAATACTTGCTGGCTTAAGTCGTTCCATGCTCCAGGCATTCATCAGAGCAACACCATGGGGGAAAAGAGGGGGGAACATTGCAGGACAAATTTCTATGCTGGAACATGATTGTCTGCGAGACAGCTCTCCGCAGCGCTAGTATTTGGCCAGGCTGAAATCAGCGCCACGGGAAGCCAATCTGACAAGCGGAGTGCAACGAGCGCGGCGATATGGGGCCACTTGGCAGGTGGCCGAAGAAAGACGGCTGCCCCGCGAATGTGGTGCCAGAAAGCAAGTTTCAGCAGGGCGTTGCGGGCGAGCTTAATGTGTAGCCGCAGTTGTTCTAGGCGAGATTGTAGCCGAGAAGCTTTCCGTCTCCATTCACGAGACAAGAAAAGCAGAACGCAATGGTCTAGAGGGTTGAGAAGAAAAGTGCTCGTAGCGAGCTCGTTGCGGCAGAAGCGAAAGCCAGGAGCAGCGTGCTCGCTGCGAGAAGTAGACGGCGCTTCGCCTCCTTGGGAAGGAACTCGCGTCTGGGCACGAACGGCAGCCAGCGAAGCTTCAGAACAGCAGGCTGTTCTGCTCAGCGTACGAGCCTGAAGTGAGTGGCAAGGGCTAAGGGGACAGTTCCAAGGCATCTAGCTTTCCTGCTAGCAATGCCATTTCTACCCTGCTGTGGAAAACATTGTCCTTTGCCCTTCTGCTCCGAGAGGCAGAGAGCACCTCGCCAGACGCAGTGCAGAGGGAAAGGACACAGTATCCGAGGGAGCGTGGCGCCGCTTAGGCGGGCAAAGCAGAAAGGTGCCGCCCGGCACGGGCTTTGACTCCCTGAGCTTCCTTGCTAGGACAGCAGCTGCCGAAAGCTGGCAACTAGGCTGCCAGAGTGCAGAATGTAGGCGGTCTGGCACGCCTGCTTGCCGAAAGCCAGGATCAGCGAGACAGCGTGCTAGGCTCTGTTTCACAGCACCTTGGAGAACACGCGCTTGAAGAATGCCGTCTCTGTTCCGCAAAAGCTCTGCCACAGTGAAGCTGGAAGAAGCAGCCTGTGGCCACGGGCAGAGCTGGTCAACAGCTGCGCCTAACTTTCCCAAGCTGCGAGAGCATTCTCAGCCGAGTTCTGCTTTGACAGAGCTATTGCTGAACTTTTGCGGTCCCGGAGGCTGCTGAAACCAAGGCTGTGTTCTGCCTCTTCATTCTTGCCTTCCTGTGCTCCAGCGAGAAGTGAAGCTCTGGCACGGCATTCAGCTTTGCCGCCTCTCTGCACGGAAAGCACTAGACAGAACTAGTGTGCTTCGTGCATGCTCTCTCCTCGCTTTTATGGTCACTGCTCTGCTTTTTGCTTGGCAGCGTTCCAAGGGTCCACGGCATACCTCTTGCACAGCGAGAGGTGGCCGGCGAGGAATACTTGCTGGCTTAAGTCGTTCCATGCTCCAGGCATTCATCAGAGCAACACCATGGGGGAAAAGAGGGGGGAACATTGCAGGACAAATTTCTATGCTGGAACATGATTGTCTGCGAGACAGCTCTCCGCAGCGCTAGTATTTGGCCAGGCTGAAATCAGCGCCACGGGAAGCCAATCTGACAAGCGGAGTGCAACGAGCGCGGCGATATGGGGCCACTTGGCAGGTGGCCGAAGAAAGACGGCTGCCCCGCGAATGTGGTGCCAGAAAGCAAGTTTCAGCAGGGCGTTGCGGGCGAGCTTAATGTGTAGCCGCAGTTGTTCTAGGCGAGATTGTAGCCGAGAAGCTTTCCGTCTCCATTCACGAGACAAGAAAAGCAGAACGCAATGGTCTAGAGGGTTGAGAAGAAAAGTGCTCGTAGCGAGCTCGTTGCGGCAGAAGCGAAAGCCAGGAGCAGCGTGCTCGCTGCGAGAAGTAGACGGCGCTTCGCCTCCTTGGGAAGGAAATCGCGTCTGGGCACGAACGGCAGCCAGCGAAGCTTCAGAACAGCAGGCTGTTCTGCTCAGCGTACGAGCCTGAAGTGAGTGGCAAGGGCTAAGGGGACAGTTCCAAGGCATCTAGCTTTCCTGCTAGCAATGCCATTTCTACCCTGCTGTGGAAAACATTGTCCTTTGCCCTTCTGCTCCGAGAGGCAGAGAGTACCTCGGCAGACGCAGTGCAGAGGGAAAGGACACAGTATCCGAGGGAGCGTGGCGCCGCTTAGGCGGGCAAAGCAGAAAGGTGCCGCCCGGCACGGGCTTTGACTCCCTGAGCTTCCTTGCTAGGACAGCAGCTGCCGAAAGCTGGCAACTAGGCTGCCAGAGTGCAGAATGTAGGCGGTCTGGCACGCCTGCTTGCCGAAAGCCAGGATCAGCGAGACAGCGTGCTAGGCTCTGTTGCACAGCATCTTGGAGAACACGCACTTGAAGAATGCCGTCTCTGTTCCGCAAAAGCTCTGCCACAGTGAAGGTGGAAGAAGCAGCCTGTGGCCACGGGCAGAGCTGGTCAACAGCTGCGCCTAACTTTCCCAAGCTGCGAGAGCATTCTCAGCCGAGTTCTGCTTTGACAGAGCTATTGCTGAACTTTTGCGGTCCCGGAGGCTGCTGAAACCAAGGCTGTGTTCTGCCTCTTCATTCTTGCCTTCCTGTGCTCCAGCGAGAAGTGAAGCTCTGGCACGGCATTCAGCTTTGCCGCCTCTCTGCACGGAAAGCACTAGACAGAACTAGTGTGCTTCGTGCATGCTCTCTCCTCGCTTTTATGGTCACTGCTCTGCTTTTTGCTTGGCAGCGTTCCAAGGGTCCACGGCATACCTCTTGCACAGCGAGAGGTGGCCGGCGAGGAATACTTGCTGGCTTAAGTCGTTCCATGCTCCAGGCATTCATCAGAGCAACACCATGGGGGAAAAGAGGGGGGAACATTGCAGGACAAATTTCTATGCTGGAACATGATTGTCTGCGAGACAGCTCTCCGCAGCGCTAGTATTTGGCCAGGCTGAAATCAGCGCCACGGGAAGCCAATCTGACAAGCGGAGTTCAACGAGCGCGGCGATATGGGGCCACTTGGCAGGTGGCCGAAGAAAGACGGCTGCCCCGCGAATGTGGTGCCAGAAAGCAAGTTTCAGCAGGGCGTTCCGGACGAGCTTAATGTGTAGCCGCAGTTGTTCTAGGCGAGATTGTAGCCGAGAAGCTTTCCGTCTCCATTCACGAGACAAGAAAAGCAGAACGCAATGGTCTAGAGGGTTGAGAAGAAAAGTGCTCGTAGCGAGCTCGTTGCGGCAGAAGCGAAAGCCAGGAGCAGCGTGCTCGGTGCGAGAAGTAGACGGCGCTTCGCCTCCTTGGGAAGGAAATCGCGTCTGGGCACGAACGGCAGCCAGCGAAGCTTCAGAACAGCAGGCTGTTCTGCTCAGCGTACGAGCCTGAAGTGAGTGGCAAGGGCTAAGGGGACAGTTCCAAGGCATCTAGCTTTCCTGCTAGCAATGCCATTTCTACCCTGCTGTGGAAAACATTGTCCTTTGCCCTTCTGCTCCGAGAGGCAGAGAGCACCTCGGCAGACGCAGTGCAGAGGGAAAGGACACAGTATCCGAGGGAGCGTGGCGCCGCTTAGGCGGGCAAAGCAGAAAGGTGCCGCCCGGCACGGGCTTTGACTCCCTGAGCTTCCTTGCTAGGACAGCAGCTGCCGAAAGCTGGCAACTAGGCTGCCAGAGTGCAGAATGTAGGCGGTCTGGCACGCCTGCTTGCCGAAAGCCAGGATCAGCGAGACAGCGTGCTAGGCTCTGTTGCACAGCATCTTGGAGAACACGCACTTGAAGAATGCCGTCTCTGTTCCGCAAAAGCTCTGCCACAGTGAAGGTGGAAGAAGCAGCCTGTGGCCACGGGCAGAGCTGGTCAACAGCTGCGCCTAACTTTCCCAAGCTGCGAGAGCATTCTCAGCCGAGTTCTGCTTTGACAGAGCTATTGCTGAACTTTTGCGGTCCCGGAGGCTGCTGAAACCAAGGCTGTGTTCTGCCTCTTCATTCTTGCCTTCCTGTGCTCCAGCGAGAAGTGAAGCTCTGGCACGGCATTCAGCTTTGCCGCCTCTCTGCACGGAAAGCACTAGACAGAACTAGTGTGCTTCGTGCATGCTCTCTCCTCGCTTTTATGGTCACTGCTCTGCTTTTTGCTTGGCAGCGTTCCAAGGGTCCACGGCATACCTCTTGCACAGCGAGAGGTGGCCGGCGAGGAATACTTGCTGGCTTAAGTCGTTCCATGCTCCAGGCATTCATCAGAGCAACACCATGGGGGAAAAGAGGGGGGAACATTGCAGGACAAATTTCTATGCTGGAACATGATTGTCTGCGAGACAGCTCTCCGCAGCGCTAGTATTTGGCCAGGCTGAAATCAGCGCCACGGGAAGCCAATCTGACAAGCGGAGTGCAACGAGCGCGGCGATATGGGGCCACTTGGCAGGTGGCCGAAGAAAGACGGCTGCCCCGCGAATGTGGTGCCAGAAAGCAAGTTTCAGCAGGGCGTTGCGGGCGAGCTTAATGTGTAGCCGCAGTTGTTCTAGGCGAGATTGTAGCCGAGAAGCTTTCCGTCTCCATTCACGAGACAAGAAAAGCAGAACGCAATGGTCTAGAGGGTTGAGAAGAAAAGTGCTCGTAGCGAGCTCGTTGCGGCAGAAGCGAAAGCCAGGAGCAGCGTGCTCGCTGCGAGAAGTAGACGGCGCTTCGCCTCCTTGGGAAGGAACTCGCGTCTGGGCACGAACGGCAGCCAGCGAAGCTTCAGAACAGCAGGCTGTTCTGCTCAGCGTACGAGCCTGAAGTGAGTGGCAAGGGCTAAGGGGACAGTTCCAAGGCATCTAGCTTTCCTGCTAGCAATGCCATTTCTACCCTGCTGTGGAAAACATTGTCCTTTGCCCTTCTGCTCCGAGAGGCAGAGAGCACCTCGCCAGACGCAGTGCAGAGGGAAAGGACACAGTATCCGAGGGAGCGTGGCGCCGCTTAGGCGGGCAAAGCAGAAAGGTGCCGCCCGGCACGGGCTTTGACTCCCTGAGCTTCCTTGCTAGGACAGCAGCTGCCGAAAGCTGGCAACTAGGCTGCCAGAGTGCAGAATGTAGGCGGTCTGGCACGCCTGCTTGCCGAAAGCCAGGATCAGCGAGACAGCGTGCTAGGCTCTGTTTCACAGCACCTTGGAGAACACGCGCTTGAAGAATGCCGTCTCTGTTCCGCAAAAGCTCTGCCACAGTGAAGCTGGAAGAAGCAGCCTGTGGCCACGGGCAGAGCTGGTCAACAGCTGCGCCTAACTTTCCCAAGCTGCGAGAGCATTCTCAGCCGAGTTCTGCTTTGACAGAGCTATTGCTGAACTTTTGCGGTCCCGGAGGCTGCTGAAACCAAGGCTGTGTTCTGCCTCTTCATTCTTGCCTTCCTGTGCTCCAGCGAGAAGTGAAGCTCTGGCACGGCATTCAGCTTTGCCGCCTCTCTGCACGGAAAGCACTAGACAGAACTAGTGTGCTTCGTGCATGCTCTCTCCTCGCTTTTATGGTCACTGCTCTGCTTTTTGCTTGGCAGCGTTCCAAGGGTCCACGGCATACCTCTTGCACAGCGAGAGGTGGCCGGCGAGGAATACTTGCTGGCTTAAGTCGTTCCATGCTCCAGGCATTCATCAGAGCAACACCATGGGGGAAAAGAGGGGGGAACATTGCAGGACAAATTTCTATGCTGGAACATGATTGTCTGCGAGACAGCTCTCCGCAGCGCTAGTATTTGGCCAGGCTGAAATCAGCGCCACGGGAAGCCAATCTGACAAGCGGAGTGCAACGAGCGCGGCGATATGGGGCCACTTGGCAGGTGGCCGAAGAAAGACGGCTGCCCCGCGAATGTGGTGCCAGAAGGCAAGTTTCAGCAGGGCGTTGCGGGCGAGCTTAATGTGTAGCCGCAGTTGTTCTAGGCGAGATTGTAGCCGAGAAGCTTTCCGTCTCCATTCACGAGACAAGAAAAGCAGAACGCAATGGTCTAGAGGGTTGAGAAGAAAAGTGCTCGTAGCGAGCTCGTTGCGGCAGAAGCGAAAGCCAGGAGCAGCGTGCTCGCTGCGAGAAGTAGACGGCGCTTCGCCTCCTTGGGAAGGAACTCGCGTCTGGGCACGAACGGCAGCCAGCGAAGCTTCAGAACAGCAGGCTGTTCTGCTCAGCGTACGAGCCTGAAGTGAGTGGCAAGGGCTAAGGGGACAGTTCCAAGGCATCTAGCTTTCCTGCTAGCAATGCCATTTCTACCCTGCTGTGGAAAACATTGTCCTTTGCCCTTCTGCTCCGAGAGGCAGAGAGCACCTCGGCAGACGCAGTGCAGAGGGAAAGGACACAGTATCCGAGGGAGCGTGGCGCCGCTTAGGCGGGCAAAGCAGAAAGGTGCCGCCCGGCACTGGCTTTGACTCCCTGAGCTTCCTTGCTAGGACAGCAGCTGCCGAAAGCTGGCAACTAGGCTGCCAGAGTGCAGAATGTCGGCGGTCTGGCACGCCTGCTTGCCGAAAGCCAGGATCAGCGAGACAGCGTGCTAGGCTCTGTTTCACAGCACCTTGGAGAACACGCGCTTGAAGAATGCCGTCTCTGTTCCGCAAAAGCTCTGCCACAGTGAAGCTGGAAGAAGCAGCCTGTGGCCACGGGCAGAGCTGGTCAACAGCTGCGCCTAACTTTCCCAAGCTGCGAGAGCATTCTCAGCCGAGTTCTGCTTTGACAGAGCTATTGCTGAACTTTTGCGGTCCCGGAGGCTGCTGAAACCAAGGCTGTGTTCTGCCTCTTCATTCTTGCCTTCCTGTGCTCCAGCGAGAAGTGAAGCTCTGGCACGGCATTCAGCTTTGCCGCCTCTCTGCCCGGAAAGCACTAGACAGAACTAGTGTGCTTCGTCCATGCTCTCTCCTCGCTTTTATGGTCACTGCTCTGCTTTTTGCTTGGCAGCGTTCCAAGGGTCCACGGCATACCTCTTGCACAGCGAGAGGTGGCCGGCGAGGAATACTTGCTGGCTTAAGTCGTTCCATGCTCCAGGCATTCATCAGAGCAACACCATGGGGGAAAAGAGGGGGGAACATTGCAGGACAAATTTCTATGCTGGAACATGATTGTCTGCGAGACAGCTCTCCGCAGCGCTAGTATTTGGCCAGGCTGAAATCAGCGCCACGGGAAGCCAATCTGACAAGCGGAGTGCAACGAGCGCGGCGATATGGGGCCACTTGGCAGGTGGCCGAAGAAAGACGGCTGCCCCGCGAATGTGGTGCCAGAAAGCAAGTTTCAGCAGGGCGTTCCGGACGAGCTTAATGTGTAGCCGCAGTTGTTCTAGGCGAGATTGTAGCCGAGAAGCTTTCCGTCTCCATTCACGAGACAAGAAAAGCAGAACGCAATGGTCTAGAGGGTTGAGAAGAAAAGTGCTCGTAGCGAGCTCGTTGCGGCAGAAGCGAAAGCCAGGAGCAGCGTGCTCGCTGCGAGAAGTAGACGGCGCTTCGCCTCCTTGGGAAGGAAATGGCGTCTGGGCACGAACGGCAGCCAGCGAAGCTTCAGAACAGCAGGCTGTTCTGCTCAGCGTACGAGCCTGAAGTGAGTGGCAAGGGCTAAGGGGACAGTTCCAAGGCATCTAGCTTTCCTGCTAGCAATGCCATTTCTACCCTGCTGTGGAAAACATTGTCCTTTGCCCTTCTGCTCCGAGAGGCAGAGAGCACCTCGCCAGACGCAGTGCAGAGGGAAAGGACACAGTATCCGAGGGAGCGTGGCGTCGCTTAGGCGGGCAAAGCAGAAAGGTGCCGCCCGGCACTGGCTTTGACTCCCTGAGCTTCCTTGCTAGGACAGCAGCTGCCGAAAGCTGGCAACTAGGCTGCCAGAGTGCAGAATGTCGGCGGTCTGGCACGCCTGCTTGCCGAAAGCCAGGATCAGCGAGACAGCGTGCTAGGCTCTGTTTCACAGCACCTTGGAGAACACGCGCTTGAAGAATGCCGTCTCTGTTCCGCAAAAGCTCTGCCACAGTGAAGCTGGAAGAAGCAGCCTGTGGCCACGGGCAGAGCTGGTCAACAGCTGCGCCTAACTTTCCCAAGCTGCGAGAGCATTCTCAGCCGAGTTCTGCTTTGACAGAGCTATTGCTGAACTTTTGCGGTCCCGGAGGCTGCTGAAACCAAGGCTGTGTTCTGCCTCTTCATTCTTGCCTTCCTGTGCTCCAGCGAGAAGTGAAGCTCTGGCACGGCATTCAGCTTTGCCGCCTCTCTGCACGGAAAGCACTAGACAGAACTAGTGTGCTTCGTGCATGCTCTCTCCTCGCTTTTATGGTCACTGCTCTGCTTTTTTGCTTGGCAGCGTTCCAAGGGTCCACGGCATACCTCTTGCACAGCGAGAGGTGGCCGGCGAGGAATACTTGCTGGCTTAAGTCGTTCCATGCTCCAGGCATTCATCAGAGCAACACCATGGGGGAAAAGAGGGGGGAACATTGCAGGACAAATTTCTATGCTGGAACATGATTGTCTGCGAGACAGCTCTCCGCAGCGCTAGTATTTGGCCAGGCTGAAATCAGCGCCACGGGAAGCCAATCTGACAAGCGGAGTTCAACGAGCGCGGCGATATGGGGCCACTTGGCAGGTGGCCGAAGAAAGACGGCTGCCCCGCGAATGTGGTGCCAGAAAGCAAGTTTCAGCAGGGCGTTCCGGACGAGCTTAATGTGTAGCCGCAGTTGTTCTAGGCGAGATTGTAGCCGAGAAGCTTTCCGTCTCCATTCACGAGACAAGAAAAGCAGAACGCAATGGTCTAGAGGGTTGAGAAGAAAAGTGCTCGTAGCGAGCTCGTTGCGGCAGAAGCGAAAGCCAGGAGCAGCGTGCTCGGTGCGAGAAGTAGACGGCGCTTCGCCTCCTTGGGAAGGAAATGGCGTCTGGGCACGAACGGCAGCCAGCGAAGCTTCAGAACAGCAGGCTGTTCTGCTCAGCGTACGAGCCTGAAGTGAGTGGCAAGGGCTAAGGGGACAGTTCCAAGGCATCTAGCTTTCCTGCTAGCAATGCCATTTCTACCCTGCTGTGGAAAACATTGTCCTTTGCCCTTCTGCTCCGAGAGGCAGAGAGCACCTCGGCAGACGCAGTGCAGAGGGAAAGGACACAGTATCCGAGGGAGCGTGGCGCCGCTTAGGCGGGCAAAGCAGAAAGGTGCCGCCCGGCACGGGCTTTGACTCCCTGAGCTTCCTTGCTAGGACAGCAGCTGCCGAAAGCTGGCAACTAGGCTGCCAGAGTGCAGAATGTAGGCGGTCTGGCACGCCTGCTTGCCGAAAGCCAGGATCAGCGAGACAGCGTGCTAGGCTCTGTTGCACAGCATCTTGGAGAACACGCACTTGAAGAATGCCGTCTCTGTTCCGCAAAAGCTCTGCCACAGTGAAGGTGGAAGAAGCAGCCTGTGGCCACGGGCAGAGCTGGTCAACAGCTGCGCCTAACTTTCCCAAGCTGCGAGAGCATTCTCAGCCGAGTTCTGCTTTGACAGAGCTATTGCTGAACTTTTGCGGTCCCGGAGGCTGCTGAAACCAAGGCTGTGTTCTGCCTCTTCATTCTTGCCTTCCTGTGCTCCAGCGAGAAGTGAAGCTCTGGCACGGCATTCAGCTTTGCCGCCTCTCTGCACGGAAAGCACTAGACAGAACTAGTGTGCTTCGTGCATGCTCTCTCCTCGCTTTTATGGTCACTGCTCTGCTTTTTGCTTGGCAGCGTTCCAAGGGTCCACGGCATACCTCTTGCACAGCGAGAGGTGGCCGGCGAGGAATACTTGCTGGCTTAAGTCGTTCCATGCTCCAGGCATTCATCAGAGCAACACCATGGGGGAAAAGAGGGGGGAACATTGCAGGACAAATTTCTATGCTGGAACATGATTGTCTGCGAGACAGCTCTCCGCAGCGCTAGTATTTGGCCAGGCTGAAATCAGCGCCACGGGAAGCCAATCTGACAAGCGGAGTGCAACGAGCGCGGCGATATGGGGCCACTTGGCAGGTGGCCGAAGAAAGACGGCTGCCCCGCGAATGTGGTGCCAGAAGGCAAGTTTCAGCAGGGCGTTCCGGACGAGCTTAATGTGTAGCCGCAGTTGTTCTAGGCGAGATTGTAGCCGAGAAGCTTTCCGTCTCCATTCACGAGACAAGAAAAGCAGAACGCAATGGTCTAGAGGGTTGAGAAGAAAAGTGCTCGTAGCGAGCTCGTTGCGGCAGAAGCGAAAGCCAGGAGCAGCGTGCTCGCTGCGAGAAGTAGACGGCGCTTCACCTCCTTGGGAAGGAACTCGCGTCTGGGCACGAACGGCAGCCAGCGAAGCTTCAGAACAGCAGGCTGTTCTGCTCAGCGTACGAGCCTGAAGTGAGTGGCAAGGGCTAAGGGGACAGTTCCAAGGCATCTAGCTTTCCTGCTAGCAATGCCATTTCTACCCTGCTGTGGAAAACATTGTCCTTTGCCCTTCTGCTCCGAGAGGCAGAGAGCACCTCGCCAGACGCAGTGCAGAGGGAAAGGACACAGTATCCGAGGGAGCGTGGCGCCGCTTAGGCGGGCAAAGCAGAAAGGTGCCGCCCGGCACTGGCTTTGACTCCCTGAGCTTCCTTGCTAGGACAGCAGCTGCCGAAAGCTGGCAACTAGGCTGCCAGAGTGCAGAATGTAGGCGGTCTGGCACGCCTGCTTGCCGAAAGCCAGGATCAGCGAGACAGCGTGCTAGGCTCTGTTTCACAGCACCTTGGAGAACACGCGCTTGAAGAATGCCGTCTCTGTTCCGCAAAAGCTCTGCCACAGTGAAGCTGGAAGAAGCAGCCTGTGGCCACGGGCAGAGCTGGTCAACAGCTGCGCCTAACTTTCCCAAGCTGCGAGAGCATTCTCAGCCGAGTTCTGCTTTGACAGAGCTATTGCTGAACTTTTGCGGTCCCGGAGGCTGCTGAAACCAAGGCTGTGTTCTGCCTCTTCATTCTTGCCTTCCTGTGCTCCAGCGAGAAGTGAAGCTCTGGCACGGCATTCAGCTTTGCCGCCTCTCTGCACGGAAAGCACTAGACAGAACTAGTGTGCTTCGTGCATGCTCTCTCCTCGCTTTTATGGTCACTGCTCTGCTTTTTTGCTTGGCAGCGTTCCAAGGGTCCACGGCATACCTCTTGCACAGCGAGAGGTGGCCGGCGAGGAATACTTGCTGGCTTAAGTCGTTCCATGCTCCAGGCATTCATCAGAGCAACACCATGGGGGAAAAGAGGGGGGAACATTGCAGGACAAATTTCTATGCTGGAACATGATTGTCTGCGAGACAGCTCTCCGCAGCGCTAGTATTTGGCCAGGCTGAAATCAGCGCCACGGGAAGCCAATCTGACAAGCGGAGTTCAACGAGCGCGGCGATATGGGGCCACTTGGCAGGTGGCCGAAGAAAGACGGCTGCCCCGCGAATGTGGTGCCAGAAAGCAAGTTTCAGCAGGGCGTTCCGGACGAGCTTAATGTGTAGCCGCAGTTGTTCTAGGCGAGATTGTAGCCGAGAAGCTTTCCGTCTCCATTCACGAGACAAGAAAAGCAGAACGCAATGGTCTAGAGGGTTGAGAAGAAAAGTGCTCGTAGCGAGCTCGTTGCGGCAGAAGCGAAAGCCAGGAGCAGCGTGCTCGGTGCGAGAAGTAGACGGCGCTTCGCCTCCTTGGGAAGGAAATCGCGTCTGGGCACGAACGGCAGCCAGCGAAGCTTCAGAACAGCAGGCTGTTCTGCTCAGCGTACGAGCCTGAAGTGAGTGGCAAGGGCTAAGGGGACAGTTCCAAGGCATCTAGCTTTCCTGCTAGCAATGCCATTTCTACCCTGCTGTGGAAAACATTGTCCTTTGCCCTTCTGCTCCGAGAGGCAGAGAGTACCTCGGCAGACGCAGTGCAGAGGGAAAGGACACAGTATCCGAGGGAGCGTGGCGCCGCTTAGGCGGGCAAAGCAGAAAGGTGCCGCCCGGCACGGGCTTTGACTCCCTGAGCTTCCTTGCTAGGACAGCAGCTGCCGAAAGCTGGCAACTAGGCTGCCAGAGTGCAGAATGTAGGCGGTCTGGCACGCCTGCTTGCCGAAAGCCAGGATCAGCGAGACAGCGTGCTAGGCTCTGTTGCACAGCATCTTGGAGAACACGCACTTGAAGAATGCCGTCTCTGTTCCGCAAAAGCTCTGCCACAGTGAAGGTGGAAGAAGCAGCCTGTGGCCACGGGCAGAGCTGGTCAACAGCTGCGCCTAACTTTCCCAAGCTGCGAGAGCATTCTCAGCCGAGTTCTGCTTTGACAGAGCTATTGCTGAACTTTTGCAGTCCCGGAGGCTGCTGAAACCAAGGCTGTGTTCTGCCTCTTCATTCTTGCCTTCCTGTGCTCCAGCGAGAAGTGAAGCTCTGGCACGGCATTCAGCTTTGCCGCCTCTCTGCACGGAAAGCACTAGACAGAACTAGTGTGCTTCGTGCATGCTCTCTCCTCGCTTTTATGGTCACTGCTCTGCTTTTTGCTTGGCAGCGTTCCAAGGGTCCACGGCATACCTCTTGCACAGCGAGAGGTGGCCGGCGAGGAATACTTGCTGGCTTAAGTCGTTCCATGCTCCAGGCATTCATCAGAGCAACACCATGGGGGAAAAGAGGGGGGAACATTGCAGGACAAATTTCTATGCTGGAACATGATTGTCTGCGAGACAGCTCTCCGCAGCGCTAGTATTTGGCCAGGCTGAAATCAGCGCCACGGGAAGCCAATCTGACAAGCGGAGTGCAACGAGCGCGGCGATATGGGGCCACTTGGCAGGTGGCCGAAGAAAGACGGCTGCCCCGCGAATGTGGTGCCAGAAGGCAAGTTTCAGCAGGGCGTTGCGGGCGAGCTTAATGTGTAGCCGCAGTTGTTCTAGGCGAGATTGTAGCCGAGAAGCTTTCCGTCTCCATTCACGAGACAAGAAAAGCAGAACGCAATGGTCTAGAGGGTTGAGAAGAAAAGTGCTCGTAGCGAGCTCGTTGCGGCAGAAGCGAAAGCCAGGAGCAGCGTGCTCGCTGCGAGAAGTAGACGGCGCTTCGCCTCCTTGGGAAGGAACTCGCGTCTGGGCACGAACGGCAGCCAGCGAAGCTTCAGAACAGCAGGCTGTTCTGCTCAGCGTACGAGCCTGAAGTGAGTGGCAAGGGCTAAGGGGACAGTTCCAAGGCATCTAGCTTTCCTGCTAGCAATGCCATTTCTACCCTGCTGTGGAAAACATTGTCCTTTGCCCTTCTGCTCCGAGAGGCAGAGAGTACCTCGGCAGACGCAGTGCAGAGGGAAAGGACACAGTATCCGAGGGAGCGTGGCGCCGCTTAGGCGGGCAAAGCAGAAAGGTGCCGCCCGGCACGGGCTTTGACTCCCTGAGCTTCCTTGCTAGGACAGCAGCTGCCGAAAGCTGGCAACTAGGCTGCCAGAGTGCAGAATGTAGGCGGTCTGGCACGCCTGCTTGCCGAAAGCCAGGATCAGCGAGACAGCGTGCTAGGCTCTGTTGCACAGCATCTTGGAGAACACGCGCTTGAAGAATGCCGTCTCTGTTCCGCAAAAGCTCTGCCACAGTGAAGGTGGAAGAAGCAGCCTGTGGCCACGGGCAGAGCTGGTCAACAGCTGCGCCTAACTTTCCCAAGCTGCGAGAGCATTCTCAGCCGAGTTCTGCTTTGACAGAGCTATTGCTGAACTTTTGCGGTCCCGGAGGCTGCTGAAACCAAGGCTGTGTTCTGCCTCTTCATTCTTGCCTTCCTGTGCTCCAGCGAGAAGTGAAGCTCTGGCACGGCATTCAGCTTTGCCGCCTCTCTGCACGGAAAGCACTAGACAGAACTAGTGTGCTTCGTGCATGCTCTCTCCTCGCTTTTATGGTCACTGCTCTGCTTTTTGCTTGGCAGCGTTCCAAGGGTCCACGGCATACCTCTTGCGCAGCGAGAGGTGGCCGGCGAGGAATACTTGCTGGCTTAAGTCGTTCCATGCTCCAGGCATTCATCAGAGCAACACCATGGGGGAAAAGAGGGGGGAACATTGCAGGACAAATTTCTATGCTGGAACATGATTGTCTGCGAGACAGCTCTCCGCAGCGCTAGTATTTGGCCAGGCTGAAATCAGCGCCACGGGAAGCCAATCTGACAAGCGGAGTGCAACGAGCGCGGCGATATGGGGCCACTTGGCAGGTGGCCGAAGAAAGACGGCTGCCCCGCGAATGTGGTGCCAGAAAGCAAGTTTCAGCAGGGCGTTCCGGGCGAGCTTAATGTGTAGCCGCAGTTGTTCTAGGCGAGATTGTAGCCGAGAAGCTTTCCGTCTCCATTCACGAGACAAGAAAAGCAGAACGCAATGGTCTAGAGGGTTGAGAAGAAAAGTGCTCGTAGCGAGCTCGTTGCGGCAGAAGCGAAAGCCAGGAGCAGCGTGCTCGCTGCGAGAAGTAGACGGCGCTTCGCCTCCTTGGGAAGGAACTCGCGTCTGGGCACGAACGGCAGCCAGCGAAGCTTCAGAACAGCAGGCTGTTCTGCTCAGCGTACGAGCCTGAAGTGAGTGGCAAGGGCTAAGGGGACAGTTCCAAGGCATCTAGCTTTCCTGCTAGCAATGCCATTTCTACCCTGCTGTGGAAAACATTGTCCTTTGCCCTTCTGCTCCGAGAGGCAGAGAGCACCTCGGCAGACGCAGTGCAGAGGGAAAGGACACAGTATCCGAGGGAGCGTGGCGCCGCTTAGGCGGGCAAAGCAGAAAGGTGCCGCCCGGCACTGGCTTTGACTCCCTGAGCTTCCTTGCTAGGACAGCAGCTGCCGAAAGCTGGCAACTAGGCTGCCAGAGTGCAGAATGTAGGCGGTCTGGCACGCCTGCTTGCCGAAAGCCAGGATCAGCGAGACAGCGTGCTAGGCTCTGTTTCACAGCACCTTGGAGAACACGCGCTTGAAGAATGCCGTCTCTGTTCCGCAAAAGCTCTGCCACAGTGAAGCTGGAAGAAGCAGCCTGTGGCCACGGGCAGAGCTGGTCAACAGCTGCGCCTAACTTTCCCAAGCTGCGAGAGCATTCTCAGCCGAGTTCTGCTTTGACAGAGCTATTGCTGAACTTTTGCGGTCTCGGAGGCTGCTGAAACCAAGGCTGTGTTCTGCCTCTTCATTCTTGCCTTCCTGTGCTCCAGCGAGAAGTGAAGCTCTGGCACGGCATTCAGCTTTGACGCCTCTCTGCACGGAAAGCACTAGACAGAACTAGTGTGCTTCGTGCATGCTCTCTCCTCGCTTTTATGGTCACTGCTCTGCTTTTTGCTTGGCAGCGTTCCAAGGGTCCACGGCATACCTCTTGCACAGCGAGAGGTGGCCGGCGAGGAATACTTGCTGGCTTAAGTCGTTCCATGCTCCAGGCATTCATCAGAGCAACACCATGGGGGAAAAGAGGGGGGAACATTGCAGGACAAATTTCTATGCTGGATCATGATTGTCTGCGAGACAGCTCTCCGCAGCGCTAGTATTTGGCCAGGCTGAAATCAGCGCCACGGGAAGCCAATCTGACAAGCGGAGTGCAACGAGCGCGGCGATATGGGGCCACTTGGCAGGTGGCCGAAGAAAGACGGCCGCCCCGCGAATGTGGTGCCAGAAGGCAAGTTTCAGCAGGGCGTTGCGGGCGAGCTTAATGTGTAGCCGCAGTTGTTCTAGGCGAGATTTTAGCCGAGAAGCTTTCCGTCTCCATTCACGAGACAAGAAAAGCAGAACGCAATGGTCTAGAGGGTTGAGAAGAAAAGTGCTCGTAGCGAGCTCGTTGCGGCAGAAGCGAAAGCCAGGAGCAGCGTGCTCGCTGCGAGAAGTAGACGGCGCTTCGCCTCCTTGGGAAGGAACTCGCGTCTGGGCACGAACGGCAGCCAGCGAAGCTTCAGAACAGCAGGCTGTTCTGCTCAGCGTACGAGCCTGAAGTGAGTGGCAAGGGCTAAGGGGACAGTTCCAAGGCATCTAGCTTTCCTGCTAGCAATGCCATTTCTACCCTGCTGTGGAAAACATTGTCCTTTGCCCTTCTGCTCCGAGAGGCAGAGAGCACCTCGGCAGACGCAGTGCAGAGGGAAAGGACACAGTATCCGAGGGAGCGTGGCGCCGCTTAGGCGGGCAAAGCAGAAAGGTGCCGCCCGGCACTGGCTTTGACTCCCTGAGCTTCCTTGCTAGGACAGCAGCTGCCGAAAGCTGGCAACTAGGCTGCCAGAGTGCAGAATGTAGGCGGTCTGGCACGCCTGCTTGCGGAAAGCCAGGATCAGCGAGACAGCGTGCTAGGCTCTGTTTCACAGCACCTTGGAGAACACGCGCTTGAAGAATGCCGTCTCTGTTCCGCAAAAGCTCTGCCACAGTGAAGCTGGAAGAAGCAGCCTGTGGCCACGGGCAGAGCTGGTCAACAGCTGCGCCTAACTTTCCCAAGCTGCGAGAGCATTCTCAGCCGAGTTCTGCTTTGACAGAGCTATTGCTGAACTTTTGCGGTCCCGGAGGCTGCTGAAACCAAGGCTGTGTTCTGCCTCTTCATTCTTGCCTTCCTGTGCTCCAGCGAGAAGTGAAGCTCTGGCACGGCATTCAGCTTTGCCGCCTCTCTGCACGGAAAGCACTAGACAGAACTAGTGTGCTTCGTGCATGCTCTCTCCTCGCTTTTATGGTCACTGCTCTGCTTTTTGCTTGGCAGCGTTCCAAGGGTCCACGGCATACCTCTTGCACAGCGAGAGGTGGCCGGCGAGGAATACTTGCTGGCTTAAGTCGTTCCATGCTCCAGGCATTCATCAGAGCAACACCATGGGGGAAAAGAGGGGGGAACATTGCAGGACAAATTTCTATGCTGGATCATGATTGTCTGCGAGACAGCTCTCCGCAGCGCTAGTATTTGGCCAGGCTGAAATCAGCGCCACGGGAAGCCAATCTGACAAGCGGAGTGCAACGAGCGCGGCGATATGGGGCCACTTGGCAGGTGGCCGAAGAAAGACGGCCGCCCCGCGAATGTGGTGCCAGAAGGCAAGTTTCAGCAGGGCGTTGCGGGCGAGCTTAATGTGTAGCCGCAGTTGTTCTAGGCGAGATTTTAGCCGAGAAGCTTTCCGTCTCCATTCACGAGACAAGAAAAGCTGAACGCAATGGTCTAGAGGGTTGAGAAGAAAAGTGCTCGTAGCGAGCTCGTTGCGGCAGAAGCGAAAGCCAGGAGCAGCGTGCTCGCTGCGAGAAGTAGACGGCGCTTCGCCTCCTTGGGAAGGAACTCGCGTCTGGGCACGAACGGCAGCCAGCGAAGCTTCAGAACAGCAGGCTGTTCTGCTCAGCGTACGAGCCTGAAGTGAGTGGCAAGGGCTAAGGGGACAGTTCCAAGGCATCTAGCTTTCCTGCTAGCAATGCCATTTCTACCCTGCTGTGGAAAACATTGTCCTTTGCCCTTCTGCTCCGAGAGGCAGAGAGCACCTCGCCAGACGCAGTGCAGAGGGAAAGGACACAGTATCCGAGGGAGCGTGGCGCCGCTTAGGCGGGCAAAGCAGAAAGGTGCCGCCCGGCACTGGCTTTGACTCCCTGAGCTTCCTTGCTAGGACAGCAGCTGCCGAAAGCTGGCAACTAGGCTGCCAGAGTGCAGAATGTCGGCGGTCTGGCACGCCTGCTTGCCGAAAGCCAGGATCAGCGAGACAGCGTGCTAGGCTCTGTTTCACAGCACCTTGGAGAACACGCGCTTGAAGAATGCCGTCTCTGTTCCGCAAAAGCTCTGCCACAGTGAAGCTGGAAGAAGCAGCCTGTGGCCACGGGCAGAGCTGGTCAACAGCTGCGCCTAACTTTCCCAAGCTGCGAGAGCATTCTCAGCCGAGTTCTGCTTTGACAGAGCTATTGCTGAACTTTTGCGGTCCCGGAGGCTGCTGAAACCAAGGCTGTGTTCTGCCTCTTCATTCTTGCCTTCCTGTGCTCCAGCGAGAAGTGAAGCTCTGGCACGGCATTCAGCTTTGCCGCCTCTCTGCACGGAAAGCACTAGACAGAACTAGTGTGCTTCGTCCATGCTCTCTCCTCGCTTTTATGGTCACTGCTCTGCTTTTTGCTTGGCAGCGTTCCAAGGGTCCACGGCATACCTCTTGCACAGCGAGAGGTGGCCGGCGAGGAATACTTGCTGGCTTAAGTCGTTCCATGCTCCAGGCATTCATCAGAGCAACACCATGGGGGAAAAGAGGGGGGAACATTGCAGGACAAATTTCTATGCTGGAACATGATTGTCTGCGAGACAGCTCTCCGCAGCGCTAGTATTTGGCCAGGCTGAAATCAGCGCCACGGGAAGCCAATCTGACAAGCGGAGTGCAACGAGCGCGGCGATATGGGGCCACTTGGCAGGTGGCCGAAGAAAGACGGCCGCCCCGCGAATGTGGTGCCAGAAGGCAAGTTTCAGCAGGGCGTTGCGGGCGAGCTTAATGTGTAGCCGCAGTTGTTCTAGGCGAGATTGTAGCCGAGAAGCTTTCCGTCTCCATTCACGAGACAAGAAAAGCAGAACGCAATGGTCTAGAGGGTTGAGAAGAAAAGTGCTCGTAGCGAGCTCGTTGCGGCAGAAGCGAAAGCCAGGAGCAGCGTGCTCGCTGCGAGAAGTAGACGGCGCTTCGCCTCCTTGGGAAGGAACTCGCGTCTGGGCACGAACGGCAGCCAGCGAAGCTTCAGAACAGCAGGCTGTTCTGCTCAGCGTACGAGCCTGAAGTGAGTGGCAAGGGCTAAGGGGACAGTTCCAAGGCATCTAGCTTTCCTGCTAGCAATGCCATTTCTACCCTGCTGTGGAAAACATTGTCCTTTGCCCTTCTGCTCCGAGAGGCAGAGAGCACCTCGCCAGACGCAGTGCAGAGGGAAAGGACACCGTATCCGAGGGAGCGTGGCGCCGCTTAGGCGGGCAAAGCAGAAAGGTGCCGCCCGGCACTGGCTTTGACTCCCTGAGCTTCCTTGCTAGGACAGCAGCTGCCGAAAGCTGGCAACTAGGCTGCCAGAGTGCAGAATGTAGGCGGTCTGGCACGCCTGCTTGCGGAAAGCCAGGATCAGCGAGACAGCGTGCTAGGCTCTGTTTCACAGCACCTTGGAGAACACGCGCTTGAAGAATGCCGTCTCTGTTCCGCAAAAGCTCTGCCACAGTGAAGGTGGAAGAAGCAGCCTGTGGCCACGGGCAGAGCTGGTCAACAGCTGCGCCTAACTTTCCCAAGCTGCGAGAGCATTCTCAGCCGAGTTCTGCTTTGACAGAGCTATTGCTGAACTTTTGCGGTCCCGGAGGCTGCTGAAACCAAGGCTGTGTTCTGCCTCTTCATTCTTGCCTTCCTGTGCTCCAGCGAGAAGTGAAGCTCTGGCACGGCATTCAGCTTTGCCGCCTCTCTGCACGGAAAGCACTAGACAGAACTAGTGTGCTTCGTGCATGCTCTCTCCTCGCTTTTATGGTCACTGCTCTGCTTTTTTGCTTGGCAGCGTTCCAAGGGTCCACGGCATACCTCTTGCACAGCGAGAGGTGGCCGGCGAGGAATACTTGCTGGCTTAAGTCGTTCCATGCTCCAGGCATTCATCAGAGCAACACCATGGGGGAAAAGAGGGGGGAACATTGCAGGACAAATTTCTATGCTGGAACATGATTGTCTGCGAGACAGCTCTCCGCAGCGCTAGTATTTGGCCAGGCTGAAATCAGCGCCACGGGAAGCCAATCTGACAAGCGGAGTTCAACGAGCGCGGCGATATGGGGCCACTTGGCAGGTGGCCGAAGAAAGACGGCTGCCCCGCGAATGTGGTGCCAGAAAGCAAGTTTCAGCAGGGCGTTCCGGACGAGCTTAATGTGTAGCCGCAGTTGTTCTAGGCGAGATTGTAGCCGAGAAGCTTTCCGTCTCCATTCACGAGACAAGAAAAGCAGAACGCAATGGTCTAGAGGGTTGAGAAGAAAAGTGCTCGTAGCGAGCTCGTTGCGGCAGAAGCGAAAGCCAGGAGCAGCGTGCTCGCTGCGAGAAGTAGACGGCGCTTCGCCTCCTTGGGAAGGAAATCGCGTCTGGGCACGAACGGCAGCCAGCGAAGCTTCAGAACAGCAGGCTGTTCTGCTCAGCGTACGAGCCTGAAGTGAGTGGCAAGGGCTAAGGGGACAGTTCCAAGGCATCTAGCTTTCCTGCTAGCAATGCCATTTCTACCCTGCTGTGGAAAACATTGTCCTTTGCCCTTCTGCTCCGAGAGGCAGAGAGTACCTCGGCAGACGCAGTGCAGAGGGAAAGGACACAGTATCCGAGGGAGCGTGGCGCCGCTTAGGCGGGCAAAGCAGAAAGGTGCCGCCCGGCACGGGCTTTGACTCCCTGAGCTTCCTTGCTAGGACAGCAGCTGCCGAAAGCTGGCAACTAGGCTGCCAGAGTGCAGAATGTAGGCGGTCTGGCACGCCTGCTTGCCGAAAGCCAGGATCAGCGAGACAGCGTGCTAGGCTCTGTTGCACAGCATCTTGGAGAACACGCACTTGAAGAATGCCGTCTCTGTTCCGCAAAAGCTCTGCCACAGTGAAGGTGGAAGAAGCAGCCTGTGGCCACGGGCAGAGCTGGTCAACAGCTGCGCCTAACTTTCCCAAGCTGCGAGAGCATTCTCAGCCGAGTTCTGCTTTGACAGAGCTATTGCTGAACTTTTGCGGTCCCGGAGGCTGCTGAAACCAAGGCTGTGTTCTGCCTCTTCATTCTTGCCTTCCTGTGCTCCAGCGAGAAGTGAAGCTCTGGCACGGCATTCAGCTTTGCCGCCTCTCTGCACGGAAAGCACTAGACAGAACTAGTGTGCTTCGTGCATGCTCTCTCCTCGCTTTTATGGTCACTGCTCTGCTTTTTGCTTGGCAGCGTTCCAAGGGTCCACGGCATACCTCTTGCACAGCGAGAGGTGGCCGGCGAGGAATACTTGCTGGCTTAAGTCGTTCCATGCTCCAGGCATTCATCAGAGCAACACCATGGGGGAAAAGAGGGGGGAACATTGCAGGACAAATTTCTATGCTGGAACATGATTGTCTGCGAGACAGCTCTCCGCAGCGCTAGTATTTGGCCAGGCTGAAATCAGCGCCACGGGAAGCCAATCTGACAAGCGGAGTGCAACGAGCGCGGCGATATGGGGCCACTTGGCAGGTGGCCGAAGAAAGACGGCTGCCCCGCGAATGTGGTGCCAGAAGGCAAGTTTCAGCAGGGCGTTGCGGGCGAGCTTAATGTGTAGCCGCAGTTGTTCTAGGCGAGATTGTAGCCGAGAAGCTTTCCGTCTCCATTCACGAGACAAGAAAAGCAGAACGCAATGGTCTAGAGGGTTGAGAAGAAAAGTGCTCGTAGCGAGCTCGTTGCGGCAGAAGCGAAAGCCAGGAGCAGCGTGCTCGCTGCGAGAAGTAGACGGCGCTTCGCCTCCTTGGGAAGGAACTCGCGTCTGGGCACGAACGGCAGCCAGCGAAGCTTCAGAACAGCAGGCTGTTCTGCTCAGCGTACGAGCCTGAAGTGAGTGGCAAGGGCTAAGGGGACAGTTCCAAGGCATCTAGCTTTCCTGCTAGCAATGCCATTTCTACCCTGCTGTGGAAAACATTGTCCTTTGCCCTTCTGCTCCGAGAGGCAGAGAGTACCTCGGCAGACGCAGTGCAGAGGGAAAGGACACAGTATCCGAGGGAGCGTGGCGCCGCTTAGGCGGGCAAAGCAGAAAGGTGCCGCCCGGCACTGGCTTTGACTCCCTGAGCTTCCTTGCTAGGACAGCAGCTGCCGAAAGCTGGCAACTAGGCTGCCAGAGTGCAGAATGTAGGCGGTCTGGCACGCCTGCTTGCCGAAAGCCAGGATCAGCGAGACAGCGTGCTAGGCTCTGTTGCACAGCATCTTGGAGAACACGCGCTTGAAGAATGCCGTCTCTGTTCCGCAAAAGCTCTGCCACAGTGAAGGTGGAAGAAGCAGCCTGTGGCCACGGGCAGAGCTGGTCAACAGCTGCGCCTAACTTTCCCAAGCTGCGAGAGCATTCTCAGCCGAGTTCTGCTTTGACAGAGCTATTGCTGAACTTTTGCGGTCCCGGAGGCTGCTGAAACCAAGGCTGTGTTCTGCCTCTTCATTCTTGCCTTCCTGTGCTCCAGCGAGAAGTGAAGCTCTGGCACGGCATTCAGCTTTGCCGCCTCTCTGCACGGAAAGCACTAGACAGAACTAGTGTGCTTCGTGCATGCTCTCTCCTCGCTTTTATGGTCACTGCTCTGCTTTTTGCTTGGCAGCGTTCCAAGGGTCCACGGCATACCTCTTGCACAGCGAGAGGTGGCCGGCGAGGAATACTTGCTGGCTTAAGTCGTTCCATGCTCCAGGCATTCATCAGAGCAACACCATGGGGGAAAAGAGGGGGGAACATTGCAGGACAAATTTCTATGCTGGAACATGATTGTCTGCGAGACAGCTCTCCGCAGCGCTAGTATTTGGCCAGGCTGAAATCAGCGCCACGGGAAGCCAATCTGACAAGCGGAGTGCAACGAGCGCGGCGATATGGGGCCACTTGGCAGGTGGCCGAAGAAAGACGGCTGCCCCGCGAATGTGGTGCCAGAAGGCAAGTTTCAGCAGGGCGTTGCGGGCGAGCTTAATGTGTAGCCGCAGTTGTTCTAGGCGAGATTGTAGCCGAGAAGCTTTCCGTCTCCATTCACGAGACAAGAAAAGCAGAACGCAATGGTCTAGAGGGTTGAGAAGAAAAGTGCTCGTAGCGAGCTCGTTGCGGCAGAAGCGAAAGCCAGGAGCAGCGTGCTCGCTGCGAGAAGTAGACGGCGCTTCGCCTCCTTGGGAAGGAACTCGCGTCTGGGCACGAACGGCAGCCAGCGAAGCTTCAGAACAGCAGGCTGTTCTGCTCAGCGTACGAGCCTGAAGTGAGTGGCAAGGGCTAAGGGGACAGTTCCAAGGCATCTAGCTTTCCTGCTAGCAATGCCATTTCTACCCTGCTGTGGAAAACATTGTCCTTTGCCCTTCTGCTCCGAGAGGCAGAGAGTACCTCGCCAGACGCAGTGCAGAGGGAAAGGACACAGTATCCGAGGGAGCGTGGCGCCGCTTAGGCGGGCAAAGCAGAAAGGTGCCGCCCGGCACTGGCTTTGACTCCCTGAGCTTCCTTGCTAGGACAGCAGCTGCCGAAAGCTGGCAACTAGGCTGCCAGAGTGCAGAATGTAGGCGGTCTGGCACGCCTGCTTGCCGAAAGCCAGGATCAGCGAGACAGCGTGCTAGGCTCTGTTGCACAGCATCTTGGAGAACACGCGCTTGAAGAATGCCGTCTCTGTTCCGCAAAAGCTCTGCCACAGTGAAGGTGGAAGAAGCAGCCTGTGGCCACGGGCAGAGCTGGTCAACAGCTGCGCCTAACTTTCCCAAGCTGCGAGAGCATTCTCAGCCGAGTTCTGCTTTGACAGAGCTATTGCTGAACTTTTGCGGTCCCGGAGGCTGCTGAAACCAAGGCTGTGTTCTGCCTCTTCATTCTTGCCTTCCTGTGCTCCAGCGAGAAGTGAAGCTCTGGCACGGCATTCAGCTTTGCCGCCTCTCTGCACGGAAAGCACTAGACAGAACTAGTGTGCTTCGTGCATGCTCTCTCCTCGCTTTTATGGTCACTGCTCTGCTTTTTGCTTGGCAGCGTTCCAAGGGTCCACGGCATACCTCTTGCGCAGCGAGAGGTGGCCGGCGAGGAATACTTGCTGGCTTAAGTCGTTCCATGCTCCAGGCATTCATCAGAGCAACACCATGGGGGAAAAGAGGGGGGAACATTGCAGGACAAATTTCTATGCTGGAACATGATTGTCTGCGAGACAGCTCTCCGCAGCGCTAGTATTTGGCCAGGCTGAAATCAGCGCCACGGGAAGCCAATCTGACAAGCGGAGTGCAACGAGCGCGGCGATATGGGGCCACTTGGCAGGTGGCCGAAGAAAGACGGCTGCCCCGCGAATGTGGTGCCAGAAAGCAAGTTTCAGCAGGGCGTTGCGGGCGAGCTTAATGTGTAGCCGCAGTTGTTCTAGGCGAGATTGTAGCCGAGAAGCTTTCCGTCTCCATTCACGAGACAAGAAAAGCAGAACGCAATGGTCTAGAGGGTTGAGAAGAAAAGTGCTCGTAGCGAGCTCGTTGCGGCAGAAGCGAAAGCCAGGAGCAGCGTGCTCGCTGCGAGAAGTAGACGGCGCTTCGCCTCCTTGGGAAGGAACTCGCGTCTGGGCACGAACGGCAGCCAGCGAAGCTTCAGAACAGCAGGCTGTTCTGCTCAGCGTACGAGCCTGAAGTGAGTGGCAAGGGCTAAGGGGACAGTTCCAAGGCATCTAGCTTTCCTGCTAGCAATGCCATTTCTACCCTGCTGTGGAAAACATTGTCCTTTGCCCTTCTGCTCCGAGAGGCAGAGAGCACCTCGGCAGACGCAGTGCAGAGGGAAAGGACACAGTATCCGAGGGAGCGTGGCGCCGCTTAGGCGGGCAAAGCAGAAAGGTGCCGCCCGGCACTGGCTTTGACTCCCTGAGCTTCCTTGCTAGGACAGCAGCTGCCGAAAGCTGGCAACTAGGCTGCCAGAGTGCAGAATGTAGGCGGTCTGGCACGCCTGCTTGCCGAAAGCCAGGATCAGCGAGACAGCGTGCTAGGCTCTGTTTCACAGCACCTTGGAGAACACGCGCTTGAAGAATGCCGTCTCTGTTCCGCAAAAGCTCTGCCACAGTGAAGCTGGAAGAAGCAGCCTGTGGCCACGGGCAGAGCTGGTCAACAGCTGCGCCTAACTTTCCCAAGCTGCGAGAGCATTCTCAGCCGAGTTCTGCTTTGACAGAGCTATTGCTGAACTTTTGCGGTCTCGGAGGCTGCTGAAACCAAGGCTGTGTTCTGCCTCTTCATTCTTGCCTTCCTGTGCTCCAGCGAGAAGTGAAGCTCTGGCACGGCATTCAGCTTTGCCGCCTCTCTGCACGGAAAGCACTAGACAGAACTAGTGTGCTTCGTGCATGCTCTCTCCTCGCTTTTATGGTCACTGCTCTGCTTTTTGCTTGGCAGCGTTCCAAGGGTCCACGGCATACCTCTTGCACAGCGAGAGGTGGCCGGCGAGGAATACTTGCTGGCTTAAGTCGTTCCATGCTCCAGGCATTCATCAGAGCAACACCATGGGGGAAAAGAGGGGGGAACATTGCAGGACAAATTTCTATGCTGGATCATGATTGTCTGCGAGACAGCTCTCCGCAGCGCTAGTATTTGGCCAGGCTGAAATCAGCGCCACGGGAAGCCAATCTGACAAGCGGAGTGCAACGAGCGCGGCGATATGGGGCCACTTGGCAGGTGGCCGAAGAAAGACGGCCGCCCCGCGAATGTGGTGCCAGAAGGCAAGTTTCAGCAGGGCGTTGCGGGCGAGCTTAATGTGTAGCCGCAGTTGTTCTAGGCGAGATTTTAGCCGAGAAGCTTTCCGTCTCCATTCACGAGACAAGAAAAGCTGAACGCAATGGTCTAGAGGGTTGAGAAGAAAAGTGCTCGTAGCGAGCTCGTTGCGGCAGAAGCGAAAGCCAGGAGCAGCGTGCTCGCTGCGAGAAGTAGACGGCGCTTCGCCTCCTTGGGAAGGAACTCGCGTCTGGGCACGAACGGCAGCCAGCGAAGCTTCAGAACAGCAGGCTGTTCTGCTCAGCGTACGAGCCTGAAGTGAGTGGCAAGGGCTAAGGGGACAGTTCCAAGGCATCTAGCTTTCCTGCTAGCAATGCCATTTCTACCCTGCTGTGGAAAACATTGTCCTTTGCCCTTCTGCTCCGAGAGGCAGAGAGCACCTCGCCAGACGCAGTGCAGAGGGAAAGGACACAGTATCCGAGGGAGCGTGGCGCCGCTTAGGCGGGCAAAGCAGAAAGGTGCCGCCCGGCACTGGCTTTGACTCCCTGAGCTTCCTTGCTAGGACAGCAGCTGCCGAAAGCTGGCAACTAGGCTGCCAGAGTGCAGAATGTAGGCGGTCTGGCACGCCTGCTTGCCGAAAGCCAGGATCAGCGAGACAGCGTGCTAGGCTCTGTTGCACAGCATCTTGGAGAACACGCGCTTGAAGAATGCCGTCTCTGTTCCGCAAAAGCTCTGCCACAGTGAAGGTGGAAGAAGCAGCCTGTGGCCACGGGCAGAGCTGGTCAACAGCTGCGCCTAACTTTCCCAAGCTGCGAGAGCATTCTCAGCCGAGTTCTGCTTTGACAGAGCTATTGCTGAACTTTTGCGGTCCCGGAGGCTGCTGAAACCAAGGCTGTGTTCTGCCTCTTCATTCTTGCCTTCCTGTGCTCCAGCGAGAAGTGAAGCTCTGGCACGGCATTCAGCTTTGCCGCCTCTCTGCACGGAAAGCACTAGACAGAACTAGTGTGCTTCGTGCATGCTCTCTCCTCGCTTTTATGGTCACTGCTCTGCTTTTTGCTTGGCAGCGTTCCAAGGGTCCACGGCATACCTCTTGCGCAGCGAGAGGTGGCCGGCGAGGAATACTTGCTGGCTTAAGTCGTTCCATGCTCCAGGCATTCATCAGAGCAACACCATGGGGGAAAAGAGGGGGGAACATTGCAGGACAAATTTCTATGCTGGAACATGATTGTCTGCGAGACAGCTCTCCGCAGCGCTAGTATTTGGCCAGGCTGAAATCAGCGCCACGGGAAGCCAATCTGACAAGCGGAGTGCAACGAGCGCGGCGATATGGGGCCACTTGGCAGGTGGCCGAAGAAAGACGGCTGCCCCGCGAATGTGGTGCCAGAAAGCAAGTTTCAGCAGGGCGTTGCGGGCGAGCTTAATGTGTAGCCGCAGTTGTTCTAGGCGAGATTGTAGCCGAGAAGCTTTCCGTCTCCATTCACGAGACAAGAAAAGCAGAACGCAATGGTCTAGAGGGTTGAGAAGAAAAGTGCTCGTAGCGAGCTCGTTGCGGCAGAAGCGAAAGCCAGGAGCAGCGTGCTCGCTGCGAGAAGTAGACGGCGCTTCGCCTCCTTGGGAAGGAACTCGCGTCTGGGCACGAACGGCAGCCAGCGAAGCTTCAGAACAGCAGGCTGTTCTGCTCAGCGTACGAGCCTGAAGTGAGTGGCAAGGGCTAAGGGGACAGTTCCAAGGCATCTAGCTTTCCTGCTAGCAATGCCATTTCTACCCTGCTGTGGAAAACATTGTCCTTTGCCCTTCTGCTCCGAGAGGCAGAGAGCACCTCGGCAGACGCAGTGCAGAGGGAAAGGACACAGTATCCGAGGGAGCGTGGCGCCGCTTAGGCGGGCAAAGCAGAAAGGTGCCGCCCGGCACTGGCTTTGACTCCCTGAGCTTCCTTGCTAGGACAGCAGCTGCCGAAAGCTGGCAACTAGGCTGCCAGAGTGCAGAATGTAGGCGGTCTGGCACGCCTGCTTGCCGAAAGCCAGGATCAGCGAGACAGCGTGCTAGGCTCTGTTTCACAGCACCTTGGAGAACACGCGCTTGAAGAATGCCGTCTCTGTTCCGCAAAAGCTCTGCCACAGTGAAGCTGGAAGAAGCAGCCTGTGGCCACGGGCAGAGCTGGTCAACAGCTGCGCCTAACTTTCCCAAGCTGCGAGAGCATTCTCAGCCGAGTTCTGCTTTGACAGAGCTATTGCTGAACTTTTGCGGTCTCGGAGGCTGCTGAAACCAAGGCTGTGTTCTGCCTCTTCATTCTTGCCTTCCTGTGCTCCAGCGAGAAGTGAAGCTCTGGCACGGCATTCAGCTTTGCCGCCTCTCTGCACGGAAAGCACTAGACAGAACTAGTGTGCTTCGTGCATGCTCTCTCCTCGCTTTTATGGTCACTGCTCTGCTTTTTGCTTGGCAGCGTTCCAAGGGTCCACGGCATACCTCTTGCACAGCGAGAGGTGGCCGGCGAGGAATACTTGCTGGCTTAAGTCGTTCCATGCTCCAGGCATTCATCAGAGCAACACCATGGGGGAAAAGAGGGGGGAACATTGCAGGACAAATTTCTATGCTGGATCATGATTGTCTGCGAGACAGCTCTCCGCAGCGCTAGTATTTGGCCAGGCTGAAATCAGCGCCACGGGAAGCCAATCTGACAAGCGGAGTGCAACGAGCGCGGCGATATGGGGCCACTTGGCAGGTGGCCGAAGAAAGACGGCCGCCCCGCGAATGTGGTGCCAGAAGGCAAGTTTCAGCAGGGCGTTGCGGGCGAGCTTAATGTGTAGCCGCAGTTGTTCTAGGCGAGATTTTAGCCGAGAAGCTTTCCGTCTCCATTCACGAGACAAGAAAAGCTGAACGCAATGGTCTAGAGGGTTGAGAAGAAAAGTGCTCGTAGCGAGCTCGTTGCGGCAGAAGCGAAAGCCAGGAGCAGCGTGCTCGCTGCGAGAAGTAGACGGCGCTTCGCCTCCTTGGGAAGGAACTCGCGTCTGGGCACGAACGGCAGCCAGCGAAGCTTCAGAACAGCAGGCTGTTCTGCTCAGCGTACGAGCCTGAAGTGAGTGGCAAGGGCTAAGGGGACAGTTCCAAGGCATCTAGCTTTCCTGCTAGCAATGCCATTTCTACCCTGCTGTGGAAAACATTGTCCTTTGCCCTTCTGCTCCGAGAGGCAGAGAGCACCTCGCCAGACGCAGTGCAGAGGGAAAGGACACAGTATCCGAGGGAGCGTGGCGCCGCTTAGGCGGGCAAAGCAGAAAGGTGCCGCCCGGCACTGGCTTTGACTCCCTGAGCTTCCTTGCTAGGACAGCAGCTGCCGAAAGCTGGCAACTAGGCTGCCAGAGTGCAGAATGTAGGCGGTCTGGCACGCCTGCTTGCGGAAAGCCAGGATCAGCGAGACAGCGTGCTAGGCTCTGTTTCACAGCACCTTGGAGAACACGCGCTTGAAGAATGCCGTCTCTGTTCCGCAAAAGCTCTGCCACAGTGAAGCTGGAAGAAGCAGCCTGTGGCCACGGGCAGAGCTGGTCAACAGCTGCGCCTAACTTTCCCAAGCTGCGAGAGCATTCTCAGCCGAGTTCTGCTTTGACAGAGCTATTGCTGAACTTTTGCGGTCCCGGAGGCTGCTGAAACCAAGGCTGTGTTCTGCCTCTTCATTCTTGCCTTCCTGTGCTCCAGCGAGAAGTGAAGCTCTGGCACGGCATTCAGCTTTGCCGCCTCTCTGCACGGAAAGCACTAGACAGAACTAGTGTGCTTCGTGCATGCTCTCTCCTCGCTTTTATGGTCACTGCTCTGCTTTTTGCTTGGCAGCGTTCCAAGGGTCCACGGCATACCTCTTGCACAGCGAGAGGTGGCCGGCGAGGAATACTTGCTGGCTTAAGTCGTTCCATGCTCCAGGCATTCATCAGAGCAACACCATGGGGGAAAAGAGGGGGGAACATTGCAGGACAAATTTCTATGCTGGATCATGATTGTCTGCGAGACAGCTCTCCGCAGCGCTAGTATTTGGCCAGGCTGAAATCAGCGCCACGGGAAGCCAATCTGACAAGCGGAGTGCAACGAGCGCGGCGATATGGGGCCACTTGGCAGGTGGCCGAAGAAAGACGGCCGCCCCGCGAATGTGGTGCCAGAAGGCAAGTTTCAGCAGGGCGTTGCGGGCGAGCTTAATGTGTAGCCGCAGTTGTTCTAGGCGAGATTGTAGCCGAGAAGCTTTCCGTCTCCATTCACGAGACAAGAAAAGCAGAACGCAATGGTCTAGAGGGTTGAGAAGAAAAGTGCTCGTAGCGAGCTCGTTGCGGCAGAAGCGAAAGCCAGGAGCAGCGTGCTCGCTGCGAGAAGTAGACGGCGCTTCGCCTCCTTGGGAAGGAACTCGCGTCTGGGCACGAACGGCAGCCAGCGAAGCTTCAGAACAGCAGGCTGTTCTGCTCAGCGTACGAGCCTGAAGTGAGTGGCAAGGGCTAAGGGGACAGTTCCAAGGCATCTAGCTTTCCTGCTAGCAATGCCATTTCTACCCTGCTGTGGAAAACATTGTCCTTTGCCCTTCTGCTCCGAGAGGCAGAGAGCACCTCGCCAGACGCAGTGCAGAGGGAAAGGACACAGTATCCGAGGGAGCGTGGCGCCGCTTAGGCGGGCAAAGCAGAAAGGTGCCGCCCGGCACTGGCTTTGACTCCCTGAGCTTCCTTGCTAGGACAGCAGCTGCCGAAAGCTGGCAACTAGGCTGCCAGAGTGCAGAATGTAGGCGGTCTGGCACGCCTGCTTGCCGAAAGCCAGGATCAGCGAGACAGCGTGCTAGGCTCTGTTTCACAGCACCTTGGAGAACACGCGCTTGAAGAATGCCGTCTCTGTTCCGCAAAAGCTCTGCCACAGTGAAGCTGGAAGAAGCAGCCTGTGGCCACGGGCAGAGCTGGTCAACAGCTGCGCCTAACTTTCCCAAGCTGCGAGAGCATTCTCAGCCGAGTTCTGCTTTGACAGAGCTATTGCTGAACTTTTGCGGTCCCGGAGGCTGCTGAAACCAAGGCTGTGTTCTGCCTCTTCATTCTTGCCTTCCTGTGCTCCAGCGAGAAGTGAAGCTCTGGCACGGCATTCAGCTTTGCCGCCTCTCTGCACGGAAAGCACTAGACAGAACTAGTGTGCTTCGTGCATGCTCTCTCCTCGCTTTTATGGTCACTGCTCTGCTTTTTGCTTGGCAGCGTTCCAAGGGTCCACGGCATACCTCTTGCACAGCGAGAGGTGGCCGGCGAGGAATACTTGCTGGCTTAAGTCGTTCCATGCTCCAGGCATTCATCAGAGCAACACCATGGGGGAAAAGAGGGGGGAACATTGCAGGACAAATTTCTATGCTGGAACATGATTGTCTGCGAGACAGCTCTCCGCAGCGCTAGTATTTGGCCAGGCTGAAATCAGCGCCACGGGAAGCCAATCTGACAAACGGAGTGCAACGAGCGCGGCGATATGGGGCCACTTGGCAGGTGGCCGAAGAAAGACGGCCGCCCCGCGAATGTGGTGCCAGAAGGCAAGTTTCAGCAGGGCGTTGCGGGCGAGCTTAATGTGTAGCCGCAGTTGTTCTAGGCGAGATTGTAGCCGAGAAGCTTTCCGTCTCCATTCACGAGACAAGAAAAGCAGAACGCAATGGTCTAGAGGGTTGAGAAGAAAAGTGCTCATAGCGAGCTCGTTGCGGCAGAAGCGAAAGCCAGGAGCAGCGTGCTCGCTGCGAGAAGTAGACGGCGCTTCGCCTCCTTGGGAAGGAACTCGCGTCTGGGCACGAACGGCAGCCAGCGAAGCTTCAGAACAGCAGGCTGTTCTGCTCAGCGTACGAGCCTGAAGTGAGTGGCAAGGGCTAAGGGGACAGTTCCAAGGCATCTAGCTTTCCTGCTAGCAATGCCATTTCTACCCTGCTGTGGAAAACATTGTCCTTTGCCCTTCTGCTCCGAGAGGCAGAGAGCACCTCGCCAGACGCAGTGCAGAGGGAAAGGACACCGTATCCGAGGGAGCGTGGCGCCGCTTAGGCGGGCAAAGCAGAAAGGTGCCGCCCGGCACTGGCTTTGACTCCCTGAGCTTCCTTGCTAGGACAGCAGCTGCCGAAAGCTGGCAACTAGGCTGCCAGAGTGCAGAATGTAGGCGGTCTGGCACGCCTGCTTGCGGAAAGCCAGGATCAGCGAGACAGCGTGCTAGGCTCTGTTTCACAGCACCTTGGAGAACACGCGCTTGAAGAATGCCGTCTCTGTTCCGCAAAAGCTCTGCCACAGTGAAGCTGGAAGAAGCAGCCTGTGGCCACGGGCAGAGCTGGTCAACAGCTGCGCCTAACTTTCCCAAGCTGCGAGAGCATTCTCAGCCGAGTTCTGCTTTGACAGAGCTATTGCTGAACTTTTGCGGTCCCGGAGGCTGCTGAAACCAAGGCTGTGTTCTGCCTCTTCATTCTTGCCTTCCTGTGCTCCAGCGAGAAGTGAAGCTCTGGCACGGCATTCAGCTTTGCCGCCTCTCTGCACGGAAAGCACTAGACAGAACTAGTGTGCTTCGTGCATGCTCTCTCCTCGCTTTTATGGTCACTGCTCTGCTTTTTGCTTGGCAGCGTTCCAAGGGTCCACGGCATACCTCTTGCACAGCGAGAGGTGGCCGGCGAGGAATACTTGCTGGCTTAAGTCGTTCCATGCTCCAGGCATTCATCAGAGCAACACCATGGGGGAAAAGAGGGGGGAACATTGCAGGACAAATTTCTATGCTGGATCATGATTGTCTGCGAGACAGCTCTCCGCAGCGCTAGTATTTGGCCAGGCTGAAATCAGCGCCACGGGAAGCCAATCTGACAAGCGGAGTGCAACGAGCGCGGCGATATGGGGCCACTTGGCAGGTGGCCGAAGAAAGACGGCCGCCCCGCGAATGTGGTGCCAGAAGGCAAGTTTCAGCAGGGCGTTGCGGGCGAGCTTAATGTGTAGCCGCAGTTGTTCTAGGCGAGATTGTAGCCGAGAAGCTTTCCGTCTCCATTCACGAGACAAGAAAAGCAGAACGCAATGGTCTAGAGGGTTGAGAAGAAAAGTGCTCGTAGCGAGCTCGTTGCGGCAGAAGCGAAAGCCAGGAGCAGCGTGCTCGCTGCGAGAAGTAGACGGCGCTTCGCCTCCTTGGGAAGGAACTCGCGTCTGGGCACGAACGGCAGCCAGCGAAGCTTCAGAACAGCAGGCTGTTCTGCTCAGCGTACGAGCCTGAAGTGAGTGGCAAGGGCTAAGGGGACAGTTCCAAGGCATCTAGCTTTCCTGCTAGCAATGCCATTTCTACCCTGCTGTGGAAAACATTGTCCTTTGCCCTTCTGCTCCGAGAGGCAGAGAGCACCTCGCCAGACGCAGTGCAGAGGGAAAGGACACAGTATCCGAGGGAGCGTGGCGCCGCTTAGGCGGGCAAAGCAGAAAGGTGCCGCCCGGCACTGGCTTTGACTCCCTGAGCTTCCTTGCTAGGACAGCAGCTGCCGAAAGCTGGCAACTAGGCTGCCAGAGTGCAGAATGTAGGCGGTCTGGCACGCCTGCTTGCGGAAAGCCAGGATCAGCGAGACAGCGTGCTAGGCTCTGTTTCACAGCACCTTGGAGAACACGCGCTTGAAGAATGCCGTCTCTGTTCCGCAAAAGCTCTGCCACAGTGAAGCTGGAAGAAGCAGCCTGTGGCCACGGGCAGAGCTGGTCAACAGCTGCGCCTAACTTTCCCAAGCTGCGAGAGCATTCTCAGCCGAGTTCTGCTTTGACAGAGCTATTGCTGAACTTTTGCGGTCCCGGAGGCTGCTGAAACCAAGGCTGTGTTCTGCCTCTTCATTCTTGCCTTCCTGTGCTCCAGCGAGAAGTGAAGCTCTGGCACGGCATTCAGCTTTGCCGCCTCTCTGCACGGAAAGCACTAGACAGAACTAGTGTGCTTCGTCCATGCTCTCTCCTCGCTTTTATGGTCACTGCTCTGCTTTTTGCTTGGCAGCGTTCCAAGGGTCCACGGCATACCTCTTGCACAGCGAGAGGTGGCCGGCGAGGAATACTTGCTGGCTTAAGTCGTTCCATGCTCCAGGCATTCATCAGAGCAACACCATGGGGGAAAAGAGGGGGGAACATTGCAGGACAAATTTCTATGCTGGAACATGATTGTCTGCGAGACAGCTCTCCGCAGCGCTAGTATTTGGCCAGGCTGAAATCAGCGCCACGGGAAGCCAATCTGACAAGCGGAGTGCAACGAGCGCGGCGATATGGGGCCACTTGGCAGGTGGCCGAAGAAAGACGGCCGCCCCGCGAATGTGGTGCCAGAAGGCAAGTTTCAGCAGGGCGTTGCGGGCGAGCTTAATGTGTAGCCGCAGTTGTTCTAGGCGAGATTGTAGCCGAGAAGCTTTCCGTCTCCATTCACGAGACAAGAAAAGCAGAACGCAATGGTCTAGAGGGTTGAGAAGAAAAGTGCTCGTAGCGAGCTCGTTGCGGCAGAAGCGAAAGCCAGGAGCAGCGTGCTCGCTGCGAGAAGTAGACGGCGCTTCGCCTCCTTGGGAAGGAACTCGCGTCTGGGCACGAACGGCAGCCAGCGAAGCTTCAGAACAGCAGGCTGTTCTGCTCAGCGTACGAGCCTGAAGTGAGTGGCAAGGGCTAAGGGGACAGTTCCAAGGCATCTAGCTTTCCTGCTAGCAATGCCATTTCTACCCTGCTGTGGAAAACATTGTCCTTTGCCCTTCTGCTCCGAGAGGCAGAGAGCACCTCGCCAGACGCAGTGCAGAGGGAAAGGACACCGTATCCGAGGGAGCGTGGCGCCGCTTAGGCGGGCAAAGCAGAAAGGTGCCGCCCGGCACTGGCTTTGACTCCCTGAGCTTCCTTGCTAGGACAGCAGCTGCCGAAAGCTGGCAACTAGGCTGCCAGAGTGCAGAATGTAGGCGGTCTGGCACGCCTGCTTGCGGAAAGCCAGGATCAGCGAGACAGCGTGCTAGGCTCTGTTTCACAGCACCTTGGAGAACACGCGCTTGAAGAATGCCGTCTCTGTTCCGCAAAAGCTCTGCCACAGTGAAGCTGGAAGAAGCAGCCTGTGGCCACGGGCAGAGCTGGTCAACAGCTGCGCCTAACTTTCCCAAGCTGCGAGAGCATTCTCAGCCGAGTTCTGCTTTGACAGAGCTATTGCTGAACTTTTGCGGTCCCGGAGGCTGCTGAAACCAAGGCTGTGTTCTGCCTCTTCATTCTTGCCTTCCTGTGCTCCAGCGAGAAGTGAAGCTCTGGCACGGCATTCAGCTTTGCCGCCTCTCTGCCCGGAAAGCACTAGACAGAACTAGTGTGCTTCGTCCATGCTCTCTCCTCGCTTTTATGGTCACTGCTCTGCTTTTTGCTTGGCAGCGTTCCAAGGGTCCACGGCATACCTCTTGCACAGCGAGAGGTGGCCGGCGAGGAATACTTGCTGGCTTAAGTCGTTCCATGCTCCAGGCATTCATCAGAGCAACACCATGGGGGAAAAGAGGGGGGAACATTGCAGGACAAATTTCTATGCTGGAACATGATTGTCTGCGAGACAGCTCTCCGCAGCGCTAGTATTTGGCCAGGCTGAAATCAGCGCCACGGGAAGCCAATCTGACAAGCGGAGTGCAACGAGCGCGGCGATATGGGGCCACTTGGCAGGTGGCCGAAGAAAGACGGCTGCCCCGCGAATGTGGTGCCAGAAAGCAAGTTTCAGCAGGGCGTTCCGGGCGAGCTTAATGTGTAGCCGCAGTTGTTCTAGGCGAGATTGTAGCCGAGAAGCTTTCCGTCTCCATTCACGAGACAAGAAAAGCAGAACGCAATGGTCTAGAGGGTTGAGAAGAAAAGTGCTCGTAGCGAGCTCGTTGCGGCAGAAGCGAAAGCCAGGAGCAGCGTGCTCGGTGCGAGAAGTAGACGGCGCTTCGCCTCCTTGGGAAGGAAATGGCGTCTGGGCACGAACGGCAGCCAGCGAAGCTTCAGAACAGCAGGCTGTTCTGCTCAGCGTACGAGCCTGAAGTGAGTGGCAAGGGCTAAGGGGACAGTTCCAAGGCATCTAGCTTTCCTGCTAGCAATGCCATTTCTACCCTGCTGTGGAAAACATTGTCCTTTGCCCTTCTGCTCCGAGAGGCAGAGAGTACCTCGCCAGACGCAGTGCAGAGGGAAAGGACACAGTATCCGAGGGAGCGTGGCGCCGCTTAGGCGGGCAAAGCAGAAAGGTGCCGCCCGGCACGGGCTTTGACTCCCTGAGCTTCCTTGCTAGGACAGCAGCTGCCGAAAGCTGGCAACTAGGCTGCCAGAGTGCAGAATGTAGGCGGTCTGGCACGCCTGCTTGCCGAAAGCCAGGATCAGCGAGACAGCGTGCTAGGCTCTGTTGCACAGCATCTTGGAGAACACGCACTTGAAGAATGCCGTCTCTGTTCCGCAAAAGCTCTGCCACAGTGAAGGTGGAAGAAGCAGCCTGTGGCCACGGGCAGAGCTGGTCAACAGCTGCGCCTAACTTTCCCAAGCTGCGAGAGCATTCTCAGCCGAGTTCTGCTTTGACAGAGCTATTGCTGAACTTTTGCAGTCCCGGAGGCTGCTGAAACCAAGGCTGTGTTCTGCCTCTTCATTCTTGCCTTCCTGTGCTCCAGCGAGAAGTGAAGCTCTGGCACGGCATTCAGCTTTGCCGCCTCTCTGCCCGGAAAGCACTAGACAGAACTAGTGTGCTTCGTGCATGCTCTCTCCTCGCTTTTATGGTCACTGCTCTGCTTTTTGCTTGGCAGCGTTCCAAGGGTCCACGGCATACCTCTTGCGCAGCGAGAGGTGGCCGGCGAGGAATACTTGCTGGCTTAAGTCGTTCCATGCTCCAGGCATTCATCAGAGCAACACCATGGGGGAAAAGAGGGGGGAACATTGCAGGACAAATTTCTATGCTGGAACATGATTGTCTGCGAGACAGCTCTCCGCAGCGCTAGTATTTGGCCAGGCTGAAATCAGCGCCACGGGAAGCCAATCTGACAAGCGGAGTGCAACGAGCGCGGCGATATGGGGCCACTTGGCAGGTGGCCGAAGAAAGACGGCTGCCCCGCGAATGTGGTGCCAGAAAGCAAGTTTCAGCAGGGCGTTCCGGGCGAGCTTAATGTGTAGCCGCAGTTGTTCTAGGCGAGATTGTAGCCGAGAAGCTTTCCGTCTCCATTCACGAGACAAGAAAAGCAGAACGCAATGGTCTAGAGGGTTGAGAAGAAAAGTGCTCGTAGCGAGCTCGTTGCGGCAGAAGCGAAAGCCAGGAGCAGCGTGCTCGCTGCGAGAAGTAGACGGCGCTTCGCCTCCTTGGGAAGGAAATCGCGTCTGGGCACGAACGGCAGCCAGCGAAGCTTCAGAACAGCAGGCTGTTCTGCTCAGCGTACGAGCCTGAAGTGAGTGGCAAGGGCTAAGGGGACAGTTCCAAGGCATCTAGCTTTCCTGCTAGCAATGCCATTTCTACCCTGCTGTGGAAAACATTGTCCTTTGCCCTTCTGCTCCGAGAGGCAGAGAGCACCTCGCCAGACGCAGTGCAGAGGGAAAGGACACAGTATCCGAGGGAGCGTGGCGCCGCTTAGGCGGGCAAAGCAGAAAGGTGCCGCCCGGCACGGGCTTTGACTCCCTGAGCTTCCTTGCTAGGACAGCAGCTGCCGAAAGCTGGCAACTAGGCTGCCAGAGTGCAGAATGTAGGCGGTCTGGCACGCCTGCTTGCCGAAAGCCAGGATCAGCGAGACAGCGTGCTAGGCTCTGTTGCACAGCATCTTGGAGAACACGCACTTGAAGAATGCCGTCTCTGTTCCGCAAAAGCTCTGCCACAGTGAAGGTGGATGAAGCAGCCTGTGGCCACGGGCAGAGCTGGTCAACAGCTGCGCCTAACTTTCCCAAGCTGCGAGAGCATTCTCAGCCGAGTTCTGCTTTGACAGAGCTATTGCTGAACTTTTGCGGTCCCGGAGGCTGCTGAAACCAAGGCTGTGTTCTGCCTCTTCATTCTTGCCTTCCTGTGCTCCAGCGAGAAGTGAAGCTCTGGCACGGCATTCAGCTTTGCCGCCTCTCTGCACGGAAAGCACTAGACAGAACTAGTGTGCTTCGTGCATGCTCTCTCCTCGCTTTTATGGTCACTGCTCTGCTTTTTGCTTGGCAGCGTTCCAAGGGTCCACGGCATACCTCTTGCACAGCGAGAGGTGGCCGGCGAGGAATACTTGCTGGCTTAAGTCGTTCCATGCTCCAGGCATTCATCAGAGCAACACCATGGGGGAAAAGAGGGGGGAACATTGCAGGACAAATTTCTATGCTGGAACATGATTGTCTGCGAGACAGCTCTCCGCAGCGCTAGTATTTGGCCAGGCTGAAATCAGCGCCACGGGAAGCCAATCTGACAAGCGGAGTGCAACGAGCGCGGCGATATGGGGCCACTTGGCAGGTGGCCGAAGAAAGACGGCTGCCCCGCGAATGTGGTGCCAGAAGGCAAGTTTCAGCAGGGCGTTGCGGGCGAGCTTAATGTGTAGCCGCAGTTGTTCTAGGCGAGATTGTAGCCGAGAAGCTTTCCGTCTCCATTCACGAGACAAGAAAAGCAGAACGCAATGGTCTAGAGGGTTGAGAAGAAAAGTGCTCGTAGCGAGCTCGTTGCGGCAGAAGCGAAAGCCAGGAGCAGCGTGCTCGCTGCGAGAAGTAGACGGCGCTTCGCCTCCTTGGGAAGGAACTCGCGTCTGGGCACGAACGGCAGCCAGCGAAGCTTCAGAACAGCAGGCTGTTCTGCTCAGCGTACGAGCCTGAAGTGAGTGGCAAGGGCTAAGGGGACAGTTCCAAGGCATCTAGCTTTCCTGCTAGCAATGCCATTTCTACCCTGCTGTGGAAAACATTGTCCTTTGCCCTTCTGCTCCGAGAGGCAGAGAGCACCTCGGCAGACGCAATGCAGAGGGAAAGGACACAGTATCCGAGGGAGCGTGGCGCCGCTTAGGCGGGCAAAGCAGAAAGGTGCCGCCCGGCACTGGCTTTGACTCCCTGAGCTTCCTTGCTAGGACAGCAGCTGCCGAAAGCTGGCAACTAGGCTGCCAGAGTGCAGAATGTAGGCGGTCTGGCACGCCTGCTTGCCGAAAGCCAGGATCAGCGAGACAGCGTGCTATGCTCTGTTTCACAGCACCTTGGAGAACACGCGCTTGAAGAATGCCGTCTCTGTTCCGCAAAAGCTCTGCCACAGTGAAGCTGGAAGAAGCAGCCTGTGGCCACGGGCAGAGCTGGTCAACAGCTGCGCCTAACTTTCCCAAGCTGCGAGAGCATTCTCAGCCGAGTTCTGCTTTGACAGAGCTATTGCTGAACTTTTGCGGTCCCGGAGGCTGCTGAAACCAAGGCTGTGTTCTGCCTCTTCATTCTTGCCTTCCTGTGCTCCAGCGAGAAGTGAAGCTCTGGCACGGCATTCAGCTTTGCCGCCTCTCTGCCCGGAAAGCACTAGACAGAACTAGTGTGCTTCGTCCATGCTCTCTCCTCGCTTTTATGGTCACTGCTCTGCTTTTTGCTTGGCAGCGTTCCAAGGGTCCACGGCATACCTCTTGCACAGCGAGAGGTGGCCGGCGAGGAATACTTGCTGGCTTAAGTCGTTCCATGCTCCAGGCATTCATCAGAGCAACACCATGGGGGAAAAGAGGGGGGAACATTGCAGGACAAATTTCTATGCTGGAACATGATTGTCTGCGAGACAGCTCTCCGCAGCGCTAGTATTTGGCCAGGCTGAAATCAGCGCCACGGGAAGCCAATCTGACAAGCGGAGTGCAACGAGCGCGGCGATATGGGGCCACTTGGCAGGTGGCCGAAGAAAGACGGCTGCCCCGCGAATGTGGTGCCAGAAAGCAAGTTTCAGCAGGGCGTTGCGGGCGAGCTTAATGTGTAGCCGCAGTTGTTCTAGGCGAGATTGTAGCCGAGAAGCTTTCCGTCTCCATTCACGAGACAAGAAAAGCAGAACGCAATGGTCTAGAGGGTTGAGAAGAAAAGTGCTCGTAGCGAGCTCGTTGCGGCAGAAGCGAAAGCCAGGAGCAGCGTGCTCGCTGCGAGAAGTAGACGGCGCTTCGCCTCCTTGGGAAGGAAATCGCGTCTGGGCACGAACGGCAGCCAGCGAAGCTTCAGAACAGCAGGCTGTTCTGCTCAGCGTACGAGCCTGAAGTGAGTGGCAAGGGCTAAGGGGACAGTTCCAAGGCATCTAGCTTTCCTGCTAGCAATGCCATTTCTACCCTGCTGTGGAAAACATTGTCCTTTGCCCTTCTGCTCCGAGAGGCAGAGAGCACCTCGCCAGACGCAGTGCAGAGGGAAAGGACACAGTATCCGAGGGAGCGTGGCGCCGCTTAGGCGGGCAAAGCAGAAAGGTGCCGCCCGGCACTGGCTTTGACTCCCTGAGCTTCCTTGCTAGGACAGCAGCTGCCGAAAGCTGGCAACTAGGCTGCCAGAGTGCAGAATGTAGGCGGTCTGGCACGCCTGCTTGCCGAAAGCCAGGATCAGCGAGACAGCGTGCTAGGCTCTGTTGCACAGCATCTTGGAGAACACGCACTTGAAGAATGCCGTCTCTGTTCCGCAAAAGCTCTGCCACAGTGAAGGTGGATGAAGCAGCCTGTGGCCACGGGCAGAGCTGGTCAACAGCTGCGCCTAACTTTCCCAAGCTGCGAGAGCATTCTCAGCCGAGTTCTGCTTTGACAGAGCTATTGCTGAACTTTTGCGGTCCCGGAGGCTGCTGAAACCAAGGCTGTGTTCTGCCTCTTCATTCTTGCCTTCCTGTGCTCCAGCGAGAAGTGAAGCTCTGGCACGGCATTCAGCTTTGCCGCCTCTCTGCACGGAAAGCACTAGACAGAACTAGTGTGCTTCATGCATGCTCTCTCCTCGCTTTTATGGTCACTGCTCTGCTTTTTGCTTGGCAGCGTTCCAAGGGTCCACGGCATACCTCTTGCACAGCGAGAGGTGGCCGGCGAGGAATACTTGCTGGCTTAAGTCGTTCCATGCTCCAGGCATTCATCAGAGCAACACCACGGGGGAAAAGAGGGGGGAACATTGCAGGACAAATTTCTATGCTGGAACATGATTGTCTGCGAGACAGCTCTCCGCAGCGCTAGTATTTGGCCAGGCTGAAATCAGCGCCACGGGAAGCCAATCTGACAAGCGGAGTGCAACGAGCGCGGCGATATGGGGCCACTTGGCAGGTGGCCGAAGAAAGACGGCTGCCCCGCGAATGTGGTGCCAGAAGGCAAGTTTCAGCAGGGCGTTGCGGGCGAGCTTAATGTGTAGCCGCAGTTGTTCTAGGCGAGATTGTAGCCGAGAAGCTTTCCGTCTCCATTCACGAGACAAGAAAAGCAGAACGCAATGGTCTAGAGGGTTGAGAAGAAAAGTGCTCGTAGCGAGCTCGTTGCGGCAGAAGCGAAAGCCAGGAGCAGCGTGCTCGCTGCGAGAAGTAGACGGCGCTTCGCCTCCTTGGGAAGGAACTCGCGTCTGGGCACGAACGGCAGCCAGCGAAGCTTCAGAACAGCAGGCTGTTCTGCTCAGCGTACGAGCCTGAAGTGAGTGGCAAGGGCTAAGGGGACAGTTCCAAGGCATCTAGCTTTCCTGCTAGCAATGCCATTTCTACCCTGCTGTGGAAAACATTGTCCTTTGCCCTTCTGCTCCGAGAGGCAGAGAGCACCTCGGCAGACGCAATGCAGAGGGAAAGGACACAGTATCCGAGGGAGCGTGGCGCCGCTTAGGCGGGCAAAGCAGAAAGGTGCCGCCCGGCACTGGCTTTGACTCCCTGAGCTTCCTTGCTAGGACAGCAGCTGCCGAAAGCTGGCAACTAGGCTGCCAGAGTGCAGAATGTAGGCGGTCTGGCACGCCTGCTTGCCGAAAGCCAGGATCAGCGAGACAGCGTGCTATGCTCTGTTTCACAGCACCTTGGAGAACACGCGCTTGAAGAATGCCGTCTCTGTTCCGCAAAAGCTCTGCCACAGTGAAGCTGGAAGAAGCAGCCTGTGGCCACGGGCAGAGCTGGTCAACAGCTGCGCCTAACTTTCCCAAGCTGCGAGAGCATTCTCAGCCGAGTTCTGCTTTGACAGAGCTATTGCTGAACTTTTGCGGTCCCGGAGGCTGCTGAAACCAAGGCTGTGTTCTGCCTCTTCATTCTTGCCTTCCTGTGCTCCAGCGAGAAGTGAAGCTCTGGCACGGCATTCAGCTTTGCCGCCTCTCTGCCCGGAAAGCACTAGACAGAACTAGTGTGCTTCGTCCATGCTCTCTCCTCGCTTTTATGGTCACTGCTCTGCTTTTTGCTTGGCAGCGTTCCAAGGGTCCACGGCATACCTCTTGCACAGCGAGAGGTGGCCGGCGAGGAATACTTGCTGGCTTAAGTCGTTCCATGCTCCAGGCATTCATCAGAGCAACACCATGGGGGAAAAGAGGGGGGAACATTGCAGGACAAATTTCTATGCTGGAACATGATTGTCTGCGAGACAGCTCTCCGCAGCGCTAGTATTTGGCCAGGCTGAAATCAGCGCCACGGGAAGCCAATCTGACAAGCGGAGTGCAACGAGCGCGGCGATATGGGGCCACTTGGCAGGTGGCCGAAGAAAGACGGCTGCCCCGCGAATGTGGTGCCAGAAAGCAAGTTTCAGCAGGGCGTTCCGGACGAGCTTAATGTGTAGCCGCAGTTGTTCTAGGCGAGATTGTAGCCGAGAAGCTTTCCGTCTCCATTCACGAGACAAGAAAAGCAGAACGCAATGGTCTAGAGGGTTGAGAAGAAAAGTGCTCGTAGCGAGCTCGTTGCGGCAGAAGCGAAAGCCAGGAGCAGCGTGCTCGCTGCGAGAAGTAGACGGCGCTTCGCCTCCTTGGGAAGGAAATCGCGTCTGGGCACGAACGGCAGCCAGCGAAGCTTCAGAACAGCAGGCTGTTCTGCTCAGCGTACGAGCCTGAAGTGAGTGGCAAGGGCTAAGGGGACAGTTCCAAGGCATCTAGCTTTCCTGCTAGCAATGCCATTTCTACCCTGCTGTGGAAAACATTGTCCTTTGCCCTTCTGCTCCGAGAGGCAGAGAGCACCTCGGCAGACGCAGTGCAGAGGGAAAGGACACAGTATCCGAGGGAGCGTGGCGCCGCTTAGGCGGGCAAAGCAGAAAGGTGCCGCCCGGCACTGGCTTTGACTCCCTGAGCTTCCTTGCTAGGACAGCAGCTGCCGAAAGCTGGCAACTAGGCTGCCAGAGTGCAGAATGTAGGCGGTCTGGCACGCCTGCTTGCCGAAAGCCAGGATCAGCGAGACAGCGTGCTAGGCTCTGTTTCACAGCACCTTGGAGAACACGCGCTTGAAGAATGCCGTCTCTGTTCCGCAAAAGCTCTGCCACAGTGAAGCTGGAAGAAGCAGCCTGTGGCCACGGGCAGAGCTGGTCAACAGCTGCGCCTAACTTTCCCAAGCTGCGAGAGCATTCTCAGCCGAGTTCTGCTTTGACAGAGCTATTGCTGAACTTTTGCGGTCCCGGAGGCTGCTGAAACCAAGGCTGTGTTCTGCCTCTTCATTCTTGCCTTCCTGTGCTCCAGCGAGAAGTGAAGCTCTGGCACGGCATTCAGCTTTGCCGCCTCTCTGCCCGGAAAGCACTAGACAGAACTAGTGTGCTTCGTCCATGCTCTCTCCTCGCTTTTATGGTCACTGCTCTGCTTTTTGCTTGGCAGCGTTCCAAGGGTCCACGGCATACCTCTTGCACAGCGAGAGGTGGCCGGCGAGGAATACTTGCTGGCTTAAGTCGTTCCATGCTCCAGGCATTCATCAGAGCAACACCATGGGGGAAAAGAGGGGGGAACATTGCAGGACAAATTTCTATGCTGGATCATGATTGTCTGCGAGACAGCTCTCCGCAGCGCTAGTATTTGGCCAGGCTGAAATCAGCGCCACGGGAAGCCAATCTGACAAGCGGAGTGCAACGAGCGCGGCGATATGGGGCCACTTGGCAGGTGGCCGAAGAAAGACGGCCGCCCCGCGAATGTGGTGCCAGAAGGCAAGTTTCAGCAGGGCGTTGCGGGCGAGCTTAATGTGTAGCCGCAGTTGTTCTAGGCGAGATTTTAGCCGAGAAGCTTTCCGTCTCCATTCACGAGACAAGAAAAGCAGAACGCAATGGTCTAGAGGGTTGAGAAGAAAAGTGCTCGTAGCGAGCTCGTTGCGGCAGAAGCGAAAGCCAGGAGCAGCGTGCTCGCTGCGAGAAGTAGACGGCGCTTCGCCTCCTTGGGAAGGAAATGGCGTCTGGGCACGAACGGCAGCCAGCGAAGCTTCAGAACAGCAGGCTGTTCTGCTCAGCGTACGAGCCTGAAGTGAGTGGCAAGGGCTAAGGGGACAGTTCCAAGGCATCTAGCTTTCCTGCTAGCAATGCCATTTCTACCCTGCTGTGGAAAACATTGTCCTTTGCCCTTCTGCTCCGAGAGGCAGAGAGTACCTCGGCAGACGCAGTGCAGAGGGAAAGGACACAGTATCCGAGGGAGCGTGGCGCCGCTTAGGCGGGCAAAGCAGAAAGGTGCCGCCCGGCACTGGCTTTGACTCCCTGAGCTTCCTTGCTAGGACAGCAGCTGCCGAAAGCTGGCAACTAGGCTGCCAGAGTGCAGAATGTAGGCGGTCTGGCACGCCTGCTTGCCGAAAGCCAGGATCAGCGAGACAGCGTGCTAGGCTCTGTTGCACAGCATCTTGGAGAACACGCACTTGAAGAATGCCGTCTCTGTTCCGCAAAAGCTCTGCCACAGTGAAGGTGGAAGAAGCAGCCTGTGGCCACGGGCAGAGCTGGTCAACAGCTGCGCCTAACTTTCCCACGCTGCGAGAGCATTCTCAGCCGAGTTCTGCTTTGACAGAGCTATTGCTGAACTTTTGCAGTCCCGGAGGCTGCTGAAACCAAGGCTGTGTTCTGCCTCTTCATTCTTGCCTTCCTGTGCTCCAGCGAGAAGTGAAGCTCTGGCACGGCATTCAGCTTTGCCGCCTCTCTGCCCGGAAAGCACTAGACAGAACTAGTGTGCTTCGTGCATGCTCTCTCCTCGCTTTTATGGTCACTGCTCTGCTTTTTGCTTGGCAGCGTTCCAAGGGTCCACGGCATACCTCTTGCGCAGCGAGAGGTGGCCGGCGAGGAATACTTGCTGGCTTAAGTCGTTCCATGCTCCAGGCATTCATCAGAGCAACACCATGGGGGAAAAGAGGGGGGAACATTGCAGGACAAATTTCTATGCTGGAACATGATTGTCTGCGAGACAGCTCTCCGCAGCGCTAGTATTTGGCCAGGCTGAAATCAGCGCCACGGGAAGCCAATCTGACAAGCGGAGTGCAACGAGCGCGGCGATATGGGGCCACTTGGCAGGTGGCCGAAGAAAGACGGCTGCCCCGCGAATGTGGTGCCAGAAAGCAAGTTTCAGCAGGGCGTTCCGGACGAGCTTAATGTGTAGCCGCAGTTGTTCTAGGCGAGATTGTAGCCGAGAAGCTTTCCGTCTCCATTCACGAGACAAGAAAAGCAGAACGCAATGGTCTAGAGGGTTGAGAAGAAAAGTGCTCGTAGCGAGCTCGTTGCGGCAGAAGCGAAAGCCAGGAGCAGCGTGCTCGCTGCGAGAAGTAGACGGCGCTTCGCCTCCTTGGGAAGGAACTCGCGTCTGGGCACGAACGGCAGCCAGCGAAGCTTCAGAACAGCAGGCTGTTCTGCTCAGCGTACGAGCCTGAAGTGAGTGGCAAGGGCTAAGGGGACAGTTCCAAGGCATCTAGCTTTCCTGCTAGCAATGCCATTTCTACCCTGCTGTGGAAAACATTGTCCTTTGCCCTTCTGCTCCGAGAGGCAGAGAGCACCTCGGCAGACGCAGTGCAGAGGGAAAGGACACAGTATCCGAGGGAGCGTGGCGCCGCTTAGGCGGGCAAAGCAGAAAGGTGCCGCCCGGCACTGGCTTTGACTCCCTGAGCTTCCTTGCTAGGACAGCAGCTGCCGAAAGCTGGCAACTAGGCTGCCAGAGTGCAGAATGTCGGCGGTCTGGCACGCCTGCTTGCCGAAAGCCAGGATCAGCGAGACAGCGTGCTAGGCTCTGTTGCACAGCATCTTGGAGAACACGCACTTGAAGAATGCCGTCTCTGTTCCGCAAAAGCTCTGCCACAGTGAAGGTGGAAGAAGCAGCCTGTGGCCACGGGCAGAGCTGGTCAACAGCTGCGCCTAACTTGCCCAAGCTGCGAGAGCATTCTCAGCCGAGTTCTGCTTTGACAGAGCTATTGCTGAACTTTTGCAGCCCCGGAGGCTGCTGAAACCAAGGCTGTGTTCTGCCTCTTCATTCTTGCCTTCCTGTGCTCCAGCGAGAAGTGAAGCTCTGGCACGGCATTCAGCTTTGCCGCCTCTCTGCACGGAAAGCACTAGACAGAACTAGTGTGCTTCGTGCATGCTCTCTCCTCGCTTTTATGGTCACTGCTCTGCTTTTTGCTTGGCAGCGTTCCAAGGGTCCACGGCATACCTCTTGCACAGCGAGAGGTGGCCGGCGAGGAATACTTGCTGGCTTAAGTCGTTCCATGCTCCAGGCATTCATCAGAGCAACACCACGGGGGAAAAGAGGGGGGAACATTGCAGGACAAATTTCTATGCTGGAACATGATTGTCTGCGAGACAGCTCTCCGCAGCGCTAGTATTTGGCCAGGCTGAAATCAGCGCCACGGGAAGCCAATCTGACAAGCGGAGTGCAACGAGCGCGGCGATATGGGGCCACTTGGCAGGTGGCCGAAGAAAGACGGCTGCCCCGCGAATGTGGTGCCAGAAGGCAAGTTTCAGCAGGGCGTTGCGGGCGAGCTTAATGTGTAGCCGCAGTTGTTCTAGGCGAGATTGTAGCCGAGAAGCTTTCCGTCTCCATTCACGAGACAAGAAAAGCAGAACGCAATGGTCTAGAGGGTTGAGAAGAAAAGTGCTCGTAGCGAGCTCGTTGCGGCAGAAGCGAAAGCCAGGAGCAGCGTGCTCGCTGCGAGAAGTAGACGGCGCTTCGCCTCCTTGGGAAGGAAATCGCGTCTGGGCACGAACGGCAGCCAGCGAAGCTTCAGAACAGCAGGCTGTTCTGCTCAGCGTACGAGCCTGAAGTGAGTGGCAAGGGCTAAGGGGACAGTTCCAAGGCATCTAGCTTTCCTGCTAGCAATGCCATTTCTACCCTGCTGTGGAAAACATTGTCCTTTGCCCTTCTGCTCCGAGAGGCAGAGAGCACCTCGGCAGACGCAGTGCAGAGGGAAAGGACACAGTATCCGAGGGAGCGTGGCGCCGCTTAGGCGGGCAAAGCAGAAAGGTGCCGCCCGGCACTGGCTTTGACTCCCTGAGCTTCCTTGCTAGGACAGCAGCTGCCGAAAGCTGGCAACTAGGCTGCCAGAGTGCAGAATGTCGGCGGTCTGGCACGCCTGCTTGCCGAAAGCCAGGATCAGCGAGACAGCGTGCTAGGCTCTGTTTCACAGCACCTTGGAGAACACGCGCTTGAAGAATGCCGTCTCTGTTCCGCAAAAGCTCTGCCACAGTGAAGCTGGAAGAAGCAGCCTGTGGCCACGGGCAGAGCTGGTCAACAGCTGCGCCTAACTTTCCCAAGCTGCGAGAGCATTCTCAGCCGAGTTCTGCTTTGACAGAGCTATTGCTGAACTTTTGCGGTCCCGGAGGCTGCTGAAACCAAGGCTGTGTTCTGCCTCTTCATTCTTGCCTTCCTGTGCTCCAGCGAGAAGTGAAGCTCTGGCACGGCATTCAGCTTTGCCGCCTCTCTGCCCGGAAAGCACTAGACAGAACTAGTGTGCTTCGTGCATGCTCTCTCCTCGCTTTTATGGTCACTGCTCTGCTTTTTGCTTGGCAGCGTTCCAAGGGTCCACGGCATACCTCTTGCACAGCGAGAGGTGGCCGGCGAGGAATACTTGCTGGCTTAAGTCGTTCCATGCTCCAGGCATTCATCAGAGCAACACCATGGGGGAAAAGAGGGGGGAACATTGCAGGACAAATTTCTATGCTGGATCATGATTGTCTGCGAGACAGCTCTCCGCAGCGCTAGTATTTGGCCAGGCTGAAATCAGCGCCACGGGAAGCCAATCTGACAAGCGGAGTGCAACGAGCGCGGCGATATGGGGCCACTTGGCAGGTGGCCGAAGAAAGACGGCCGCCCCGCGAATGTGGTGCCAGAAGGCAAGTTTCAGCAGGGCGTTGCGGGCGAGCTTAATGTGTAGCCGCAGTTGTTCTAGGCGAGATTGTAGCCGAGAAGCTTTCCGTCTCCATTCACGAGACAAGAAAAGCAGAACGCAATGGTCTAGAGGGTTGAGAAGAAAAGTGCTCGTAGCGAGCTCGTTGCGGCAGAAGCGAAAGCCAGGAGCAGCGTGCTCGCTGCGAGAAGTAGACGGCGCTTCGCCTCCTTGGGAAGGAACTCGCGTCTGGGCACGAACGGCAGCCAGCGAAGCTTCAGAACAGCAGGCTGTTCTGCTCAGCGTACGAGCCTGAAGTGAGTGGCAAGGGCTAAGGGGACAGTTCCAAGGCATCTAGCTTTCCTGCTAGCAATGCCATTTCTACCCTGCTGTGGAAAACATTGTCCTTTGCCCTTCTGCTCCGAGAGGCAGAGAGTACCTCGGCAGACGCAGTGCAGAGGGAAAGGACACAGTATCCGAGGGAGCGTGGCGCCGCTTAGGCGGGCAAAGCAGAAAGGTGCCGCCCGGCACTGGCTTTGACTCCCTGAGCTTCCTTGCTAGGACAGCAGCTGCCGAAAGCTGGCAACTAGGCTGCCAGAGTGCAGAATGTAGGCGGTCTGGCACGCCTGCTTGCCGAAAGCCAGGATCAGCGAGACAGCGTGCTAGGCTCTGTTTCACAGCACCTTGGAGAACACGCGCTTGAAGAATGCCGTCTCTGTTCCGCAAAAGCTCTGCCACAGTGAAGCTGGAAGAAGCAGCCTGTGGCCACGGGCAGAGCTGGTCAACAGCTGCGCCTAACTTTCCCAAGCTGCGAGAGCATTCTCAGCCGAGTGCTGCTTTGACAGAGCTATTGCTGAACTTTTGCGGTCCCGGAGGCTGCTGAAACCAAGGCTGTGTTCTGCCTCTTCATTCTTGCCTTCCTGTGCTCCAGCGAGAAGTGAAGCTCTGGCACGGCATTCAGCTTTGCCGCCTCTCTGCCCGGAAAGCACTAGACAGAACTAGTGTGCTTCGTCCATGCTCTCTCCTCGCTTTTATGGTCACTGCTCTGCTTTTTGCTTGGCAGCGTTCCAAGGGTCCACGGCATACCTCTTGCACAGCGAGAGGTGGCCGGCGAGGAATACTTGCTGGCTTAAGTCGTTCCATGCTCCAGGCATTCATCAGAGCAACACCATGGGGGAAAAGAGGGGGGAACATTGCAGGACAAATTTCTATGCTGGAACATGATTGTCTGCGAGACAGCTCTCCGCAGCGCTAGTATTTGGCCAGGCTGAAATCAGCGCCACGGGAAGCCAATCTGACAAGCGGAGTGCAACGAGCGCGGCGATATGGGGCCACTTGGCAGGTGGCCGAAGAAAGACGGCTGCCCCGCGAATGTGGTGCCAGAAAGCAAGTTTCAGCAGGGCGTTCCGGGCGAGCTTAATGTGTAGCCGCAGTTGTTCTAGGCGAGATTGTAGCCGAGAAGCTTTCCGTCTCCATTCACGAGACAAGAAAAGCAGAACGCAATGGTCTAGAGGGTTGAGAAGAAAAGTGCTCGTAGCGAGCTCGTTGCGGCAGAAGCGAAAGCCAGGAGCAGCGTGCTCGCTGCGAGAAGTAGACGGCGCTTCGCCTCCTTGGGAAGGAAATCGCGTCTGGGCACGAACGGCAGCCAGCGAAGCTTCAGAACAGCAGGCTGTTCTGCTCAGCGTACGAGCCTGAAGTGAGTGGCAAGGGCTAAGGGGACAGTTCCAAGGCATCTAGCTTTCCTGCTAGCAATGCCATTTCTACCCTGCTGTGGAAAACATTGTCCTTTGCCCTTCTGCTCCGAGAGGCAGAGAGCACCTCGCCAGACGCAGTGCAGAGGGAAAGGACACAGTATCCGAGGGAGCGTGGCGCCGCTTAGGCGGGCAAAGCAGAAAGGTGCCGCCCGGCACGGGCTTTGACTCCCTGAGCTTCCTTGCTAGGACAGCAGCTGCCGAAAGCTGGCAACTAGGCTGCCAGAGTGCAGAATGTAGGCGGTCTGGCACGCCTGCTTGCCGAAAGCCAGGATCAGCGAGACAGCGTGCTAGGCTCTGTTGCACAGCATCTTGGAGAACACGCACTTGAAGAATGCCGTCTCTGTTCCGCAAAAGCTCTGCCACAGTGAAGGTGGATGAAGCAGCCTGTGGCCACGGGCAGAGCTGGTCAACAGCTGCGCCTAACTTTCCCAAGCTGCGAGAGCATTCTCAGCCGAGTTCTGCTTTGACAGAGCTATTGCTGAACTTTTGCGGTCCCGGAGGCTGCTGAAACCAAGGCTGTGTTCTGCCTCTTCATTCTTGCCTTCCTGTGCTCCAGCGAGAAGTGAAGCTCTGGCACGGCATTCAGCTTTGCCGCCTCTCTGCCCGGAAAGCACTAGACAGAACTAGTGTGCTTCGTGCATGCTCTCTCCTCGCTTTTATGGTCACTGCTCTGCTTTTTGCTTGGCAGCGTTCCAAGGGTCCACGGCATACCTCTTGCACAGCGAGAGGTGGCCGGCGAGGAATACTTGCTGGCTTAAGTCGTTCCATGCTCCAGGCATTCATCAGAGCAACACCATGGGGGAAAAGAGGGGGGAACATTGCAGGACAAATTTCTATGCTGGAACATGATTGTCTGCGAGACAGCTCTCCGCAGCGCTAGTATTTGGCCAGGCTGAAATCAGCGCCACGGGAAGCCAATCTGACAAGCGGAGTGCAACGAGCGCGGCGATATGGGGCCACTTGGCAGGTGGCCGAAGAAAGACGGCTGCCCCGCGAATGTGGTGCCAGAAGGCAAGTTTCAGCAGGGCGTTGCGGGCGAGCTTAATGTGTAGCCGCAGTTGTTCTAGGCGAGATTGTAGCCGAGAAGCTTTCCGTCTCCATTCACGAGACAAGAAAAGCAGAACGCAATGGTCTAGAGGGTTGAGAAGAAAAGTGCTCGTAGCGAGCTCGTTGCGGCAGAAGCGAAAGCCAGGAGCAGCGTGCTCGCTGCGAGAAGTAGACGGCGCTTCGCCTCCTTGGGAAGGAAATGGCGTCTGGGCACGAACGGCAGCCAGCGAAGCTTCAGAACAGCAGGCTGTTCTGCTCAGCGTACGAGCCTGAAGTGAGTGGCAAGGGCTAAGGGGACAGTTCCAAGGCATCTAGCTTTCCTGCTAGCAATGCCATTTCTACCCTGCTGTGGAAAACATTGTCCTTTGCCCTTCTGCTCCGAGAGGCAGAGAGCACCTCGGCAGACGCAGTGCAGAGGGAAAGGACACAGTATCCGAGGGAGCGTGGCGCCGCTTAGGCGGGCAAAGCAGAAAGGTGCCGCCCGGCACTGGCTTTGACTCCCTGAGCTTCCTTGCTAGGACAGCAGCTGCCGAAAGCTGGCAACTAGGCTGCCAGAGTGCAGAATGTAGGCGGTCTGGCACGCCTGCTTGCCGAAAGCCAGGATCAGCGAGACAGCGTGCTAGGCTCTGTTTCACAGCACCTTGGAGAACACGCGCTTGAAGAATGCCGTCTCTGTTCCGCAAAAGCTCTGCCACAGTGAAGCTGGAAGAAGCAGCCTGTGGCCACGGGCAGAGCTGGTCAACAGCTGCGCCTAACTTTCCCAAGCTGCGAGAGCATTCTCAGCCGAGTTCTGCTTTGACAGAGCTATTGCTGAACTTTTGCGGTCCCGGAGGCTGCTGAAACCAAGGCTGTGTTCTGCCTCTTCATTCTTGCCTTCCTGTGCTCCAGCGAGAAGTGAAGCTCTGGCACGGCATTCAGCTTTGCCGCCTCTCTGCCCGGAAAGCACTAGACAGAACTAGTGTGCTTCGTGCATGCTCTCTCCTCGCTTTTATGGTCACTGCTCTGCTTTTTGCTTGGCAGCGTTCCAAGGGTCCACGGCATACCTCTTGCACAGCGAGAGGTGGCCGGCGAGGAATACTTGCTGGCTTAAGTCGTTCCATGCTCCAGGCATTCATCAGAGCAACACCATGGGGGAAAAGAGGGGGGAACATTGCAGGACAAATTTCTATGCTGGAACATGATTGTCTGCGAGACAGCTCTCCGCAGCGCTAGTATTTGGCCAGGCTGAAATCAGCGCCACGGGAAGCCAATCTGACAAGCGGAGTGCAACGAGCGCGGCGATATGGGGCCACTTGGCAGGTGGCCGAAGAAAGACGGCTGCCCCGCGAATGTGGTGCCAGAAAGCAAGTTTCAGCAGGGCGTTCCGGACGAGCTTAATGTGTAGCCGCAGTTGTTCTAGGCGAGATTGTAGCCGAGAAGCTTTCCGTCTCCATTCACGAGACAAGAAAAGCAGAACGCAATGGTCTAGAGGGTTGAGAAGAAAAGTGCTCGTAGCGAGCTCGTTGCGGCAGAAGCGAAAGCCAGGAGCAGCGTGCTCGCTGCGAGAAGTAGACGGCGCTTCGCCTCCTTGGGAAGGAAATCGCGTCTGGGCACGAACGGCAGCCAGCGAAGCTTCAGAACAGCAGGCTGTTCTGCTCAGCGTACGAGCCTGAAGTGAGTGGCAAGGGCTAAGGGGACAGTTCCAAGGCATCTAGCTTTCCTGCTAGCAATGCCATTTCTACCCTGCTGTGGAAAACATTGTCCTTTGCCCTTCTGCTCCGAGAGGCAGAGAGCACCTCGCCAGACGCAGTGCAGAGGGAAAGGACACAGTATCCGAGGGAGCGTGGCGCCGCTTAGGCGGGCAAAGCAGAAAGGTGCCGCCCGGCACTGGCTTTGACTCCCTGAGCTTCCTTGCTAGGACAGCAGCTGCCGAAAGCTGGCAACTAGGCTGCCAGAGTGCAGAATGTAGGCGGTCTGGCACGCCTGCTTGCCGAAAGCCAGGATCAGCGAGACAGCGTGCTAGGCTCTGTTTCACAGCACCTTGGAGAACACGCGCTTGAAGAATGCCGTCTCTGTTCCGCAAAAGCTCTGCCACAGTGAAGCTGGAAGAAGCAGCCTGTGGCCACGGGCAGAGCTGGTCAACAGCTGCGCCTAACTTTCCCAAGCTGCGAGAGCATTCTCAGCCGAGTTCTGCTTTGACAGAGCTATTGCTGAACTTTTGCGGTCCCGGAGGCTGCTGAAACCAAGGCTGTGTTCTGCCTCTTCATTCTTGCCTTCCTGTGCTCCAGCGAGAAGTGAAGCTCTGGCACGGCATTCAGCTTTGCCGCCTCTCTGCCCGGAAAGCACTAGACAGAACTAGTGTGCTTCGTCCATGCTCTCTCCTCGCTTTTATGGTCACTGCTCTGCTTTTTGCTTGGCAGCGTTCCAAGGGTCCACGGCATACCTCTTGCACAGCGAGAGGTGGCCGGCGAGGAATACTTGCTGGCTTAAGTCGTTCCATGCTCCAGGCATTCATCAGAGCAACACCATGGGGGAAAAGAGGGGGGAACATTGCAGGACAAATTTCTATGCTGGATCATGATTGTCTGCGAGACAGCTCTCCGCAGCGCTAGTATTTGGCCAGGCTGAAATCAGCGCCACGGGAAGCCAATCTGACAAGCGGAGTGCAACGAGCGCGGCGATATGGGGCCACTTGGCAGGTGGCCGAAGAAAGACGGCCGCCCCGCGAATGTGGTGCCAGAAGGCAAGTTTCAGCAGGGCGTTGCGGGCGAGCTTAATGTGTAGCCGCAGTTGTTCTAGGCGAGATTTTAGCCGAGAAGCTTTCCGTCTCCATTCACGAGACAAGAAAAGCAGAACGCAATGGTCTAGAGGGTTGAGAAGAAAAGTGCTCGTAGCGAGCTCGTTGCGGCAGAAGCGAAAGCCAGGAGCAGCGTGCTCGCTGCGAGAAGTAGACGGCGCTTCGCCTCCTTGGGAAGGAACTCGCGTCTGGGCACGAACGGCAGCCAGCGAAGCTTCAGAACAGCAGGCTGTTCTGCTCAGCGTACGAGCCTGAAGTGAGTGGCAAGGGCTAAGGGGACAGTTCCAAGGCATCTAGCTTTCCTGCTAGCAATGCCATTTCTACCCTGCTGTGGAAAACATTGTCCTTTGCCCTTCTGCTCCGAGAGGCAGAGAGTACCTCGGCAGACGCAGTGCAGAGGGAAAGGACACAGTATCCGAGGGAGCGTGGCGCCGCTTAGGCGGGCAAAGCAGAAAGGTGCCGCCCGGCACTGGCTTTGACTCCCTGAGCTTCCTTGCTAGGACAGCAGCTGCCGAAAGCTGGCAACTAGGCTGCCAGAGTGCAGAATGTAGGCGGTCTGGCACGCCTGCTTGCCGAAAGCCAGGATCAGCGAGACAGCGTGCTAGGCTCTGTTGCACAGCATCTTGGAGAACACGCACTTGAAGAATGCCGTCTCTGTTCCGCAAAAGCTCTGCCACAGTGAAGGTGGAAGAAGCAGCCTGTGGCCACGGGCAGAGCTGGTCAACAGCTGCGCCTAACTTTCCCACGCTGCGAGAGCATTCTCAGCCGAGTTCTGCTTTGACAGAGCTATTGCTGAACTTTTGCAGTCCCGGAGGCTGCTGAAACCAAGGCTGTGTTCTGCCTCTTCATTCTTGCCTTCCTGTGCTCCAGCGAGAAGTGAAGCTCTGGCACGGCATTCAGCTTTGCCGCCTCTCTGCCCGGAAAGCACTAGACAGAACTAGTGTGCTTCGTCCATGCTCTCTCCTCGCTTTTATGGTCACTGCTCTGCTTTTTGCTTGGCAGCGTTCCAAGGGTCCACGGCATACCTCTTGCACAGCGAGAGGTGGCCGGCGAGGAATACTTGCTGGCTTAAGTCGTTCCATGCTCCAGGCATTCATCAGAGCAACACCATGGGGGAAAAGAGGGGGGAACATTGCAGGACAAATTTCTATGCTGGAACATGATTGTCTGCGAGACAGCTCTCCGCAGCGCTAGTATTTGGCCAGGCTGAAATCAGCGCCACGGGAAGCCAATCTGACAAGCGGAGTGCAACGAGCGCGGCGATATGGGGCCACTTGGCAGGTGGCCGAAGAAAGACGGCTGCCCCGCGAATGTGGTGCCAGAAAGCAAGTTTCAGCAGGGCGTTCCGGACGAGCTTAATGTGTAGCCGCAGTTGTTCTAGGCGAGATTGTAGCCGAGAAGCTTTCCGTCTCCATTCACGAGACAAGAAAAGCAGAACGCAATGGTCTAGAGGGTTGAGAAGAAAAGTGCTCGTAGCGAGCTCGTTGCGGCAGAAGCGAAAGCCAGGAGCAGCGTGCTCGCTGCGAGAAGTAGACGGCGCTTCGCCTCCTTGGGAAGCAAATCGCGTCTGGGCACGAACGGCAGCCAGCGAAGCTTCAGAACAGCAGGCTGTTCTGCTCAGCGTACGAGCCTGAAGTGAGTGGCAAGGGCTAAGGGGACAGTTCCAAGGCATCTAGCTTTCCTGCTAGCAATGCCATTTCTACCCTGCTGTGGAAAACATTGTCCTTTGCCCTTCTGCTCCGAGAGGCAGAGAGCACCTCGGCAGACGCAGTGCAGAGGGAAAGGACACAGTATCCGAGGGAGCGTGGCGCCGCTTAGGCGGGCAAAGCAGAAAGGTGCCGCCCGGCACTGGCTTTGACTCCCTGAGCTTCCTTGCTAGGACAGCAGCTGCCGAAAGCTGGCAACTAGGCTGCCAGAGTGCAGAATGTCGGCGGTCTGGCACGCCTGCTTGCCGAAAGCCAGGATCAGCGAGACAGCGTGCTAGGCTCTGTTGCACAGCATCTTGGAGAACACGCACTTGAAGAATGCCGTCTCTGTTCCGCAAAAGCTCTGCCACAGTGAAGGTGGATGAAGCAGCCTGTGGCCACGGGCAGAGCTGGTCAACAGCTGCGCCTAACTTTCCCAAGCTGCGAGAGCATTCTCAGCCGAGTTCTGCTTTGACAGAGCTATTGCTGAACTTTTGCAGCCCCGGAGGCTGCTGAAACCAAGGCTGTGTTCTGCCTCTTCATTCTTGCCTTCCTGTGCTCCAGCGAGAAGTGAAGCTCTGGCACGGCATTCGGCTTTGCCGCCTCTCTGCACGGAAAGCACTAGACAGAACTAGTGTGCTTCGTGCATGCTCTCTCCTCGCTTTTATGGTCACTGCTCTGCTTTTTGCTTGGCAGCGTTCCAAGGGTCCACGGCATACCTCTTGCACAGCGAGAGGTGGCCGGCGAGGAATACTTGCTGGCTTAAGTCGTTCCATGCTCCAGGCATTCATCAGAGCAACACCACGGGGGAAAAGAGGGGGGAACATTGCAGGACAAATTTCTATGCTGGAACATGATTGTCTGCGAGACAGCTCTCCGCAGCGCTAGTATTTGGCCAGGCTGAAATCAGCGCCACGGGAAGCCAATCTGACAAGCGGAGTGCAACGAGCGCGGCGATATGGGGCCACTTGGCAGGTGGCCGAAGAAAGACGGCTGCCCCGCGAATGTGGTGCCAGAAGGCAAGTTTCAGCAGGGCGTTGCGGGCGAGCTTAATGTGTAGCCGCAGTTGTTCTAGGCGAGATTGTAGCCGAGAAGCTTTCCGTCTCCATTCACGAGACAAGAAAAGCAGAACGCAATGGTCTAGAGGGTTGAGAAGAAAAGTGCTCGTAGCGAGCTCGTTGCGGCAGAAGCGAAAGCCAGGAGCAGCGTGCTCGCTGCGAGAAGTAGACGGCGCTTCGCCTCCTTGGGAAGGAAATGGCGTCTGGGCACGAACGGCAGCCAGCGAAGCTTCAGAACAGCAGGCTGTTCTGCTCAGCGTACGAGCCTGAAGTGAGTGGCAAGGGCTAAGGGGACAGTTCCAAGGCATCTAGCTTTCCTGCTAGCAATGCCATTTCTACCCTGCTGTGGAAAACATTGTCCTTTGCCCTTCTGCTCCGAGAGGCAGAGAGCACCTCGGCAGACGCAGTGCAGAGGGAAAGGACACAGTATCCGAGGGAGCGTGGCCCCGCTTAGGCGGGCAAAGCAGAAAGGTGCCGCCCGGCACTGGCTTTGACTCCCTGAGCTTCCTTGCTAGGACAGCAGCTGCCGAAAGCTGGCAACTAGGCTGCCAGAGTGCAGAATGTCGGCGGTCTGGCACGCCTGCTTGCCGAAAGCCAGGATCAGCGAGACAGCGTGCTAGGCTCTGTTTCACAGCACCTTGGAGAACACGCGCTTGAAGAATGCCGTCTCTGTTCCGCAAAAGCTCTGCCACAGTGAAGCTGGAAGAAGCAGCCTGTGGCCACGGGCAGAGCTGGTCAACAGCTGCGCCTAACTTTCCCAAGCTGCGAGAGCATTCTCAGCCGAGTTCTGCTTTGACAGAGCTATTGCTGAACTTTTGCAGTCCCGGAGGCTGCTGAAACCAAGGCTGTGTTCTGCCTCTTCATTCTTGCCTTCCTGTGCTCCAGCGAGAAGTGAAGCTCTGGCACGGCATTCAGCTTTGCCGCCTCTCTGCACGGAAAGCACTAGACAGAACTAGTGTGCTTCGTGCATGCTCTCTCCTCGCTTTTATGGTCACTGCTCTGCTTTTTGCTTGGCAGCGTTCCAAGGGTCCACGGCATACCTCTTGCGCAGCGAGAGGTGGCCGGCGAGGAATACTTGCTGGCTTAAGTCGTTCCATGCTCCAGGCATTCATCAGAGCAACACCATGGGGGAAAAGAGGGGGGAACATTGCAGGACAAATTTCTATGCTGGAACATGATTGTCTGCGAGACAGCTCTCCGCAGCGCTAGTATTTGGCCAGGCTGAAATCAGCGCCACGGGAAGCCAATCTGACAAGCGGAGTGCAACGAGCGCGGCGATATGGGGCCACTTGGCAGGTGGCCGAAGAAAGACGGCTGCCCCGCGAATGTGGTGCCAGAAAGCAAGTTTCAGCAGGGCGTTCCGGGCGAGCTTAATGTGTAGCCGCAGTTGTTCTAGGCGAGATTGTAGCCGAGAAGCTTTCCGTCTCCATTCACGAGACAAGAAAAGCAGAACGCAATGGTCTAGAGGGTTGAGAAGAAAAGTGCTCGTAGCGAGCTCGTTGCGGCAGAAGCGAAAGCCAGGAGCAGCGTGCTCGCTGCGAGAAGTAGACGGCGCTTCGCCTCCTTGGGAAGGAACTCGCGTCTGGGCACGAACGGCAGCCAGCGAAGCTTCAGAACAGCAGGCTGTTCTGCTCAGCGTACGAGCCTGAAGTGAGTGGCAAGGGCTAAGGGGACAGTTCCAAGGCATCTAGCTTTCCTGCTAGCAATGCCATTTCTACCCTGCTGTGGAAAACATTGTCCTTTGCCCTTCTGCTCCGAGAGGCAGAGAGCACCTCGCCAGACGCAGTGCAGAGGGAAAGGACACAGTATCCGAGGGAGCGTGGCGCCGCTTAGGCGGGCAAAGCAGAAAGGTGCCGCCCGGCACTGGCTTTGACTCCCTGAGCTTCCTTGCTAGGACAGCAGCTGCCGAAAGCTGGCAACTAGGCTGCCAGAGTGCAGAATGTAGGCGGTCTGGCACGCCTGCTTGCCGAAAGCCAGGATCAGCGAGACAGCGTGCTAGGCTCTGTTTCACAGCACCTTGGAGAACACGCGCTTGAAGAATGCCGTCTCTGTTCCGCAAAAGCTCTGCCACAGTGAAGCTGGAAGAAGCAGCCTGTGGCCACGGGCAGAGCTGGTCAACAGCTGCGCCTAACTTTCCCAAGCTGCGAGAGCATTCTCAGCCGAGTGCTGCTTTGACAGAGCTATTGCTGAACTTTTGCGGTCCCGGAGGCTGCTGAAACCAAGGCTGTGTTCTGCCTCTTCATTCTTGCCTTCCTGTGCTCCAGCGAGAAGTGAAGCTCTGGCACGGCATTCAGCTTTGCCGCCTCTCTGCCCGGAACGCACTAGACAGAACTAGTGTGCTTCGTCCATGCTCTCTCCTCGCTTTTATGGTCACTGCTCTGCTTTTTGCTTGGCAGCGTTCCAAGGGTCCACGGCATACCTCTTGCACAGCGAGAGGTGGCCGGCGAGGAATACTTGCTGGCTTAAGTCGTTCCATGCTCCAGGCATTCATCAGAGCAACACCATGGGGGAAAAGAGGGGGGAACATTGCAGGACAAATTTCTATGCTGGAACATGATTGTCTGCGAGACAGCTCTCCGCAGCGCTAGTATTTGGCCAGGCTGAAATCAGCGCCACGGGAAGCCAATCTGACAAGCGGAGTGCAACGAGCGCGGCGATATGGGGCCACTTGGCAGGTGGCCGAAGAAAGACGGCTGCCCCGCGAATGTGGTGCCAGAAAGCAAGTTTCAGCAGGGCGTTCCGGGCGAGCTTAATGTGTAGCCGCAGTTGTTCTAGGCGAGATTGTAGCCGAGAAGCTTTCCGTCTCCATTCACGAGACAAGAAAAGCAGAACGCAATGGTCTAGAGGGTTGAGAAGAAAAGTGCTCGTAGCGAGCTCGTTGCGGCAGAAGCGAAAGCCAGGAGCAGCGTGCTCGCTGCGAGAAGTAGACGGCGCTTCGCCTCCTTGGGAAGGAAATCGCGTCTGGGCACGAACGGCAGCCAGCGAAGCTTCAGAACAGCAGGCTGTTCTGCTCAGCGTACGAGCCTGAAGTGAGTGGCAAGGGCTAAGGGGACAGTTCCAAGGCATCTAGCTTTCCTGCTAGCAATGCCATTTCTACCCTGCTGTGGAAAACATTGTCCTTTGCCCTTCTGCTCCGAGAGGCAGAGAGCACCTCGCCAGACGCAGTGCAGAGGGAAAGGACACAGTATCCGAGGGAGCGTGGCGCCGCTTAGGCGGGCAAAGCAGAAAGGTGCCGCCCGGCACTGGCTTTGACTCCCTGAGCTTCCTTGCTAGGACAGCAGCTGCCGAAAGCTGGCAACTAGGCTGCCAGAGTGCAGAATGTAGGCGGTCTGGCACGCCTGCTTGCCGAAAGCCAGGATCAGCGAGACAGCGTGCTAGGCTCTGTTGCACAGCATCTTGGAGAACACGCACTTGAAGAATGCCGTCTCTGTTCCGCAAAAGCTCTGCCACAGTGAAGGTGGATGAAGCAGCCTGTGGCCACGGGCAGAGCTGGTCAACAGCTGCGCCTAACTTTCCCAAGCTGCGAGAGCATTCTCAGCCGAGTTCTGCTTTGACAGAGCTATTGCTGAACTTTTGCGGTCCCGGAGGCTGCTGAAACCAAGGCTGTGTTCTGCCTCTTCATTCTTGCCTTCCTGTGCTCCAGCGAGAAGTGAAGCTCTGGCACGGCATTCAGCTTTGCCGCCTCTCTGCACGGAAAGCACTAGACAGAACTAGTGTGCTTCGTGCATGCTCTCTCCTCGCTTTTATGGTCACTGCTCTGCTTTTTGCTTGGCAGCGTTCCAAGGGTCCACGGCATACCTCTTGCACAGCGAGAGGTGGCCGGCGAGGAATACTTGCTGGCTTAAGTCGTTCCATGCTCCAGGCATTCATCAGAGCAACACCATGGGGGAAAAGAGGGGGGAACATTGCAGGACAAATTTCTATGCTGGAACATGATTGTCTGCGAGACAGCTCTCCGCAGCGCTAGTATTTGGCCAGGCTGAAATCAGCGCCACGGGAAGCCAATCTGACAAGCGGAGTGCAACGAGCGCGGCGATATGGGGCCACTTGGCAGGTGGCCGAAGAAAGACGGCTGCCCCGCGAATGTGGTGCCAGAAGGCAAGTTTCAGCAGGGCGTTGCGGGCGAGCTTAATGTGTAGCCGCAGTTGTTCTAGGCGAGATTGTAGCCGAGAAGCTTTCCGTCTCCATTCACGAGACAAGAAAAGCAGAACGCAATGGTCTAGAGGGTTGAGAAGAAAAGTGCTCGTAGCGAGCTCGTTGCGGCAGAAGCGAAAGCCAGGAGCAGCGTGCTCGCTGCGAGAAGTAGACGGCGCTTCGCCTCCTTGGGAAGGAAATGGCGTCTGGGCACGAACGGCAGCCAGCGAAGCTTCAGAACAGCAGGCTGTTCTGCTCAGCGTACGAGCCTGAAGTGAGTGGCAAGGGCTAAGGGGACAGTTCCAAGGCATCTAGCTTTCCTGCTAGCAATGCCATTTCTACCCTGCTGTGGAAAACATTGTCCTTTGCCCTTCTGCTCCGAGAGGCAGAGAGCACCTCGCCAGACGCAGTGCAGAGGGAAAGGACACAGTATCCGAGGGAGCGTGGCGCCGCTTAGGCGGGCAAAGCAGAAAGGTGCCGCCCGGCACTGGCTTTGACTCCCTGAGCTTCCTTGCTAGGACAGCAGCTGCCGAAAGCTGGCAACTAGGCTGCCAGAGTGCAGAATGTAGGCGGTCTGGCACGCCTGCTTGCCGAAAGCCAGGATCAGCGAGACAGCGTGCTAGGCTCTGTTTCACAGCACCTTGGAGAACACGCGCTTGAAGAATGCCGTCTCTGTTCCGCAAAAGCTCTGCCACAGTGAAGCTGGAAGAAGCAGCCTGTGGCCACGGGCAGAGCTGGTCAACAGCTGCGCCTAACTTTCCCAAGCTGCGAGAGCATTCTCAGCCGAGTTCTGCTTTGACAGAGCTATTGCTGAACTTTTGCGGTCCCGGAGGCTGCTGAAACCAAGGCTGTGTTCTGCCTCTTCATTCTTGCCTTCCTGTGCTCCAGCGAGAAGTGAAGCTCTGGCACGGCATTCAGCTTTGCCGCCTCTCTGCCCGGAAAGCACTAGACAGAACTAGTGTGCTTCGTCCATGCTCTCTCCTCGCTTTTATGGTCACTGCTCTGCTTTTTGCTTGGCAGCGTTCCAAGGGTCCACGGCATACCTCTTGCACAGCGAGAGGTGGCCGGCGAGGAATACTTGCTGGCTTAAGTCGTTCCATGCTCCAGGCATTCATCAGAGCAACACCATTGGGGAAAAGAGGGGGGAACATTGCAGGACAAATTTCTATGCTGGATCATGATTGTCTGCGAGACAGCTCTCCGCAGCGCTAGTATTTGGCCAGGCTGAAATCAGCGCCACGGGAAGCCAATCTGACAAGCGGAGTGCAACGAGCGCGGCGATATGGGGCCACTTGGCAGGTGGCCGAAGAAAGACGGCCGCCCCGCGAATGTGGTGCCAGAAGGCAAGTTTCAGCAGGGCGTTGCGGGCGAGCTTAATGTGTAGCCGCAGTTGTTCTAGGCGAGATTTTAGCCGAGAAGCTTTCCGTCTCCATTCACGAGACAAGAAAAGCTGAACGCAATGGTCTAGAGGGTTGAGAAGAAAAGTGCTCGTAGCGAGCTCGTTGCGGCAGAAGCGAAAGCCAGGAGCAGCGTGCTCGCTGCGAGAAGTAGACGGCGCTTCGCCTCCTTGGGAAGGAACTCGCGTCTGGGCACGAACGGCAGCCAGCGAAGCTTCAGAACAGCAGGCTGTTCTGCTCAGCGTACGAGCCTGAAGTGAGTGGCAAGGGCTAAGGGGACAGTTCCAAGGCATCTAGCTTTCCTGCTAGCAATGCCATTTCTACCCTGCTGTGGAAAACATTGTCCTTTGCCCTTCTGCTCCGAGAGGCAGAGAGTACCTCGGCAGACGCAGTGCAGAGGGAAAGGACACAGTATCCGAGGGAGCGTGGCGCCGCTTAGGCGGGCAAAGCAGAAAGGTGCCGCCCGGCACTGGCTTTGACTCCCTGAGCTTCCTTGCTAGGACAGCAGCTGCCGAAAGCTGGCAACTAGGCTGCCAGAGTGCAGAATGTAGGCGGTCTGGCACGCCTGCTTGCCGAAAGCCAGGATCAGCGAGACAGCGTGCTAGGCTCTGTTGCACAGCACCTTGGAGAACACGCGCTTGAAGAATGCCGTCTCTGTTCCGCAAAAGCTCTGCCACAGTGAAGCTGGAAGAAGCAGCCTGTGGCCACGGGCAGAGCTGGTCAACAGCTGCGCCTAACTTTCCCACGCTGCGAGAGCATTCTCAGCCGAGTTCTGCTTTGACAGAGCTATTGCTGAACTTTTGCAGTCCCGGAGGCTGCTGAAACCAAGGCTGTGTTCTGCCTCTTCATTCTTGCCTTCCTGTGCTCCAGCGAGAAGTGAAGCTCTGGCACGGCATTCAGCTTTGCCGCCTCTCTGCCCGGAAAGCACTAGACAGAACTAGTGTGCTTCGTCCATGCTCTCTCCTCGCTTTTATGGTCACTGCTCTGCTTTTTGCTTGGCAGCGTTCCAAGGGTCCACGGCATACCTCTTGCACAGCGAGAGGTGGCCGGCGAGGAATACTTGCTGGCTTAAGTCGTTCCATGCTCCAGGCATTCATCAGAGCAACACCATGGGGGAAAAGAGGGGGGAACATTGCAGGACAAATTTCTATGCTGGAACATGATTGTCTGCGAGACAGCTCTCCGCAGCGCTAGTATTTGGCCAGGCTGAAATCAGCGCCACGGGAAGCCAATCTGACAAGCGGAGTGCAACGAGCGCGGCGATATGGGGCCACTTGGCAGGTGGCCGAAGAAAGACGGCTGCCCCGCGAATGTGGTGCCAGAAAGCAAGTTTCAGCAGGGCGTTCCGGACGAGCTTAATGTGTAGCCGCAGTTGTTCTAGGCGAGATTGTAGCCGAGAAGCTTTCCGTCTCCATTCACGAGACAAGAAAAGCAGAACGCAATGGTCTAGAGGGTTGAGAAGAAAAGTGCTCGTAGCGAGCTCGTTGCGGCAGAAGCGAAAGCCAGGAGCAGCGTGCTCGCTGCGAGAAGTAGACGGCGCTTCGCCTCCTTGGGAAGGAAATCGCGTCTGGGCACGAACGGCAGCCAGCGAAGCTTCAGAACAGCAGGCTGTTCTGCTCAGCGTACGAGCCTGAAGTGAGTGGCAAGGGCTAAGGGGACAGTTCCAAGGCATCTAGCTTTCCTGCTAGCAATGCCATTTCTACCCTGCTGTGGAAAACATTGTCCTTTGCCCTTCTGCTCCGAGAGGCAGAGAGTACCTCGCCAGACGCAGTGCAGAGGGAAAGGACACAGTATCCGAGGGAGCGTGGCGCCGCTTAGGCGGGCAAAGCAGAAAGGTGCCGCCCGGCACTGGCTTTGACTCCCTGAGCTTCCTTGCTAGGACAGCAGCTGCCGAAAGCTGGCAACTAGGCTGCCAGAGTGCAGAATGTCGGCGGTCTGGCACGCCTGCTTGCCGAAAGCCAGGATCAGCGAGACAGCGTGCTAGGCTCTGTTGCACAGCATCTTGGAGAACACGCACTTGAAGAATGCCGTCTCTGTTCCGCAAAAGCTCTGCCACAGTGAAGCTGGAAGAAGCAGCCTGTGGCCACGGGCAGAGCTGGTCAACAGCTGCGCCTAACTTTCCCAAGCTGCGAGAGCATTCTCAGCCGAGTTCTGCTTTGACAGAGCTATTGCTGAACTTTTGCGGTCCCGGAGGCTGCTGAAACCAAGGCTGTGTTCTGCCTCTTCATTCTTGCCTTCCTGTGCTCCAGCGAGAAGTGAAGCTCTGGCACGGCATTCAGCTTTGCCGCCTCTCTGCACGGAAAGCACTAGACAGAACTAGTGTGCTTCGTGCATGCTCTCTCCTCGCTTTTATGGTCACTGCTCTGCTTTTTGCTTGGCAGCGTTCCAAGGGTCCACGGCATACCTCTTGCACAGCGAGAGGTGGCCGGCGAGGAATACTTGCTGGCTTAAGTCGTTCCATGCTCCAGGCATTCATCAGAGCAACACCATGGGGGAAAAGAGGGGGGAACATTGCAGGACAAATTTCTATGCTGGAACATGATTGTCTGCGAGACAGCTCTCCGCAGCGCTAGTATTTGGCCAGGCTGAAATCAGCGCCACGGGAAGCCAATCTGACAAACGGAGTGCAACGAGCGCGGCGATATGGGGCCACTTGGCAGGTGGCCGAAGAAAGACGGCCGCCCCGCGAATGTGGTGCCAGAAGGCAAGTTTCAGCAGGGCGTTCCGGGCGAGCTTAATGTGTAGCCGCAGTTGTTCTAGGCGAGATTGTAGCCGAGAAGCTTTCCGTCTCCATTCACGAGACAAGAAAAGCAGAACGCAATGGTCTAGAGGGTTGAGAAGAAAAGTGCTCGTAGCGAGCTCGTTGCGGCAGAAGCGAAAGCCAGGAGCAGCGTGCTCGCTGCGAGAAGTAGACGGCGCTTCGCCTCCTTGGGAAGGAAATGGCGTCTGGGCACGAACGGCAGCCAGCGAAGCTTCAGAACAGCAGGCTGTTCTGCTCAGCGTACGAGCCTGAAGTGAGTGGCAAGGGCTAAGGGGACAGTTCCAAGGCATCTAGCTTTCCTGCTAGCAATGCCATTTCTACCCTGCTGTGGAAAACATTGTCCTTTGCCCTTCTGCTCCGAGAGGCAGAGAGCACCTCGGCAGACGCAGTGCAGAGGGAAAGGACACAGTATCCGAGGGAGCGTGGCGCCGCTTAGGCGGGCAAAGCAGAAAGGTGCCGCCCGGCACTGGCTTTGACTCCCTGAGCTTCCTTGCTAGGACAGCAGCTGCCGAAAGCTGGCAACTAGGCTGCCAGAGTGCAGAATGTCGGCGGTCTGGCACGCCTGCTTGCCGAAAGCCAGGATCAGCGAGACAGCGTGCTAGGCTCTGTTTCACAGCACCTTGGAGAACACGCGCTTGAAGAATGCCGTCTCTGTTCCGCAAAAGCTCTGCCACAGTGAAGCTGGAAGAAGCAGCCTGTGGCCACGGGCAGAGCTGGTCAACAGCTGCGCCTAACTTTCCCAAGCTGCGAGAGCATTCTCAGCCGAGTTCTGCTTTGACAGAGCTATTGCTGAACTTTTGCGGTCCCGGAGGCTGCTGAAACCAAGGCTGTGTTCTGCCTCTTCATTCTTGCCTTCCTGTGCTCCAGCGAGAAGTGAAGCTCTGGCACGGCATTCAGCTTTGCCGCCTCTCTGCACGGAAAGCACTAGACAGAACTAGTGTGCTTCGTGCATGCTCTCTCCTCGCTTTTATGGTCACTGCTCTGCTTTTTGCTTGGCAGCGTTCCAAGGGTCCACGGCATACCTCTTGCACAGCGAGAGGTGGCCGGCGAGGAATACTTGCTGGCTTAAGTCGTTCCATGCTCCAGGCATTCATCAGAGCAACACCATGGGGGAAAAGAGGGGGGAACATTGCAGGACAAATTTCTATGCTGGAACATGATTGTCTGCGAGACAGCTCTCCGCAGCGCTAGTATTTGGCCAGGCTGAAATCAGCGCCACGGGAAGCCAATCTGACAAACGGAGTGCAACGAGCGCGGCGATATGGGGCCACTTGGCAGGTGGCCGAAGAAAGACGGCCGCCCCGCGAATGTGGTGCCAGAAGGCAAGTTTCAGCAGGGCGTTCCGGGCGAGCTTAATGTGTAGCCGCAGTTGTTCTAGGCGAGATTGTAGCCGAGAAGCTTTCCGTCTCCATTCACGAGACAAGAAAAGCAGAACGCAATGGTCTAGAGGGTTGAGAAGAAAAGTGCTCGTAGCGAGCTCGTTGCGGCAGAAGCGAAAGCCAGGAGCAGCGTGCTCGCTGCGAGAAGTAGACGGCGCTTCGCCTCCTTGGGAAGGAAATGGCGTCTGGGCACGAACGGCAGCCAGCGAAGCTTCAGAACAGCAGGCTGTTCTGCTCAGCGTACGAGCCTGAAGTGAGTGGCAAGGGCTAAGGGGACAGTTCCAAGGCATCTAGCTTTCCTGCTAGCAATGCCATTTCTACCCTGCTGTGGAAAACATTGTCCTTTGCCCTTCTGCTCCGAGAGGCAGAGAGCACCTCGGCAGACGCAGTGCAGAGGGAAAGGACACAGTATCCGAGGGAGCGTGGCGCCGCTTAGGCGGGCAAAGCAGAAAGGTGCCGCCCGGCACTGGCTTTGACTCCCTGAGCTTCCTTGCTAGGACAGCAGCTGCCGAAAGCTGGCAACTAGGCTGCCAGAGTGCAGAATGTCGGCGGTCTGGCACGCCTGCTTGCCGAAAGCCAGGATCAGCGAGACAGCGTGCTAGGCTCTGTTTCACAGCACCTTGGAGAACACGCGCTTGAAGAATGCCGTCTCTGTTCCGCAAAAGCTCTGCCACAGTGAAGCTGGAAGAAGCAGCCTGTGGCCACGGGCAGAGCTGGTCAACAGCTGCGCCTAACTTTCCCAAGCTGCGAGAGCATTCTCAGCCGAGTTCTGCTTTGACAGAGCTATTGCTGAACTTTTGCGGTCCCGGAGGCTGCTGAAACCAAGGCTGTGTTCTGCCTCTTCATTCTTGCCTTCCTGTGCTCCAGCGAGAAGTGAAGCTCTGGCACGGCATTCAGCTTTGCCGCCTCTCTGCACGGAAAGCACTAGACAGAACTAGTGTGCTTCGTGCATGCTCTCTCCTCGCTTTTATGGTCACTGCTCTGCTTTTTGCTTGGCAGCGTTCCAAGGGTCCACGGCATACCTCTTGCACAGCGAGAGGTGGCCGGCGAGGAATACTTGCTGGCTTAAGTCGTTCCATGCTCCAGGCATTCATCAGAGCAACACCATGGGGGAAAAGAGGGGGGAACATTGCAGGACAAATTTCTATGCTGGAACATGATTGTCTGCGAGACAGCTCTCCGCAGCGCTAGTATTTGGCCAGGCTGAAATCAGCGCCACGGGAAGCCAATCTGACAAACGGAGTGCAACGAGCGCGGCGATATGGGGCCACTTGGCAGGTGGCCGAAGAAAGACGGCCGCCCCGCGAATGTGGTGCCAGAAGGCAAGTTTCAGCAGGGCGTTCCGGGCGAGCTTAATGTGTAGCCGCAGTTGTTCTAGGCGAGATTGTAGCCGAGAAGCTTTCCGTCTCCATTCACGAGACAAGAAAAGCAGAACGCAATGGTCTAGAGGGTTGAGAAGAAAAGTGCTCGTAGCGAGCTCGTTGCGGCAGAAGCGAAAGCCAGGAGCAGCGTGCTCGCTGCGAGAAGTAGACGGCGCTTCGCCTCCTTGGGAAGGAAATCGCGTCTGGGCACGAACGGCAGCCAGCGAAGCTTCAGAACAGCAGGCTGTTCTGCTCAGCGTACGAGCCTGAAGTGAGTGGCAAGGGCTAAGGGGACAGTTCCAAGGCATCTAGCTTTCCTGCTAGCAATGCCATTTCTACCCTGCTGTGGAAAACATTGTCCTTTGCCCTTCTGCTCCGAGAGGCAGAGAGCACCTCGCCAGACGCAGTGCAGAGGGAAAGGACACAGTATCCGAGGGAGCGTGGCCCCGCTTAGGCGGGCAAAGCAGAAAGGTGCCGCCCGGCACTGGCTTTGACTCCCTGAGCTTCCTTGCTAGGACAGCAGCTGCCGAAAGCTGGCAACTAGGCTGCCAGAGTGCAGAATGTAGGCGGTCTGGCACGCCTGCTTGCCGAAAGCCAGGATCAGCGAGACAGCGTGCTAGGCTCTGTTTCACAGCACCTTGGAGAACACGCGCTTGAAGAATGCCGTCTCTGTTCCGCAAAAGCTCTGCCACAGTGAAGCTGGAAGAAGCAGCCTGTGGCCACGGGCAGAGCTGGTCAACAGCTGCGCCTAACTTTCCCAAGCTGCGAGAGCATTCTCAGCCGAGTTCTGCTTTGACAGAGCTATTGCTGAACTTTTGCGGTCCCGGAGGCTGCTGAAACCAAGGCTGTGTTCTGCCTCTTCATTCTTGCCTTCCTGTGCTCCAGCGAGAAGTGAAGCTCTGGCACGGCATTCAGCTTTGCCGCCTCTCTGCACGGAAAGCACTAGACAGAACTAGTGTGCTTCGTGCATGCTCTCTCCTCGCTTTTATGGTCACTGCTCTGCTTTTTGCTTGGCAGCGTTCCAAGGGTCCACGGCATACCTCTTGCACAGCGAGAGGTGGCCGGCGAGGAATACTTGCTGGCTTAAGTCGTTCCATGCTCCAGGCATTCATCAGAGCAACACCATGGGGGAAAAGAGGGGGGAACATTGCAGGACAAATTTCTATGCTGGAACATGATTGTCTGCGAGACAGCTCTCCGCAGCGCTAGTATTTGGCCAGGCTGAAATCAGCGCCACGGGAAGCCAATCTGACAAACGGAGTGCAACGAGCGCGGCGATATGGGGCCACTTGGCAGGTGGCCGAAGAAAGACGGCCGCCCCGCGAATGTGGTGCCAGAAGGCAAGTTTCAGCAGGGCGTTCCGGGCGAGCTTAATGTGTAGCCGCAGTTGTTCTAGGCGAGATTGTAGCCGAGAAGCTTTCCGTCTCCATTCACGAGACAAGAAAAGCAGAACGCAATGGTCTAGAGGGTTGAGAAGAAAAGTGCTCGTAGCGAGCTCGTTGCGGCAGAAGCGAAAGCCAGGAGCAGCGTGCTCGCTGCGAGAAGTAGACGGCGCTTCGCCTCCTTGGGAAGGAAATCGCGTCTGGGCACGAACGGCAGCCAGCGAAGCTTCAGAACAGCAGGCTGTTCTGCTCAGCGTACGAGCCTGAAGTGAGTGGCAAGGGCTAAGGGGACAGTTCCAAGGCATCTAGCTTTCCTGCTAGCAATGCCATTTCTACCCTGCTGTGGAAAACATTGTCCTTTGCCCTTCTGCTCCGAGAGGCAGAGAGCACCTCGCCAGACGCAGTGCAGAGGGAAAGGACACAGTATCTGAGGGAGCGTGGCCCCGCTTAGGCGGGCAAAGCAGAAAGGTGCCGCCCGGCACTGGCTTTGACTCCCTGAGCTTCCTTGCTAGGACAGCAGCTGCCGAAAGCTGGCAACTAGGCTGCCAGAGTGCAGAATGTCGGCGGTCTGGCACGCCTGCTTGCCGAAAGCCAGGATCAGCGAGACAGCGTGCTAGGCTCTGTTTCACAGCACCTTGGAGAACACGCACTTGAAGAATGCCGTCTCTGTTCCGCAAAAGCTCTGCCACAGTGAAGCTGGAAGAAGCAGCCTGTGGCCACGGGCAGAGCTGGTCAACAGCTGCGCCTAACTTTCCCAAGCTGCGAGAGCATTCTCAGCCGAGTTCTGCTTTGACAGAGCTATTGCTGAACTTTTGCGGTCCCGGAGGCTGCTGAAACCAAGGCTGTGTTCTGCCTCTTCATTCTTGCCTTCCTGTGCTCCAGCGAGAAGTGAAGCTCTGGCACGGCATTCAGCTTTGCCGCCTCTCTGCACGGAAAGCACTAGACAGAACTAGTGTGCTTCGTGCATGCTCTCTCCTCGCTTTTATGGTCACTGCTCTGCTTTTTGCTTGGCAGCGTTCCAAGGGTCCACGGCATACCTCTTGCACAGCGAGAGGTGGCCGGCGAGGAATACTTGCTGGCTTAAGTCGTTCCATGCTCCAGGCATTCATCAGAGCAACACCATGGGGGAAAAGAGGGGGGAACATTGCAGGACAAATTTCTATGCTGGAACATGATTGTCTGCGAGACAGCTCTCCGCAGCGCTAGTATTTGGCCAGGCTGAAATCAGCGCCACGGGAAGCCAATCTGACAAGCGGAGTGCAACGAGCGCGGCGATATGGGGCCACTTGGCAGGTGGCCGAAGAAAGACGGCTGCCCCGCGAATGTGGTGCCAGAAAGCAAGTTTCAGCAGGGCGTTCCGGACGAGCTTAATGTGTAGCCGCAGTTGTTCTAGGCGAGATTGTAGCCGAGAAGCTTTCCGTCTCCATTCACGAGACAAGAAAAGCAGAACGCAATGGTCTAGAGGGTTGAGAAGAAAAGTGCTCGTAGCGAGCTCGTTGCGGCAGAAGCGAAAGCCAGGAGCAGCGTGCTCGCTGCGAGAAGTAGACGGCGCTTCGCCTCCTTGGGAAGGAAATCGCGTCTGGGCACGAACGGCAGCCAGCGAAGCTTCAGAACAGCAGGCTGTTCTGCTCAGCGTACGAGCCTGAAGTGAGTGGCAAGGGCTAAGGGGACAGTTCCAAGGCATCTAGCTTTCCTGCTAGCAATGCCATTTCTACCCTGCTGTGGAAAACATTGTCCTTTACCCTTCTGCTCCGAGAGGCAGAGAGTACCTCGCCAGACGCAGTGCAGAGGGAAAGGACACAGTATCCGAGGGAGCGTGGCGCCGCTTAGGCGGGCAAAGCAGAAAGGTGCCGCCCGGCACTGGCTTTGACTCCCTGAGCTTCCTTGCTAGGACAGCAGCTGCCGAAAGCTGGCAACTAGGCTGCCAGAGTGCAGAATGTAGGCGGTCTGGCACGCCTGCTTGCCGAAAGCCAGGATCAGCGAGACAGCGTGCTAGGCTCTGTTGCACAGCATCTTGGAGAACACGCGCTTGAAGAATGCCGTCTCTGTTCCGCAAAAGCTCTGCCACAGTGAAGGTGGAAGAAGCAGCCTGTGGCCACGGGCAGAGCTGGTCAACAGCTGCGCCTAACTTTCCCAAGCTGCGAGAGCATTCTCAGCCGAGTTCTGCTTTGACAGAGCTATTGCTGAACTTTTGCAGTCCCGGAGGCTGCTGAAACCAAGGCTGTGTTCTGCCTCTTCATTCTTGCCTTCCTGTGCTCCAGCGAGAAGTGAAGCTCTGGCACGGCATTCAGCTTTGCCGCCTCTCTGCCCGGAAAGCACTAGACAGAACTAGTGTGCTTCGTGCATGCTCTCTCCTCGCTTTTATGGTCACTGCTCTGCTTTTTGCTTGGCAGCGTTCCAAGGGTCCACGGCATACCTCTTGCACAGCGAGAGGTGGCCGGCGAGGAATACTTGCTGGCTTAAGTCGTTCCATGCTCCAGGCATTCATCAGAGCAACACCATGGGGGAAAAGAGGGGGGAACATTGCAGGACAAATTTCTATGCTGGAACATGATTGTCTGCGAGACAGCTCTCCGCAGCGCTAGTATTTGGCCAGGCTGAAATCAGCGCCACGGGAAGCCAATCTGACAAGCGGAGTGCAACGAGCGCGGCGATATGGGGCCACTTGGCAGGTGGCCGAAGAAAGACGGCTGCCCCGCGAATGTGGTGCCAGAAGGCAAGTTTCAGCAGGGCGTTGCGGGCGAGCTTAATGTGTAGCCGCAGTTGTTCTAGGCGAGATTGTAGCCGAGAAGCTTTCCGTCTCCATTCACGAGACAAGAAAAGCAGAACGCAATGGTCTAGAGGGTTGAGAAGAAAAGTGCTCGTAGCGAGCTCGTTGCGGCAGAAGCGAAAGCCAGGAGCAGCGTGCTCGCTGCGAGAAGTAGACGGCGCTTCGCCTCCTTGGGAAGGAACTCGCGTCTGGGCACGAACGGCAGCCAGCGAAGCTTCAGAACAGCAGGCTGTTCTGCTCAGCGTACGAGCCTGAAGTGAGTGGCAAGGGCTAAGGGGACAGTTCCAAGGCATCTAGCTTTCCTGCTAGCAATGCCATTTCTACCCTGCTGTGGAAAACATTGTCCTTTGCCCTTCTGCTCCGAGAGGCAGAGAGCACCTCGGCAGACGCAGTGCAGAGGGAAAGGACACAGTATCCGAGGGAGCGTGGCGCCGCTTAGGCGGGCAAAGCAGAAAGGTGCCGCCCGGCACTGGCTTTGACTCCCTGAGCTTCCTTGCTAGGACAGCAGCTGCCGAAAGCTGGCAACTAGGCTGCCAGAGTGCAGAATGTAGGCGGTCTGGCACGCCTGCTTGCCGAAAGCCAGGATCAGCGAGACAGCGTGCTATGCTCTGTTTCACAGCACCTTGGAGAACACGCGCTTGAAGAATGCCGTCTCTGTTCCGCAAAAGCTCTGCCACAGTGAAGCTGGAAGAAGCAGCCTGTGGCCACGGGCAGAGCTGGTCAACAGCTGCGCCTAACTTTCCCAAGCTGCGAGAGCATTCTCAGCCGAGTTCTGCTTTGACAGAGCTATTGCTGAACTTTTGCAGTCCCGGAGGCTGCTGAAACCAAGGCTGTGTTCTGCCTCTTCATTCTTGCCTTCCTGTGCTCCAGCGAGAAGTGAAGCTCTGGCACGGCATTCAGCTTTGCCGCCTCTCTGCCCGGAAAGCACTAGACAGAACTAGTGTGCTTCGTGCATGCTCTCTCCTCGCTTTTATGGTCACTGCTCTGCTTTTTGCTTGGCAGCGTTCCAAGGGTCCACGGCATACCTCTTGCACAGCGAGAGGTGGCCGGCGAGGAATACTTGCTGGCTTAAGTCGTTCCATGCTCCAGGCATTCATCAGAGCAACACCATGGGGGAAAAGAGGGGGGAACATTGCAGGACAAATTTCTATGCTGGAACATGATTGTCTGCGAGACAGCTCTCCGCAGCGCTAGTATTTGGCCAGGCTGAAATCAGCGCCACGGGAAGCCAATCTGACAAGCGGAGTGCAACGAGCGCGGCGATATGGGGCCACTTGGCAGGTGGCCGAAGAAAGACGGCTGCCCCGCGAATGTGGTGCCAGAAAGCAAGTTTCAGCAGGGCGTTCCGGGCGAGCTTAATGTGTAGCCGCAGTTGTTCTAGGCGAGATTGTAGCCGAGAAGCTTTCCGTCTCCATTCACGAGACAAGAAAAGCAGAACGCAATGGTCTAGAGGGTTGAGAAGAAAAGTGCTCGTAGCGAGCTCGTTGCGGCAGAAGCGAAAGCCAGGAGCAGCGTGCTCGCTGCGAGAAGTAGACGGCGCTTCGCCTCCTTGGGAAGGAAATCGCGTCTGGGCACGAACGGCAGCCAGCGAAGCTTCAGAACAGCAGGCTGTTCTGCTCAGCGTACGAGCCTGAAGTGAGTGGCAAGGGCTAAGGGGACAGTTCCAAGGCATCTAGCTTTCCTGCTAGCAATGCCATTTCTACCCTGCTGTGGAAAACATTGTCCTTTGCCCTTCTGCTCCGAGAGGCAGAGAGCACCTCGCCAGACGCAGTGCAGAGGGAAAGGACACAGTATCCGAGGGAGCGTGGCGCCGCTTAGGCGGGCAAAGCAGAAAGGTGCCGCCCGGCACTGGCTTTGACTCCCTGAGCTTCCTTGCTAGGACAGCAGCTGCCGAAAGCTGGCAACTAGGCTGCCAGAGTGCAGAATGTAGGCGGTCTGGCACGCCTGCTTGCCGAAAGCCAGGATCAGCGAGACAGCGTGCTAGGCTCTGTTGCACAGCATCTTGGAGAACACGCACTTGAAGAATGCCGTCTCTGTTCCGCAAAAGCTCTGCCACAGTGAAGGTGGATGAAGCAGCCTGTGGCCACGGGCAGAGCTGGTCAACAGCTGCGCCTAACTTTCCCAAGCTGCGAGAGCATTCTCAGCCGAGTTCTGCTTTGACAGAGCTATTGCTGAACTTTTGCGGTCCCGGAGGCTGCTGAAACCAAGGCTGTGTTCTGCCTCTTCATTCTTGCCTTCCTGTGCTCCAGCGAGAAGTGAAGCTCTGGCACGGCATTCAGCTTTGCCGCCTCTCTGCACGGAAAGCACTAGACAGAACTAGTGTGCTTCGTGCATGCTCTCTCCTCGCTTTTATGGTCACTGCTCTGCTTTTTGCTTGGCAGCGTTCCAAGGGTCCACGGCATACCTCTTGCACAGCGAGAGGTGGCCGGCGAGGAATACTTGCTGGCTTAAGTCGTTCCATGCTCCAGGCATTCATCAGAGCAACACCACGGGGGAAAAGAGGGGGGAACATTGCAGGACAAATTTCTATGCTGGAACATGATTGTCTGCGAGACAGCTCTCCGCAGCGCTAGTATTTGGCCAGGCTGAAATCAGCGCCACGGGAAGCCAATCTGACAAGCGGAGTGCAACGAGCGCGGCGATATGGGGCCACTTGGCAGGTGGCCGAAGAAAGACGGCTGCCCCGCGAATGTGGTGCCAGAAAGCAAGTTTCAGCAGGGCGTTCCGGGCGAGCTTAATGTGTAGCCGCAGTTGTTCTAGGCGAGATTGTAGCCGAGAAGCTTTCCGTCTCCATTCACGAGACAAGAAAAGCAGAACGCAATGGTCTAGAGGGTTGAGAAGAAAAGTGCTCGTAGCGAGCTCGTTGCGGCAGAAGCGAAAGCCAGGAGCAGCGTGCTCGCTGCGAGAAGTAGACGGCGCTTCGCCTCCTTGGGAAGGAAATCGCGTCTGGGCACGAACGGCAGCCAGCGAAGCTTCAGAACAGCAGGCTGTTCTGCTCAGCGTACGAGCCTGAAGTGAGTGGCAAGGGCTAAGGGGACAGTTCCAAGGCATCTAGCTTTCCTGCTAGCAATGCCATTTCTACCCTGCTGTGGAAAACATTGTCCTTTGCCCTTCTGCTCCGAGAGGCAGAGAGCACCTCGGCAGACGCAGTGCAGAGGGAAAGGACACAGTATCCGAGGGAGCGTGGCGCCGCTTAGGCGGGCAAAGCAGAAAGGTGCCGCCCGGCACTGGCTTTGACTCCCTGAGCTTCCTTGCTAGGACAGCAGCTGCCGAAAGCTGGCAACTAGGCTGCCAGAGTGCAGAATGTAGGCGGTCTGGCACGCCTGCTTGCCGAAAGCCAGGATCAGCGAGACAGCGTGCTAGGCTCTGTTTCACAGCACCTTGGAGAACACGCGCTTGAAGAATGCCGTCTCTGTTCCGCAAAAGCTCTGCCACAGTGAAGCTGGAAGAAGCAGCCTGTGGCCACGGGCAGAGCTGGTCAACAGCTGCGCCTAACTTTCCCAAGCTGCGAGAGCATTCTCAGCCGAGTTCTGCTTTGACAGAGCTATTGCTGAACTTTTGCGGTCCCGGAGGCTGCTGAAACCAAGGCTGTGTTCTGCCTCTTCATTCTTGCCTTCCTGTGCTCCAGCGAGAAGTGAAGCTCTGGCACGGCATTCAGCTTTGCCGCCTCTCTGCCCGGAAAGCACTAGACAGAACTAGTGTGCTTCGTCCATGCTCTCTCCTCGCTTTTATGGTCACTGCTCTGCTTTTTGCTTGGCAGCGTTCCAAGGGTCCACGGCATACCTCTTGCACAGCGAGAGGTGGCCGGCGAGGAATACTTGCTGGCTTAAGTCGTTCCATGCTCCAGGCATTCATCAGAGCAACACCATGGGGGAAAAGAGGGGGGAACATTGCAGGACAAATTTCTATGCTGGATCATGATTGTCTGCGAGACAGCTCTCCGCAGCGCTAGTATTTGGCCAGGCTGAAATCAGCGCCACGGGAAGCCAATCTGACAAGCGGAGTGCAACGAGCGCGGCGATATGGGGCCACTTGGCAGGTGGCCGAAGAAAGACGGCCGCCCCGCGAATGTGGTGCCAGAAGGCAAGTTTCAGCAGGGCGTTGCGGGCGAGCTTAATGTGTAGCCGCAGTTGTTCTAGGCGAGATTTTAGCCGAGAAGCTTTCCGTCTCCATTCACGAGACAAGAAAAGCAGAACGCAATGGTCTAGAGGGTTGAGAAGAAAAGTGCTCGTAGCGAGCTCGTTGCGGCAGAAGCGAAAGCCAGGAGCAGCGTGCTCGCTGCGAGAAGTAGACGGCGCTTCGCCTCCTTGGGAAGGAAATGGCGTCTGGGCACGAACGGCAGCCAGCGAAGCTTCAGAACAGCAGGCTGTTCTGCTCAGCGTACGAGCCTGAAGTGAGTGGCAAGGGCTAAGGGGACAGTTCCAAGGCATCTAGCTTTCCTGCTAGCAATGCCATTTCTACCCTGCTGTGGAAAACATTGTCCTTTGCCCTTCTGCTCCGAGAGGCAGAGAGTACCTCGGCAGACGCAGTGCAGAGGGAAAGGACACAGTATCCGAGGGAGCGTGGCGCCGCTTAGGCGGGCAAAGCAGAAAGGTGCCGCCCGGCACTGGCTTTGACTCCCTGAGCTTCCTTGCTAGGACAGCAGCTGCCGAAAGCTGGCAACTAGGCTGCCAGAGTGCAGAATGTCGGCGGTCTGGCACGCCTGCTTGCCGAAAGCCAGGATCAGCGAGACAGCGTGCTAGGCTCTGTTGCACAGCATCTTGGAGAACACGCACTTGAAGAATGCCGTCTCTGTTCCGCAAAAGCTCTGCCACAGTGAAGGTGGAAGAAGCAGCCTGTGGCCACGGGCAGAGCTGGTCAACAGCTGCGCCTAACTTTCCCACGCTGCGAGAGCATTCTCAGCCGAGTTCTGCTTTGACAGAGCTATTGCTGAACTTTTGCAGTCCCGGAGGCTGCTGAAACCAAGGCTGTGTTCTGCCTCTTCATTCTTGCCTTCCTGTGCTCCAGCGAGAAGTGAAGCTCTGGCACGGCATTCAGCTTTGCCGCCTCTCTGCCCGGAAAGCACTAGACAGAACTAGTGTGCTTCGTGCATGCTCTCTCCTCGCTTTTATGGTCACTGCTCTGCTTTTTGCTTGGCAGCGTTCCAAGGGTCCACGGCATACCTCTTGCACAGCGAGAGGTGGCCGGCGAGGAATACTTGCTGGCTTAAGTCGTTCCATGCTCCAGGCATTCATCAGAGCAACACCATGGGGGAAAAGAGGGGGGAACATTGCAGGACAAATTTCTATGCTGGAACATGATTGTCTGCGAGACAGCTCTCCGCAGCGCTAGTATTTGGCCAGGCTGAAATCAGCGCCACGGGAAGCCAATCTGACAAGCGGAGTGCAACGAGCGCGGCGATATGGGGCCACTTGGCAGGTGGCCGAAGAAAGACGGCTGCCCCGCGAATGTGGTGCCAGAAAGCAAGTTTCAGCAGGGCGTTCCGGACGAGCTTAATGTGTAGCCGCAGTTGTTCTAGGCGAGATTGTAGCCGAGAAGCTTTCCGTCTCCATTCACGAGACAAGAAAAGCAGAACGCAATGGTCTAGAGGGTTGAGAAGAAAAGTGCTCGTAGCGAGCTCGTTGCGGCAGAAGCGAAAGCCAGGAGCAGCGTGCTCGCTGCGAGAAGTAGACGGCGCTTCGCCTCCTTGGGAAGCAAATCGCGTCTGGGCACGAACGGCAGCCAGCGAAGCTTCAGAACAGCAGGCTGTTCTGCTCAGCGTACGAGCCTGAAGTGAGTGGCAAGGGCTAAGGGGACAGTTCCAAGGCATCTAGCTTTCCTGCTAGCAATGCCATTTCTACCCTGCTGTGGAAAACATTGTCCTTTGCCCTTCTGCTCCGAGAGGCAGAGAGCACCTCGGCAGACGCAGTGCAGAGGGAAAGGACACAGTATCCGAGGGAGCGTGGCGCCGCTTAGGCGGGCAAAGCAGAAAGGTGCCGCCCGGCACTGGCTTTGACTCCCTGAGCTTCCTTGCTAGGACAGCAGCTGCCGAAAGCTGGCAACTAGGCTGCCAGAGTGCAGAATGTAGGCGGTCTGGCACGCCTGCTTGCCGAAAGCCAGGATCAGCGAGACAGCGTGCTAGGCTCTGTTGCACAGCATCTTGGAGAACACGCACTTGAAGAATGCCGTCTCTGTTCCGCAAAAGCTCTGCCACAGTGAAGGTGGATGAAGCAGCCTGTGGCCACGGGCAGAGCTGGTCAACAGCTGCGCCTAACTTTCCCAAGCTGCGAGAGCATTCTCAGCCGAGTTCTGCTTTGACAGAGCTATTGCTGAACTTTTGCGGTCCCGGAGGCTGCTGAAACCAAGGCTGTGTTCTGCCTCTTCATTCTTGCCTTCCTGTGCTCCAGCGAGAAGTGAAGCTCTGGCACGGCATTCAGCTTTGCCGCCTCTCTGCACGGAAAGCACTAGACAGAACTAGTGTGCTTCGTGCATGCTCTCTCCTCGCTTTTATGGTCACTGCTCTGCTTTTTGCTTGGCAGCGTTCCAAGGGTCCACGGCATACCTCTTGCACAGCGAGAGGTGGCCGGCGAGGAATACTTGCTGGCTTAAGTCGTTCCATGCTCCAGGCATTCATCAGAGCAACACCACGGGGGAAAAGAGGGGGGAACATTGCAGGACAAATTTCTATGCTGGAACATGATTGTCTGCGAGACAGCTCTCCGCAGCGCTAGTATTTGGCCAGGCTGAAATCAGCGCCACGGGAAGCCAATCTGACAAGCGGAGTGCAACGAGCGCGGCGATATGGGGCCACTTGGCAGGTGGCCGAAGAAAGACGGCTGCCCCGCGAATGTGGTGCCAGAAAGCAAGTTTCAGCAGGGCGTTCCGGGCGAGCTTAATGTGTAGCCCCAGTTGTTCTAGGCGAGATTGTAGCCGAGAAGCTTTCCGTCTCCATTCACGAGACAAGAAAAGCAGAACGCAATGGTCTAGAGGGTTGAGAAGAAAAGTGCTCGTAGCGAGCTCGTTGCGGCAGAAGCGAAAGCCAGGAGCAGCGTGCTCGCTGCGAGAAGTAGACGGCGCTTCGCCTCCTTGGGAAGGAAATCGCGTCTGGGCACGAACGGCAGCCAGCGAAGCTTCAGAACAGCAGGCTGTTCTGCTCAGCGTACGAGCCTGAAGTGAGTGGCAAGGGCTAAGGGGACAGTTCCAAGGCATCTAGCTTTCCTGCTAGCAATGCCATTTCTACCCTGCTGTGGAAAACATTGTCCTTTGCCCTTCTGCTCCGAGAGGCAGAGAGCACCTCGCCAGACGCAGTGCAGAGGGAAAGGACACAGTATCCGAGGGAGCGTGGCGCCGCTTAGGCGGGCAAAGCAGAAAGGTGCCGCCCGGCACTGGCTTTGACTCCCTGAGCTTCCTTGCTAGGACAGCAGCTGCCGAAAGCTGGCAACTAGGCTGCCAGAGTGCAGAATGTAGGCGGTCTGGCACGCCTGCTTGCCGAAAGCCAGGATCAGCGAGACAGCGTGCTAGGCTCTGTTTCACAGCACCTTGGAGAACACGCGCTTGAAGAATGCCGTCTCTGTTCCGCAAAAGCTCTGCCACAGTGAAGCTGGAAGAAGCAGCCTGTGGCCACGGGCAGAGCTGGTCAACAGCTGCGCCTAACTTTCCCAAGCTGCGAGAGCATTCTCAGCCGAGTTCTGCTTTGACAGAGCTATTGCTGAACTTTTGCGGTCCCGGAGGCTGCTGAAACCAAGGCTGTGTTCTGCCTCTTCATTCTTGCCTTCCTGTGCTCCAGCGAGAAGTGAAGCTCTGGCACGGCATTCAGCTTTGCCGCCTCTCTGCCCGGAAAGCACTAGACAGAACTAGTGTGCTTCGTCCATGCTCTCTCCTCGCTTTTATGGTCACTGCTCTGCTTTTTGCTTGGCAGCGTTCCAAGGGTCCACGGCATACCTCTTGCACAGCGAGAGGTGGCCGGCGAGGAATACTTGCTGGCTTAAGTCGTTCCATGCTCCAGGCATTCATCAGAGCAACACCATGGGGGAAAAGAGGGGGGAACATTGCAGGACAAATTTCTATGCTGGATCATGATTGTCTGCGAGACAGCTCTCCGCAGCGCTAGTATTTGGCCAGGCTGAAATCAGCGCCACGGGAAGCCAATCTGACAAGCGGAGTGCAACGAGCGCGGCGATATGGGGCCACTTGGCAGGTGGCCGAAGAAAGACGGCCGCCCCGCGAATGTGGTGCCAGAAGGCAAGTTTCAGCAGGGCGTTGCGGGCGAGCTTAATGTGTAGCCGCAGTTGTTCTAGGCGAGATTTTAGCCGAGAAGCTTTCCGTCTCCATTCACGAGACAAGAAAAGCAGAACGCAATGGTCTAGAGGGTTGAGAAGAAAAGTGCTCGTAGCGAGCTCGTTGCGGCAGAAGCGAAAGCCAGGAGCAGCGTGCTCGCTGCGAGAAGTAGACGGCGCTTCGCCTCCTTGGGAAGGAAATGGCGTCTGGGCACGAACGGCAGCCAGCGAAGCTTCAGAACAGCAGGCTGTTCTGCTCAGCGTACGAGCCTGAAGTGAGTGGCAAGGGCTAAGGGGACAGTTCCAAGGCATCTAGCTTTCCTGCTAGCAATGCCATTTCTACCCTGCTGTGGAAAACATTGTCCTTTGCCCTTCTGCTCCGAGAGGCAGAGAGTACCTCGGCAGACGCAGTGCAGAGGGAAAGGACACAGTATCCGAGGGAGCGTGGCGCCGCTTAGGCGGGCAAAGCAGAAAGGTGCCGCCCGGCACTGGCTTTGACTCCCTGAGCTTCCTTGCTAGGACAGCAGCTGCCGAAAGCTGGCAACTAGGCTGCCAGAGTGCAGAATGTCGGCGGTCTGGCACGCCTGCTTGCCGAAAGCCAGGATCAGCGAGACAGCGTGCTAGGCTCTGTTGCACAGCATCTTGGAGAACACGCACTTGAAGAATGCCGTCTCTGTTCCGCAAAAGCTCTGCCACAGTGAAGGTGGAAGAAGCAGCCTGTGGCCACGGGCAGAGCTGGTCAACAGCTGCGCCTAACTTTCCCACGCTGCGAGAGCATTCTCAGCCGAGTTCTGCTTTGACAGAGCTATTGCTGAACTTTTGCAGTCCCGGAGGCTGCTGAAACCAAGGCTGTGTTCTGCCTCTTCATTCTTGCCTTCCTGTGCTCCAGCGAGAAGTGAAGCTCTGGCACGGCATTCAGCTTTGCCGCCTCTCTGCCCGGAAAGCACTAGACAGAACTAGTGTGCTTCGTGCATGCTCTCTCCTCGCTTTTATGGTCACTGCTCTGCTTTTTGCTTGGCAGCGTTCCAAGGGTCCACGGCATACCTCTTGCACAGCGAGAGGTGGCCGGCGAGGAATACTTGCTGGCTTAAGTCGTTCCATGCTCCAGGCATTCATCAGAGCAACACCATGGGGGAAAAGAGGGGGGAACATTGCAGGACAAATTTCTATGCTGGAACATGATTGTCTGCGAGACAGCTCTCCGCAGCGCTAGTATTTGGCCAGGCTGAAATCAGCGCCACGGGAAGCCAATCTGACAAGCGGAGTGCAACGAGCGCGGCGATATGGGGCCACTTGGCAGGTGGCCGAAGAAAGACGGCTGCCCCGCGAATGTGGTGCCAGAAAGCAAGTTTCAGCAGGGCGTTCCGGACGAGCTTAATGTGTAGCCGCAGTTGTTCTAGGCGAGATTGTAGCCGAGAAGCTTTCCGTCTCCATTCACGAGACAAGAAAAGCAGAACGCAATGGTCTAGAGGGTTGAGAAGAAAAGTGCTCGTAGCGAGCTCGTTGCGGCAGAAGCGAAAGCCAGGAGCAGCGTGCTCGCTGCGAGAAGTAGACGGCGCTTCGCCTCCTTGGGAAGCAAATCGCGTCTGGGCACGAACGGCAGCCAGCGAAGCTTCAGAACAGCAGGCTGTTCTGCTCAGCGTACGAGCCTGAAGTGAGTGGCAAGGGCTAAGGGGACAGTTCCAAGGCATCTAGCTTTCCTGCTAGCAATGCCATTTCTACCCTGCTGTGGAAAACATTGTCCTTTGCCCTTCTGCTCCGAGAGGCAGAGAGCACCTCGGCAGACGCAGTGCAGAGGGAAAGGACACAGTATCCGAGGGAGCGTGGCGCCGCTTAGGCGGGCAAAGCAGAAAGGTGCCGCCCGGCACTGGCTTTGACTCCCTGAGCTTCCTTGCTAGGACAGCAGCTGCCGAAAGCTGGCAACTAGGCTGCCAGAGTGCAGAATGTCGGCGGTCTGGCACGCCTGCTTGCCGAAAGCCAGGATCAGCGAGACAGCGTGCTAGGCTCTGTTGCACAGCATCTTGGAGAACACGCACTTGAAGAATGCCGTCTCTGTTCCGCAAAAGCTCTGCCACAGTGAAGGTGGAAGAAGCAGCCTGTGGCCACGGGCAGAGCTGGTCAACAGCTGCGCCTAACTTTCCCAAGCTGCGAGAGCATTCTCAGCCGAGTTCTGCTTTGACAGAGCTATTGCTGAACTTTTGCAGCCCCGGAGGCTGCTGAAACCAAGGCTGTGTTCTGCCTCTTCATTCTTGCCTTCCTGTGCTCCAGCGAGAAGTGAAGCTCTGGCACGGCATTCAGCTTTGCCGCCTCTCTGCACGGAAAGCACTAGACAGAACTAGTGTGCTTCGTGCATGCTCTCTCCTCGCTTTTATGGTCACTGCTCTGCTTTTTGCTTGGCAGCGTTCCAAGGGTCCACGGCATACCTCTTGCACAGCGAGAGGTGGCCGGCGAGGAATACTTGCTGGCTTAAGTCGTTCCATGCTCCAGGCATTCATCAGAGCAACACCACGGGGGAAAAGAGGGGGGAACATTGCAGGACAAATTTCTATGCTGGAACATGATTGTCTGCGAGACAGCTCTCCGCAGCGCTAGTATTTGGCCAGGCTGAAATCAGCGCCACGGGAAGCCAATCTGACAAGCGGAGTGCAACGAGCGCGGCGATATGGGGCCACTTGGCAGGTGGCCGAAGAAAGACGGCCGCCCCGCGAATGTGGTGCCAGAAGGCAAGTTTCAGCAGGGCGTTGCGGGCGAGCTTAATGTGTAGCCGCAGTTGTTCTAGGCGAGATTGTAGCCGAGAAGCTTTCCGTCTCCATTCACGAGACAAGAAAAGCAGAACGCAATGGTCTAGAGGGTTGAGAAGAAAAGTGCTCGTAGCGAGCTCGTTGCGGCAGAAGCGAAAGCCAGGAGCAGCGTGCTCGCTGCGAGAAGTAGACGGCGCTTCGCCTCCTTGGGAAGGAAATCGCGTCTGGGCACGAACGGCAGCCAGCGAAGCTTCAGAACAGCAGGCTGTTCTGCTCAGCGTACGAGCCTGAAGTGAGTGGCAAGGGCTAAGGGGACAGTTCCAAGGCATCTAGCTTTCCTGCTAGCAATGCCATTTCTACCCTGCTGTGGAAAACATTGTCCTTTGCCCTTCTGCTCCGAGAGGCAGAGAGCACCTCGGCAGACGCAGTGCAGAGGGAAAGGACACAGTATCCGAGGGAGCGTGGCGCCGCTTAGGCGGGCAAAGCAGAAAGGTGCCGCCCGGCACTGGCTTTGACTCCCTGAGCTTCCTTGCTAGGACAGCAGCTGCCGAAAGCTGGCAACTAGGCTGCCAGAGTGCAGAATGTCGGCGGTCTGGCACGCCTGCTTGCCGAAAGCCAGGATCAGCGAGACAGCGTGCTAGGCTCTGTTTCACAGCACCTTGGAGAACACGCGCTTGAAGAATGCCGTCTCTGTTCCGCAAAAGCTCTGCCACAGTGAAGCTGGAAGAAGCAGCCTGTGGCCACGGGCAGAGCTGGTCAACAGCTGCGCCTAACTTTCCCAAGCTGCGAGAGCATTCTCAGCCGAGTTCTGCTTTGACAGAGCTATTGCTGAACTTTTGCGGTCCCGGAGGCTGCTGAAACCAAGGCTGTGTTCTGCCTCTTCATTCTTGCCTTCCTGTGCTCCAGCGAGAAGTGAAGCTCTGGCACGGCATTCAGCTTTGCCGCCTCTCTGCCCGGAAAGCACTAGACAGAACTAGTGTGCTTCGTCCATGCTCTCTCCTCGCTTTTATGGTCACTGCTCTGCTTTTTGCTTGGCAGCGTTCCAAGGGTCCACGGCATACCTCTTGCACAGCGAGAGGTGGCCGGCGAGGAATACTTGCTGGCTTAAGTCGTTCCATGCTCCAGGCATTCATCAGAGCAACACCATGGGGGAAAAGAGGGGGGAACATTGCAGGACAAATTTCTATGCTGGATCATGATTGTCTGCGAGACAGCTCTCCGCAGCGCTAGTATTTGGCCAGGCTGAAATCAGCGCCACGGGAAGCCAATCTGACAAGCGGAGTGCAACGAGCGCGGCGATATGGGGCCACTTGGCAGGTGGCCGAAGAAAGACGGCCGCCCCGCGAATGTGGTGCCAGAAGGCAAGTTTCAGCAGGGCGTTGCGGGCGAGCTTAATGTGTAGCCGCAGTTGTTCTAGGCGAGATTTTAGCCGAGAAGCTTTCCGTCTCCATTCACGAGACAAGAAAAGCAGAACGCAATGGTCTAGAGGGTTGAGAAGAAAAGTGCTCGTAGCGAGCTCGTTGCGGCAGAAGCGAAAGCCAGGAGCAGCGTGCTCGCTGCGAGAAGTAGACGGCGCTTCGCCTCCTTGGGAAGGAACTCGCGTCTGGGCACGAACGGCAGCCAGCGAAGCTTCAGAACAGCAGGCTGTTCTGCTCAGCGTACGAGCCTGAAGTGAGTGGCAAGGGCTAAGGGGACAGTTCCAAGGCATCTAGCTTTCCTGCTAGCAATGCCATTTCTACCCTGCTGTGGAAAACATTGTCCTTTGCCCTTCTGCTCCGAGAGGCAGAGAGTACCTCGGCAGACGCAGTGCAGAGGGAAAGGACACAGTATCCGAGGGAGCGTGGCGCCGCTTAGGCGGGCAAAGCAGAAAGGTGCCGCCCGGCACTGGCTTTGACTCCCTGAGCTTCCTTGCTAGGACAGCAGCTGCCGAAAGCTGGCAACTAGGCTGCCAGAGTGCAGAATGTAGGCGGTCTGGCACGCCTGCTTGCCGAAAGCCAGGATCAGCGAGACAGCGTGCTAGGCTCTGTTTCACAGCACCTTGGAGAACACGCGCTTGAAGAATGCCGTCTCTGTTCCGCAAAAGCTCTGCCACAGTGAAGCTGGAAGAAGCAGCCTGTGGCCACGGGCAGAGCTGGTCAACAGCTGCGCCTAACTTTCCCAAGCTGCGAGAGCATTCTCAGCCGAGTGCTGCTTTGACAGAGCTATTGCTGAACTTTTGCGGTCCCGGAGGCTGCTGAAACCAAGGCTGTGTTCTGCCTCTTCATTCTTGCCTTCCTGTGCTCCAGCGAGAAGTGAAGCTCTGGCACGGCATTCAGCTTTGCCGCCTCTCTGCCCGGAAAGCACTAGACAGAACTAGTGTGCTTCGTCCATGCTCTCTCCTCGCTTTTATGGTCACTGCTCTGCTTTTTGCTTGGCAGCGTTCCAAGGGTCCACGGCATACCTCTTGCACAGCGAGAGGTGGCCGGCGAGGAATACTTGCTGGCTTAAGTCGTTCCATGCTCCAGGCATTCATCAGAGCAACACCATGGGGGAAAAGAGGGGGGAACATTGCAGGACAAATTTCTATGCTGGAACATGATTGTCTGCGAGACAGCTCTCCGCAGCGCTAGTATTTGGCCAGGCTGAAATCAGCGCCACGGGAAGCCAATCTGACAAGCGGAGTGCAACGAGCGCGGCGATATGGGGCCACTTGGCAGGTGGCCGAAGAAAGACGGCTGCCCCGCGAATGTGGTGCCAGAAAGCAAGTTTCAGCAGGGCGTTCCGGGCGAGCTTAATGTGTAGCCCCAGTTGTTCTAGGCGAGATTGTAGCCGAGAAGCTTTCCGTCTCCATTCACGAGACAAGAAAAGCAGAACGCAATGGTCTAGAGGGTTGAGAAGAAAAGTGCTCGTAGCGAGCTCGTTGCGGCAGAAGCGAAAGCCAGGAGCAGCGTGCTCGCTGCGAGAAGTAGACGGCGCTTCGCCTCCTTGGGAAGGAAATCGCGTCTGGGCACGAACGGCAGCCAGCGAAGCTTCAGAACAGCAGGCTGTTCTGCTCAGCGTACGAGCCTGAAGTGAGTGGCAAGGGCTAAGGGGACAGTTCCAAGGCATCTAGCTTTCCTGCTAGCAATGCCATTTCTACCCTGCTGTGGAAAACATTGTCCTTTGCCCTTCTGCTCCGAGAGGCAGAGAGCACCTCGCCAGACGCAGTGCAGAGGGAAAGGACACAGTATCCGAGGGAGCGTGGCGCCGCTTAGGCGGGCAAAGCAGAAAGGTGCCGCCCGGCACGGGCTTTGACTCCCTGAGCTTCCTTGCTAGGACAGCAGCTGCCGAAAGCTGGCAACTAGGCTGCCAGAGTGCAGAATGTAGGCGGTCTGGCACGCCTGCTTGCCGAAAGCCAGGATCAGCGAGACAGCGTGCTAGGCTCTGTTGCACAGCATCTTGGAGAACACGCACTTGAAGAATGCCGTCTCTGTTCCGCAAAAGCTCTGCCACAGTGAAGGTGGATGAAGCAGCCTGTGGCCACGGGCAGAGCTGGTCAACAGCTGCGCCTAACTTTCCCAAGCTGCGAGAGCATTCTCAGCCGAGTTCTGCTTTGACAGAGCTATTGCTGAACTTTTGCGGTCCCGGAGGCTGCTGAAACCAAGGCTGTGTTCTGCCTCTTCATTCTTGCCTTCCTGTGCTCCAGCGAGAAGTGAAGCTCTGGCACGGCATTCAGCTTTGCCGCCTCTCTGCCCGGAAAGCACTAGACAGAACTAGTGTGCTTCGTGCATGCTCTCTCCTCGCTTTTATGGTCACTGCTCTGCTTTTTGCTTGGCAGCGTTCCAAGGGTCCACGGCATACCTCTTGCACAGCGAGAGGTGGCCGGCGAGGAATACTTGCTGGCTTAAGTCGTTCCATGCTCCAGGCATTCATCAGAGCAACACCACGGGGGAAAAGAGGGGGGAACATTGCAGGACAAATTTCTATGCTGGAACATGATTGTCTGCGAGACAGCTCTCCGCAGCGCTAGTATTTGGCCAGGCTGAAATCAGCGCCACGGGAAGCCAATCTGACAAGCGGAGTGCAACGAGCGCGGCGATATGGGGCCACTTGGCAGGTGGCCGAAGAAAGACGGCTGCCCCGCGAATGTGGTGCCAGAAGGCAAGTTTCAGCAGGGCGTTGCGGGCGAGCTTAATGTGTAGCCGCAGTTGTTCTAGGCGAGATTGTAGCCGAGAAGCTTTCCGTCTCCATTCACGAGACAAGAAAAGCAGAACGCAATGGTCTAGAGGGTTGAGAAGAAAAGTGCTCGTAGCGAGCTCGTTGCGGCAGAAGCGAAAGCCAGGAGCAGCGTGCTCGCTGCGAGAAGTAGACGGCGCTTCGCCTCCTTGGGAAGGAACTCGCGTCTGGGCACGAACGGCAGCCAGCGAAGCTTCAGAACAGCAGGCTGTTCTGCTCAGCGTACGAGCCTGAAGTGAGTGGCAAGGGCTAAGGGGACAGTTCCAAGGCATCTAGCTTTCCTGCTAGCAATGCCATTTCTACCCTGCTGTGGAAAACATTGTCCTTTGCCCTTCTGCTCCGAGAGGCAGAGAGTACCTCGGCAGACGCAGTGCAGAGGGAAAGGACACAGTATCCGAGGGAGCGTGGCGCCGCTTAGGCGGGCAAAGCAGAAAGGTGCCGCCCGGCACTGGCTTTGACTCCCTGAGCTTCCTTGCTAGGACAGCAGCTGCCGAAAGCTGGCAACTAGGCTGCCAGAGTGCAGAATGTAGGCGGTCTGGCACGCCTGCTTGCCGAAAGCCAGGATCAGCGAGACAGCGTGCTAGGCTCTGTTTCACAGCACCTTGGAGAACACGCGCTTGAAGAATGCCGTCTCTGTTCCGCAAAAGCTCTGCCACAGTGAAGCTGGAAGAAGCAGCCTGTGGCCACGGGCAGAGCTGGTCAACAGCTGCGCCTAACTTTCCCAAGCTGCGAGAGCATTCTCAGCCGAGTGCTGCTTTGACAGAGCTATTGCTGAACTTTTGCGGTCCCGGAGGCTGCTGAAACCAAGGCTGTGTTCTGCCTCTTCATTCTTGCCTTCCTGTGCTCCAGCGAGAAGTGAAGCTCTGGCACGGCATTCAGCTTTGCCGCCTCTCTGCCCGGAAAGCACTAGACAGAACTAGTGTGCTTCGTCCATGCTCTCTCCTCGCTTTTATGGTCACTGCTCTGCTTTTTGCTTGGCAGCGTTCCAAGGGTCCACGGCATACCTCTTGCACAGCGAGAGGTGGCCGGCGAGGAATACTTGCTGGCTTAAGTCGTTCCATGCTCCAGGCATTCATCAGAGCAACACCATGGGGGAAAAGAGGGGGGAACATTGCAGGACAAATTTCTATGCTGGAACATGATTGTCTGCGAGACAGCTCTCCGCAGCGCTAGTATTTGGCCAGGCTGAAATCAGCGCCACGGGAAGCCAATCTGACAAGCGGAGTGCAACGAGCGCGGCGATATGGGGCCACTTGGCAGGTGGCCGAAGAAAGACGGCTGCCCCGCGAATGTGGTGCCAGAAAGCAAGTTTCAGCAGGGCGTTCCGGGCGAGCTTAATGTGTAGCCGCAGTTGTTCTAGGCGAGATTGTAGCCGAGAAGCTTTCCGTCTCCATTCACGAGACAAGAAAAGCAGAACGCAATGGTCTAGAGGGTTGAGAAGAAAAGTGCTCGTAGCGAGCTCGTTGCGGCAGAAGCGAAAGCCAGGAGCAGCGTGCTCGCTGCGAGAAGTAGACGGCGCTTCGCCTCCTTGGGAAGGAAATGGCGTCTGGGCACGAACGGCAGCCAGCGAAGCTTCAGAACAGCAGGCTGTTCTGCTCAGCGTACGAGCCTGAAGTGAGTGGCAAGGGCTAAGGGGACAGTTCCAAGGCATCTAGCTTTCCTGCTAGCAATGCCATTTCTACCCTGCTGTGGAAAACATTGTCCTTTGCCCTTCTGCTCCGAGAGGCAGAGAGCACCTCGCCAGACGCAGTGCAGAGGGAAAGGACACAGTATCCGAGGGAGCGTGGCGCCGCTTAGGCGGGCAAAGCAGAAAGGTGCCGCCCGGCACGGGCTTTGACTCCCTGAGCTTCCTTGCTAGGACAGCAGCTGCCGAAAGCTGGCAACTAGGCTGCCAGAGTGCAGAATGTAGGCGGTCTGGCACGCCTGCTTGCCGAAAGCCAGGATCAGCGAGACAGCGTGCTAGGCTCTGTTGCACAGCATCTTGGAGAACACGCACTTGAAGAATGCCGTCTCTGTTCCGCAAAAGCTCTGCCACAGTGAAGGTGGATGAAGCAGCCTGTGGCCACGGGCAGAGCTGGTCAACAGCTGCGCCTAACTTTCCCAAGCTGCGAGAGCATTCTCAGCCGAGTTCTGCTTTGACAGAGCTATTGCTGAACTTTTGCGGTCCCGGAGGCTGCTGAAACCAAGGCTGTGTTCTGCCTCTTCATTCTTGCCTTCCTGTGCTCCAGCGAGAAGTGAAGCTCTGGCACGGCATTCAGCTTTGCCGCCTCTCTGCCCGGAAAGCACTAGACAGAACTAGTGTGCTTCGTGCATGCTCTCTCCTCGCTTTTATGGTCACTGCTCTGCTTTTTGCTTGGCAGCGTTCCAAGGGTCCACGGCATACCTCTTGCACAGCGAGAGGTGGCCGGCGAGGAATACTTGCTGGCTTAAGTCGTTCCATGCTCCAGGCATTCATCAGAGCAACACCATGGGGGAAAAGAGGGGGGAACATTGCAGGACAAATTTCTATGCTGGAACATGATTGTCTGCGAGACAGCTCTCCGCAGCGCTAGTATTTGGCCAGGCTGAAATCAGCGCCACGGGAAGCCAATCTGACAAGCGGAGTGCAACGAGCGCGGCGATATGGGGCCACTTGGCAGGTGGCCGAAGAAAGACGGCTGCCCCGCGAATGTGGTGCCAGAAGGCAAGTTTCAGCAGGGCGTTGCGGGCGAGCTTAATGTGTAGCCGCAGTTGTTCTAGGCGAGATTGTAGCCGAGAAGCTTTCCGTCTCCATTCACGAGACAAGAAAAGCAGAACGCAATGGTCTAGAGGGTTGAGAAGAAAAGTGCTCGTAGCGAGCTCGTTGCGGCAGAAGCGAAAGCCAGGAGCAGCGTGCTCGCTGCGAGAAGTAGACGGCGCTTCGCCTCCTTGGGAAGGAAATGGCGTCTGGGCACGAACGGCAGCCAGCGAAGCTTCAGAACAGCAGGCTGTTCTGCTCAGCGTACGAGCCTGAAGTGAGTGGCAAGGGCTAAGGGGACAGTTCCAAGGCATCTAGCTTTCCTGCTAGCAATGCCATTTCTACCCTGCTGTGGAAAACATTGTCCTTTGCCCTTCTGCTCCGAGAGGCAGAGAGCACCTCGGCAGACGCAGTGCAGAGGGAAAGGACACAGTATCCGAGGGAGCGTGGCGCCGCTTAGGCGGGCAAAGCAGAAAGGTGCCGCCCGGCACTGGCTTTGACTCCCTGAGCTTCCTTGCTAGGACAGCAGCTGCCGAAAGCTGGCAACTAGGCTGCCAGAGTGCAGAATGTAGGCGGTCTGGCACGCCTGCTTGCCGAAAGCCAGGATCAGCGAGACAGCGTGCTATGCTCTGTTTCACAGCACCTTGGAGAACACGCGCTTGAAGAATGCCGTCTCTGTTCCGCAAAAGCTCTGCCACAGTGAAGCTGGAAGAAGCAGCCTGTGGCCACGGGCAGAGCTGGTCAACAGCTGCGCCTAACTTTCCCAAGCTGCGAGAGCATTCTCAGCCGAGTTCTGCTTTGACAGAGCTATTGCTGAACTTTTGCGGTCCCGGAGGCTGCTGAAACCAAGGCTGTGTTCTGCCTCTTCATTCTTGCCTTCCTGTGCTCCAGCGAGAAGTGAAGCTCTGGCACGGCATTCAGCTTTGCCGCCTCTCTGCCCGGAAAGCACTAGACAGAACTAGTGTGCTTCGTCCATGCTCTCTCCTCGCTTTTATGGTCACTGCTCTGCTTTTTGCTTGGCAGCGTTCCAAGGGTCCACGGCATACCTCTTGCACAGCGAGAGGTGGCCGGCGAGGAATACTTGCTGGCTTAAGTCGTTCCATGCTCCAGGCATTCATCAGAGCAACACCATGGGGGAAAAGAGGGGGGAACATTGCAGGACAAATTTCTATGCTGGAACATGATTGTCTGCGAGACAGCTCTCCGCAGCGCTAGTATTTGGCCAGGCTGAAATCAGCGCCACGGGAAGCCAATCTGACAAGCGGAGTGCAACGAGCGCGGCGATATGGGGCCACTTGGCAGGTGGCCGAAGAAAGACGGCTGCCCCGCGAATGTGGTGCCAGAAAGCAAGTTTCAGCAGGGCGTTCCGGGCGAGCTTAATGTGTAGCCGCAGTTGTTCTAGGCGAGATTGTAGCCGAGAAGCTTTCCGTCTCCATTCACGAGACAAGAAAAGCAGAACGCAATGGTCTAGAGGGTTGAGAAGAAAAGTGCTCGTAGCGAGCTCGTTGCGGCAGAAGCGAAAGCCAGGAGCAGCGTGCTCGCTGCGAGAAGTAGACGGCGCTTCGCCTCCTTGGGAAGGAAATCGCGTCTGGGCACGAACGGCAGCCAGCGAAGCTTCAGAACAGCAGGCTGTTCTGCTCAGCGTACGAGCCTGAAGTGAGTGGCAAGGGCTAAGGGGACAGTTCCAAGGCATCTAGCTTTCCTGCTAGCAATGCCATTTCTACCCTGCTGTGGAAAACATTGTCCTTTGCCCTTCTGCTCCGAGAGGCAGAGAGCACCTCGCCAGACGCAGTGCAGAGGGAAAGGACACAGTATCCGAGGGAGCGTGGCGCCGCTTAGGCGGGCAAAGCAGAAAGGTGCCGCCCGGCACGGGCTTTGACTCCCTGAGCTTCCTTGCTAGGACAGCAGCTGCCGAAAGCTGGCAACTAGGCTGCCAGAGTGCAGAATGTAGGCGGTCTGGCACGCCTGCTTGCCGAAAGCCAGGATCAGCGAGACAGCGTGCTAGGCTCTGTTGCACAGCATCTTGGAGAACACGCACTTGAAGAATGCCGTCTCTGTTCCGCAAAAGCTCTGCCACAGTGAAGGTGGATGAAGCAGCCTGTGGCCACGGGCAGAGCTGGTCAACAGCTGCGCCTAACTTTCCCAAGCTGCGAGAGCATTCTCAGCCGAGTTCTGCTTTGACAGAGCTATTGCTGAACTTTTGCGGTCCCGGAGGCTGCTGAAACCAAGGCTGTGTTCTGCCTCTTCATTCTTGCCTTCCTGTGCTCCAGCGAGAAGTGAAGCTCTGGCACGGCATTCAGCTTTGCCGCCTCTCTGCCCGGAAAGCACTAGACAGAACTAGTGTGCTTCGTGCATGCTCTCTCCTCGCTTTTATGGTCACTGCTCTGCTTTTTGCTTGGCAGCGTTCCAAGGGTCCACGGCATACCTCTTGCACAGCGAGAGGTGGCCGGCGAGGAATACTTGCTGGCTTAAGTCGTTCCATGCTCCAGGCATTCATCAGAGCAACACCATGGGGGAAAAGAGGGGGGAACATTGCAGGACAAATTTCTATGCTGGAACATGATTGTCTGCGAGACAGCTCTCCGCAGCGCTAGTATTTGGCCAGGCTGAAATCAGCGCCACGGGAAGCCAATCTGACAAGCGGAGTGCAACGAGCGCGGCGATATGGGGCCACTTGGCAGGTGGCCGAAGAAAGACGGCTGCCCCGCGAATGTGGTGCCAGAAGGCAAGTTTCAGCAGGGCGTTGCGGGCGAGCTTAATGTGTAGCCGCAGTTGTTCTAGGCGAGATTGTAGCCGAGAAGCTTTCCGTCTCCATTCACGAGACAAGAAAAGCAGAACGCAATGGTCTAGAGGGTTGAGAAGAAAAGTGCTCGTAGCGAGCTCGTTGCGGCAGAAGCGAAAGCCAGGAGCAGCGTGCTCGCTGCGAGAAGTAGACGGCGCTTCGCCTCCTTGGGAAGGAAATGGCGTCTGGGCACGAACGGCAGCCAGCGAAGCTTCAGAACAGCAGGCTGTTCTGCTCAGCGTACGAGCCTGAAGTGAGTGGCAAGGGCTAAGGGGACAGTTCCAAGGCATCTAGCTTTCCTGCTAGCAATGCCATTTCTACCCTGCTGTGGAAAACATTGTCCTTTGCCCTTCTGCTCCGAGAGGCAGAGAGCACCTCGGCAGACGCAGTGCAGAGGGAAAGGACACAGTATCCGAGGGAGCGTGGCGCCGCTTAGGCGGGCAAAGCAGAAAGGTGCCGCCCGGCACTGGCTTTGACTCCCTGAGCTTCCTTGCTAGGACAGCAGCTGCCGAAAGCTGGCAACTAGGCTGCCAGAGTGCAGAATGTAGGCGGTCTGGCACGCCTGCTTGCCGAAAGCCAGGATCAGCGAGACAGCGTGCTATGCTCTGTTTCACAGCACCTTGGAGAACACGCGCTTGAAGAATGCCGTCTCTGTTCCGCAAAAGCTCTGCCACAGTGAAGCTGGAAGAAGCAGCCTGTGGCCACGGGCAGAGCTGGTCAACAGCTGCGCCTAACTTTCCCAAGCTGCGAGAGCATTCTCAGCCGAGTTCTGCTTTGACAGAGCTATTGCTGAACTTTTGCGGTCCCGGAGGCTGCTGAAACCAAGGCTGTGTTCTGCCTCTTCATTCTTGCCTTCCTGTGCTCCAGCGAGAAGTGAAGCTCTGGCACGGCATTCAGCTTTGCCGCCTCTCTGCCCGGAAAGCACTAGACAGAACTAGTGTGCTTCGTCCATGCTCTCTCCTCGCTTTTATGGTCACTGCTCTGCTTTTTGCTTGGCAGCGTTCCAAGGGTCCACGGCATACCTCTTGCACAGCGAGAGGTGGCCGGCGAGGAATACTTGCTGGCTTAAGTCGTTCCATGCTCCAGGCATTCATCAGAGCAACACCATGGGGGAAAAGAGGGGGGAACATTGCAGGACAAATTTCTATGCTGGAACATGATTGTCTGCGAGACAGCTCTCCGCAGCGCTAGTATTTGGCCAGGCTGAAATCAGCGCCACGGGAAGCCAATCTGACAAGCGGAGTGCAACGAGCGCGGCGATATGGGGCCACTTGGCAGGTGGCCGAAGAAAGACGGCTGCCCCGCGAATGTGGTGCCAGAAAGCAAGTTTCAGCAGGGCGTTCCGGACGAGCTTAATGTGTAGCCGCAGTTGTTCTAGGCGAGATTGTAGCCGAGAAGCTTTCCGTCTCCATTCACGAGACAAGAAAAGCAGAACGCAATGGTCTAGAGGGTTGAGAAGAAAAGTGCTCGTAGCGAGCTCGTTGCGGCAGAAGCGAAAGCCAGGAGCAGCGTGCTCGCTGCGAGAAGTAGACGGCGCTTCGCCTCCTTGGGAAGGAAATCGCGTCTGGGCACGAACGGCAGCCAGCGAAGCTTCAGAACAGCAGGCTGTTCTGCTCAGCGTACGAGCCTGAAGTGAGTGGCAAGGGCTAAGGGGACAGTTCCAAGGCATCTAGCTTTCCTGCTAGCAATGCCATTTCTACCCTGCTGTGGAAAACATTGTCCTTTGCCCTTCTGCTCCGAGAGGCAGAGAGCACCTCGCCAGACGCAGTGCAGAGGGAAAGGACACAGTATCCGAGGGAGCGTGGCGCCGCTTAGGCGGGCAAAGCAGAAAGGTGCCGCCCGGCACTGGCTTTGACTCCCTGAGCTTCCTTGCTAGGACAGCAGCTGCCGAAAGCTGGCAACTAGGCTGCCAGAGTGCAGAATGTAGGCGGTCTGGCACGCCTGCTTGCCGAAAGCCAGGATCAGCGAGACAGCGTGCTAGGCTCTGTTTCACAGCACCTTGGAGAACACGCGCTTGAAGAATGCCGTCTCTGTTCCGCAAAAGCTCTGCCACAGTGAAGCTGGAAGAAGCAGCCTGTGGCCACGGGCAGAGCTGGTCAACAGCTGCGCCTAACTTTCCCAAGCTGCGAGAGCATTCTCAGCCGAGTTCTGCTTTGACAGAGCTATTGCTGAACTTTTGCGGTCCCGGAGGCTGCTGAAACCAAGGCTGTGTTCTGCCTCTTCATTCTTGCCTTCCTGTGCTCCAGCGAGAAGTGAAGCTCTGGCACGGCATTCAGCTTTGCCGCCTCTCTGCCCGGAAAGCACTAGACAGAACTAGTGTGCTTCGTCCATGCTCTCTCCTCGCTTTTATGGTCACTGCTCTGCTTTTTGCTTGGCAGCGTTCCAAGGGTCCACGGCATACCTCTTGCACAGCGAGAGGTGGCCGGCGAGGAATACTTGCTGGCTTAAGTCGTTCCATGCTCCAGGCATTCATCAGAGCAACACCATGGGGGAAAAGAGGGGGGAACATTGCAGGACAAATTTCTATGCTGGAACATGATTGTCTGCGAGACAGCTCTCCGCAGCGCTAGTATTTGGCCAGGCTGAAATCAGCGCCACGGGAAGCCAATCTGACAAGCGGAGTGCAACGAGCGCGGCGATATGGGGCCACTTGGCAGGTGGCCGAAGAAAGACGGCCGCCCCGCGAATGTGGTGCCAGAAGGCAAGTTTCAGCAGGGCGTTGCGGGCGAGCTTAATGTGTAGCCGCAGTTGTTCTAGGCGAGATTGTAGCCGAGAAGCTTTCCGTCTCCATTCACGAGACAAGAAAAGCAGAACGCAATGGTCTAGAGGGTTGAGAAGAAAAGTGCTCGTAGCGAGCTCGTTGCGGCAGAAGCGAAAGCCAGGAGCAGCGTGCTCGCTGCGAGAAGTAGACGGCGCTTCGCCTCCTTGGGAAGGAACTCGCGTCTGGGCACGAACGGCAGCCAGCGAAGCTTCAGAACAGCAGGCTGTTCTGCTCAGCGTACGAGCCTGAAGTGAGTGGCAAGGGCTAAGGGGACAGTTCCAAGGCATCTAGCTTTCCTGCTAGCAATGCCATTTCTACCCTGCTGTGGAAAACATTGTCCTTTGCCCTTCTGCTCCGAGAGGCAGAGAGTACCTCGGCAGACGCAGTGCAGAGGGAAAGGACACAGTATCCGAGGGAGCGTGGCGCCGCTTAGGCGGGCAAAGCAGAAAGGTGCCGCCCGGCACTGGCTTTGACTCCCTGAGCTTCCTTGCTAGGACAGCAGCTGCCGAAAGCTGGCAACTAGGCTGCCAGAGTGCAGAATGTAGGCGGTCTGGCACGCCTGCTTGCCGAAAGCCAGGATCAGCGAGACAGCGTGCTAGGCTCTGTTGCACAGCATCTTGGAGAACACGCACTTGAAGAATGCCGTCTCTGTTCCGCAAAAGCTCTGCCACAGTGAAGGTGGAAGAAGCAGCCTGTGGCCACGGGCAGAGCTGGTCAACAGCTGCGCCTAACTTTCCCACGCTGCGAGAGCATTCTCAGCCGAGTTCTGCTTTGACAGAGCTATTGCTGAACTTTTGCAGTCCCGGAGGCTGCTGAAACCAAGGCTGTGTTCTGCCTCTTCATTCTTGCCTTCCTGTGCTCCAGCGAGAAGTGAAGCTCTGGCACGGCATTCAGCTTTGCCGCCTCTCTGCCCGGAAAGCACTAGACAGAACTAGTGTGCTTCGTCCATGCTCTCTCCTCGCTTTTATGGTCACTGCTCTGCTTTTTGCTTGGCAGCGTTCCAAGGGTCCACGGCATACCTCTTGCACAGCGAGAGGTGGCCGGCGAGGAATACTTGCTGGCTTAAGTCGTTCCATGCTCCAGGCATTCATCAGAGCAACACCATGGGGGAAAAGAGGGGGGAACATTGCAGGACAAATTTCTATGCTGGAACATGATTGTCTGCGAGACAGCTCTCCGCAGCGCTAGTATTTGGCCAGGCTGAAATCAGCGCCACGGGAAGCCAATCTGACAAGCGGAGTGCAACGAGCGCGGCGATATGGGGCCACTTGGCAGGTGGCCGAAGAAAGACGGCTGCCCCGCGAATGTGGTGCCAGAAAGCAAGTTTCAGCAGGGCGTTCCGGACGAGCTTAATGTGTAGCCGCAGTTGTTCTAGGCGAGATTGTAGCCGAGAAGCTTTCCGTCTCCATTCACGAGACAAGAAAAGCAGAACGCAATGGTCTAGAGGGTTGAGAAGAAAAGTGCTCGTAGCGAGCTCGTTGCGGCAGAAGCGAAAGCCAGGAGCAGCGTGCTCGCTGCGAGAAGTAGACGGCGCTTCGCCTCCTTGGGAAGCAAATCGCGTCTGGGCACGAACGGCAGCCAGCGAAGCTTCAGAACAGCAGGCTGTTCTGCTCAGCGTACGAGCCTGAAGTGAGTGGCAAGGGCTAAGGGGACAGTTCCAAGGCATCTAGCTTTCCTGCTAGCAATGCCATTTCTACCCTGCTGTGGAAAACATTGTCCTTTGCCCTTCTGCTCCGAGAGGCAGAGAGCACCTCGGCAGACGCAGTGCAGAGGGAAAGGACACAGTATCCGAGGGAGCGTGGCGCCGCTTAGGCGGGCAAAGCAGAAAGGTGCCGCCCGGCACTGGCTTTGACTCCCTGAGCTTCCTTGCTAGGACAGCAGCTGCCGAAAGCTGGCAACTAGGCTGCCAGAGTGCAGAATGTCGGCGGTCTGGCACGCCTGCTTGCCGAAAGCCAGGATCAGCGAGACAGCGTGCTAGGCTCTGTTGCACAGCATCTTGGAGAACACGCACTTGAAGAATGCCGTCTCTGTTCCGCAAAAGCTCTGCCACAGTGAAGGTGGATGAAGCAGCCTGTGGCCACGGGCAGAGCTGGTCAACAGCTGCGCCTAACTTTCCCAAGCTGCGAGAGCATTCTCAGCCGAGTTCTGCTTTGACAGAGCTATTGCTGAACTTTTGCAGTCCCGGAGGCTGCTGAAACCAAGGCTGTGTTCTGCCTCTTCATTCTTGCCTTCCTGTGCTCCAGCGAGAAGTGAAGCTCTGGCACGGCATTCGGCTTTGCCGCCTCTCTGCACGGAAAGCACTAGACAGAACTAGTGTGCTTCGTGCATGCTCTCTCCTCGCTTTTATGGTCACTGCTCTGCTTTTTGCTTGGCAGCGTTCCAAGGGTCCACGGCATACCTCTTGCACAGCGAGAGGTGGCCGGCGAGGAATACTTGCTGGCTTAAGTCGTTCCATGCTCCAGGCATTCATCAGAGCAACACCACGGGGGAAAAGAGGGGGGAACATTGCAGGACAAATTTCTATGCTGGAACATGATTGTCTGCGAGACAGCTCTCCGCAGCGCTAGTATTTGGCCAGGCTGAAATCAGCGCCACGGGAAGCCAATCTGACAAGCGGAGTGCAACGAGCGCGGCGATATGGGGCCACTTGGCAGGTGGCCGAAGAAAGACGGCTGCCCCGCGAATGTGGTGCCAGAAGGCAAGTTTCAGCAGGGCGTTGCGGGCGAGCTTAATGTGTAGCCGCAGTTGTTCTAGGCGAGATTGTAGCCGAGAAGCTTTCCGTCTCCATTCACGAGACAAGAAAAGCAGAACGCAATGGTCTAGAGGGTTGAGAAGAAAAGTGCTCGTAGCGAGCTCGTTGCGGCAGAAGCGAAAGCCAGGAGCAGCGTGCTCGCTGCGAGAAGTAGACGGCGCTTCGCCTCCTTGGGAAGGAAATGGCGTCTGGGCACGAACGGCAGCCAGCGAAGCTTCAGAACAGCAGGCTGTTCTGCTCAGCGTACGAGCCTGAAGTGAGTGGCAAGGGCTAAGGGGACAGTTCCAAGGCATCTAGCTTTCCTGCTAGCAATGCCATTTCTACCCTGCTGTGGAAAACATTGTCCTTTGCCCTTCTGCTCCGAGAGGCAGAGAGCACCTCGGCAGACGCAGTGCAGAGGGAAAGGACACAGTATCCGAGGGAGCGTGGCCCCGCTTAGGCGGGCAAAGCAGAAAGGTGCCGCCCGGCACTGGCTTTGACTCCCTGAGCTTCCTTGCTAGGACAGCAGCTGCCGAAAGCTGGCAACTAGGCTGCCAGAGTGCAGAATGTCGGCGGTCTGGCACGCCTGCTTGCCGAAAGCCAGGATCAGCGAGACAGCGTGCTAGGCTCTGTTTCACAGCACCTTGGAGAACACGCGCTTGAAGAATGCCGTCTCTGTTCCGCAAAAGCTCTGCCACAGTGAAGCTGGAAGAAGCAGCCTGTGGCCACGGGCAGAGCTGGTCAACAGCTGCGCCTAACTTTCCCAAGCTGCGAGAGCATTCTCAGCCGAGTTCTGCTTTGACAGAGCTATTGCTGAACTTTTGCAGTCCCGGAGGCTGCTGAAACCAAGGCTGTGTTCTGCCTCTTCATTCTTGCCTTCCTGTGCTCCAGCGAGAAGTGAAGCTCTGGCACGGCATTCAGCTTTGCCGCCTCTCTGCACGGAAAGCACTAGACAGAACTAGTGTGCTTCGTGCATGCTCTCTCCTCGCTTTTATGGTCACTGCTCTGCTTTTTGCTTGGCAGCGTTCCAAGGGTCCACGGCATACCTCTTGCGCAGCGAGAGGTGGCCGGCGAGGAATACTTGCTGGCTTAAGTCGTTCCATGCTCCAGGCATTCATCAGAGCAACACCATGGGGGAAAAGAGGGGGGAACATTGCAGGACAAATTTCTATGCTGGAACATGATTGTCTGCGAGACAGCTCTCCGCAGCGCTAGTATTTGGCCAGGCTGAAATCAGCGCCACGGGAAGCCAATCTGACAAGCGGAGTGCAACGAGCGCGGCGATATGGGGCCACTTGGCAGGTGGCCGAAGAAAGACGGCTGCCCCGCGAATGTGGTGCCAGAAAGCAAGTTTCAGCAGGGCGTTCCGGGCGAGCTTAATGTGTAGCCGCAGTTGTTCTAGGCGAGATTGTAGCCGAGAAGCTTTCCGTCTCCATTCACGAGACAAGAAAAGCAGAACGCAATGGTCTAGAGGGTTGAGAAGAAAAGTGCTCGTAGCGAGCTCGTTGCGGCAGAAGCGAAAGCCAGGAGCAGCGTGCTCGCTGCGAGAAGTAGACGGCGCTTCGCCTCCTTGGGAAGGAAATGGCGTCTGGGCACGAACGGCAGCCAGCGAAGCTTCAGAACAGCAGGCTGTTCTGCTCAGCGTACGAGCCTGAAGTGAGTGGCAAGGGCTAAGGGGACAGTTCCAAGGCATCTAGCTTTCCTGCTAGCAATGCCATTTCTACCCTGCTGTGGAAAACATTGTCCTTTGCCCTTCTGCTCCGAGAGGCAGAGAGCACCTCGCCAGACGCAGTGCAGAGGGAAAGGACACAGTATCCGAGGGAGCGTGGCGCCGCTTAGGCGGGCAAAGCAGAAAGGTGCCGCCCGGCACTGGCTTTGACTCCCTGAGCTTCCTTGCTAGGACAGCAGCTGCCGAAAGCTGGCAACTAGGCTGCCAGAGTGCAGAATGTAGGCGGTCTGGCACGCCTGCTTGCCGAAAGCCAGGATCAGCGAGACAGCGTGCTAGGCTCTGTTTCACAGCACCTTGGAGAACACGCGCTTGAAGAATGCCGTCTCTGTTCCGCAAAAGCTCTGCCACAGTGAAGCTGGAAGAAGCAGCCTGTGGCCACGGGCAGAGCTGGTCAACAGCTGCGCCTAACTTTCCCAAGCTGCGAGAGCATTCTCAGCCGAGTGCTGCTTTGACAGAGCTATTGCTGAACTTTTGCGGTCCCGGAGGCTGCTGAAACCAAGGCTGTGTTCTGCCTCTTCATTCTTGCCTTCCTGTGCTCCAGCGAGAAGTGAAGCTCTGGCACGGCATTCAGCTTTGCCGCCTCTCTGCCCGGAACGCACTAGACAGAACTAGTGTGCTTCGTCCATGCTCTCTCCTCGCTTTTATGGTCACTGCTCTGCTTTTTGCTTGGCAGCGTTCCAAGGGTCCACGGCATACCTCTTGCACAGCGAGAGGTGGCCGGCGAGGAATACTTGCTGGCTTAAGTCGTTCCATGCTCCAGGCATTCATCAGAGCAACACCATGGGGGAAAAGAGGGGGGAACATTGCAGGACAAATTTCTATGCTGGAACATGATTGTCTGCGAGACAGCTCTCCGCAGCGCTAGTATTTGGCCAGGCTGAAATCAGCGCCACGGGAAGCCAATCTGACAAGCGGAGTGCAACGAGCGCGGCGATATGGGGCCACTTGGCAGGTGGCCGAAGAAAGACGGCTGCCCCGCGAATGTGGTGCCAGAAAGCAAGTTTCAGCAGGGCGTTCCGGGCGAGCTTAATGTGTAGCCGCAGTTGTTCTAGGCGAGATTGTAGCCGAGAAGCTTTCCGTCTCCATTCACGAGACAAGAAAAGCAGAACGCAATGGTCTAGAGGGTTGAGAAGAAAAGTGCTCGTAGCGAGCTCGTTGCGGCAGAAGCGAAAGCCAGGAGCAGCGTGCTCGCTGCGAGAAGTAGACGGCGCTTCGCCTCCTTGGGAAGGAAATCGCGTCTGGGCACGAACGGCAGCCAGCGAAGCTTCAGAACAGCAGGCTGTTCTGCTCAGCGTACGAGCCTGAAGTGAGTGGCAAGGGCTAAGGGGACAGTTCCAAGGCATCTAGCTTTCCTGCTAGCAATGCCATTTCTACCCTGCTGTGGAAAACATTGTCCTTTGCCCTTCTGCTCCGAGAGGCAGAGAGCACCTCGCCAGACGCAGTGCAGAGGGAAAGGACACAGTATCCGAGGGAGCGTGGCGCCGCTTAGGCGGGCAAAGCAGAAAGGTGCCGCCCGGCACGGGCTTTGACTCCCTGAGCTTCCTTGCTAGGACAGCAGCTGCCGAAAGCTGGCAACTAGGCTGCCAGAGTGCAGAATGTAGGCGGTCTGGCACGCCTGCTTGCCGAAAGCCAGGATCAGCGAGACAGCGTGCTAGGCTCTGTTGCACAGCATCTTGGAGAACACGCACTTGAAGAATGCCGTCTCTGTTCCGCAAAAGCTCTGCCACAGTGAAGGTGGATGAAGCAGCCTGTGGCCACGGGCAGAGCTGGTCAACAGCTGCGCCTAACTTTCCCAAGCTGCGAGAGCATTCTCAGCCGAGTTCTGCTTTGACAGAGCTATTGCTGAACTTTTGCGGTCCCGGAGGCTGCTGAAACCAAGGCTGTGTTCTGCCTCTTCATTCTTGCCTTCCTGTGCTCCAGCGAGAAGTGAAGCTCTGGCACGGCATTCAGCTTTGCCGCCTCTCTGCACGGAAAGCACTAGACAGAACTAGTGTGCTTCGTGCATGCTCTCTCCTCGCTTTTATGGTCACTGCTCTGCTTTTTGCTTGGCAGCGTTCCAAGGGTCCACGGCATACCTCTTGCACAGCGAGAGGTGGCCGGCGAGGAATACTTGCTGGCTTAAGTCGTTCCATGCTCCAGGCATTCATCAGAGCAACACCATGGGGGAAAAGAGGGGGGAACATTGCAGGACAAATTTCTATGCTGGAACATGATTGTCTGCGAGACAGCTCTCCGCAGCGCTAGTATTTGGCCAGGCTGAAATCAGCGCCACGGGAAGCCAATCTGACAAGCGGAGTGCAACGAGCGCGGCGATATGGGGCCACTTGGCAGGTGGCCGAAGAAAGACGGCTGCCCCGCGAATGTGGTGCCAGAAGGCAAGTTTCAGCAGGGCGTTCCGGGCGAGCTTAATGTGTAGCCGCAGTTGTTCTAGGCGAGATTGTAGCCGAGAAGCTTTCCGTCTCCATTCACGAGACAAGAAAAGCAGAACGCAATGGTCTAGAGGGTTGAGAAGAAAAGTGCTCGTAGCGAGCTCGTTGCGGCAGAAGCGAAAGCCAGGAGCAGCGTGCTCGCTGCGAGAAGTAGACGGCGCTTCGCCTCCTTGGGAAGGAAACCGCGTCTGGGCACGAACGCCAGCCAGCGAAGCTTCAGAACAGCAGGCTGTTCTGCTCAGCGTACGAGCCTGAAGTGAGTGGCAAGGGCTAAGGGGACAGTTCCAAGGCATCTAGCTTTCCTGCTAGCAATGCCATTTCTACCCTGCTGTGGAAAACATTGTCCTTTGCCCTTCTGCTCCGAGAGGCAGAGAGCACCTCGGCAGACGCAGTGCAGAGGGAAAGGACACAGTATCCGAGGGAGCGTGGCGCCGCTTAGGCGGGCAAAGCAGAAAGGTGCCGCCCGGCACTGGCTTTGACTCCCTGAGCTTCCTTGCTAGGACAGCAGCTGCCGAAAGCTGGCAACTAGGCTGCCAGAGTGCAGAATGTAGGCGGTCTGGCACGCCTGCTTGCCGAAAGCCAGGATCAGCGAGACAGCGTGCTAGGCTCTGTTTCACAGCACCTTGGAGAACACGCGCTTGAAGAATGCCGTCTCTGTTCCGCAAAAGCTCTGCCACAGTGAAGCTGGAAGAAGCAGCCTGTGGCCACGGGCAGAGCTGGTCAACAGCTGCGCCTAACTTTCCCAAGCTGCGAGAGCATTCTCAGCCGAGTTCTGCTTTGACAGAGCTATTGCTGAACTTTTGCGGTCCCGGAGGCTGCTGAAACCAAGGCTGTGTTCTGCCTCTTCATTCTTGCCTTCCTGTGCTCCAGCGAGAAGTGAAGCTCTGGCACGGCATTCAGCTTTGCCGCCTCTCTGCCCGGAAAGCACTAGACAGAACTAGTGTGCTTCGTCCATGCTCTCTCCTCGCTTTTATGGTCACTGCTCTGCTTTTTGCTTGGCAGCGTTCCAAGGGTCCACGGCATACCTCTTGCACAGCGAGAGGTGGCCGGCGAGGAATACTTGCTGGCTTAAGTCGTTCCATGCTCCAGGCATTCATCAGAGCAACACCATGGGGGAAAAGAGGGGGGAACATTGCAGGACAAATTTCTATGCTGGATCATGATTGTCTGCGAGACAGCTCTCCGCAGCGCTAGTATTTGGCCAGGCTGAAATCAGCGCCACGGGAAGCCAATCTGACAAGCGGAGTGCAACGAGCGCGGCGATATGGGGCCACTTGGCAGGTGGCCGAAGAAAGACGGCCGCCCCGCGAATGTGGTGCCAGAAGGCAAGTTTCAGCAGGGCGTTGCGGGCGAGCTTAATGTGTAGCCGCAGTTGTTCTAGGCGAGATTTTAGCCGAGAAGCTTTCCGTCTCCATTCACGAGACAAGAAAAGCTGAACGCAATGGTCTAGAGGGTTGAGAAGAAAAGTGCTCGTAGCGAGCTCGTTGCGGCAGAAGCGAAAGCCAGGAGCAGCGTGCTCGCTGCGAGAAGTAGACGGCGCTTCGCCTCCTTGGGAAGGAACTCGCGTCTGGGCACGAACGGCAGCCAGCGAAGCTTCAGAACAGCAGGCTGTTCTGCTCAGCGTACGAGCCTGAAGTGAGTGGCAAGGGCTAAGGGGACAGTTCCAAGGCATCTAGCTTTCCTGCTAGCAATGCCATTTCTACCCTGCTGTGGAAAACATTGTCCTTTGCCCTTCTGCTCCGAGAGGCAGAGAGTACCTCGGCAGACGCAGTGCAGAGGGAAAGGACACAGTATCCGAGGGAGCGTGGCGCCGCTTAGGCGGGCAAAGCAGAAAGGTGCCGCCCGGCACTGGCTTTGACTCCCTGAGCTTCCTTGCTAGGACAGCAGCTGCCGAAAGCTGGCAACTAGGCTGCCAGAGTGCAGAATGTAGGCGGTCTGGCACGCCTGCTTGCCGAAAGCCAGGATCAGCGAGACAGCGTGCTAGGCTCTGTTGCACAGCATCTTGGAGAACACGCACTTGAAGAATGCCGTCTCTGTTCCGCAAAAGCTCTGCCACAGTGAAGGTGGAAGAAGCAGCCTGTGGCCACGGGCAGAGCTGGTCAACAGCTGCGCCTAACTTTCCCACGCTGCGAGAGCATTCTCAGCCGAGTTCTGCTTTGACAGAGCTATTGCTGAACTTTTGCAGTCCCGGAGGCTGCTGAAACCAAGGCTGTGTTCTGCCTCTTCATTCTTGCCTTCCTGTGCTCCAGCGAGAAGTGAAGCTCTGGCACGGCATTCAGCTTTGCCGCCTCTCTGCCCGGAAAGCACTAGACAGAACTAGTGTGCTTCGTCCATGCTCTCTCCTCGCTTTTATGGTCACTGCTCTGCTTTTTGCTTGGCAGCGTTCCAAGGGTCCACGGCATACCTCTTGCACAGCGAGAGGTGGCCGGCGAGGAATACTTGCTGGCTTAAGTCGTTCCATGCTCCAGGCATTCATCAGAGCAACACCATGGGGGAAAAGAGGGGGGAACATTGCAGGACAAATTTCTATGCTGGAACATGATTGTCTGCGAGACAGCTCTCCGCAGCGCTAGTATTTGGCCAGGCTGAAATCAGCGCCACGGGAAGCCAATCTGACAAGCGGAGTGCAACGAGCGCGGCGATATGGGGCCACTTGGCAGGTGGCCGAAGAAAGACGGCTGCCCCGCGAATGTGGTGCCAGAAAGCAAGTTTCAGCAGGGCGTTCCGGACGAGCTTAATGTGTAGCCGCAGTTGTTCTAGGCGAGATTGTAGCCGAGAAGCTTTCCGTCTCCATTCACGAGACAAGAAAAGCAGAACGCAATGGTCTAGAGGGTTGAGAAGAAAAGTGCTCGTAGCGAGCTCGTTGCGGCAGAAGCGAAAGCCAGGAGCAGCGTGCTCGCTGCGAGAAGTAGACGGCGCTTCGCCTCCTTGGGAAGGAAATCGCGTCTGGGCACGAACGGCAGCCAGCGAAGCTTCAGAACAGCAGGCTGTTCTGCTCAGCGTACGAGCCTGAAGTGAGTGGCAAGGGCTAAGGGGACAGTTCCAAGGCATCTAGCTTTCCTGCTAGCAATGCCATTTCTACCCTGCTGTGGAAAACATTGTCCTTTGCCCTTCTGCTCCGAGAGGCAGAGAGTACCTCGCCAGACGCAGTGCAGAGGGAAAGGACACAGTATCCGAGGGAGCGTGGCGCCGCTTAGGCGGGCAAAGCAGAAAGGTGCCGCCCGGCACTGGCTTTGACTCCCTGAGCTTCCTTGCTAGGACAGCAGCTGCCGAAAGCTGGCAACTAGGCTGCCAGAGTGCAGAATGTCGGCGGTCTGGCACGCCTGCTTGCCGAAAGCCAGGATCAGCGAGACAGCGTGCTAGGCTCTGTTGCACAGCATCTTGGAGAACACGCACTTGAAGAATGCCGTCTCTGTTCCGCAAAAGCTCTGCCACAGTGAAGGTGGAAGAAGCAGCCTGTGGCCACGGGCAGAGCTGGTCAACAGCTGCGCCTAACTTTCCCAAGCTGCGAGAGCATTCTCAGCCGAGTTCTGCTTTGACAGAGCTATTGCTGAACTTTTGCAGCCCCGGAGGCTGCTGAAACCAAGGCTGTGTTCTGCCTCTTCATTCTTGCCTTCCTGTGCTCCAGCGAGAAGTGAAGCTCTGGCACGGCATTCAGCTTTGCCGCCTCTCTGCACGGAAATCACTAGACAGAACTAGTGTGCTTCGTGCATGCTCTCTCCTCGCTTTTATGGTCACTGCTCTGCTTTTTGCTTGGCAGCGTTCCAAGGGTCCACGGCATACCTCTTGCACAGCGAGAGGTGGCCGGCGAGGAATACTTGCTGGCTTAAGTCGTTCCATGCTCCAGGCATTCATCAGAGCAACACCATGGGGGAAAAGAGGGGGGAACATTGCAGGACAAATTTCTATGCTGGAACATGATTGTCTGCGAGACAGCTCTCCGCAGCGCTAGTATTTGGCCAGGCTGAAATCAGCGCCACGGGAAGCCAATCTGACAAACGGAGTGCAACGAGCGCGGCGATATGGGGCCACTTGGCAGGTGGCCGAAGAAAGACGGCCGCCCCGCGAATGTGGTGCCAGAAGGCAAGTTTCAGCAGGGCGTTCCGGGCGAGCTTAATGTGTAGCCGCAGTTGTTCTAGGCGAGATTGTAGCCGAGAAGCTTTCCGTCTCCATTCACGAGACAAGAAAAGCAGAACGCAATGGTCTAGAGGGTTGAGAAGAAAAGTGCTCGTAGCGAGCTCGTTGCGGCAGAAGCGAAAGCCAGGAGCAGCGTGCTCGCTGCGAGAAGTAGACGGCGCTTCGCCTCCTTGGGAAGGAAATCGCGTCTGGGCACGAACGGCATCCAGCGAAGCTTCAGAACAGCAGGCTGTTCTGCTCAGCGTACGAGCCTGAAGTGAGTGGCAAGGGCTAAGGGGACAGTTCCAAGGCATCTAGCTTTCCTGCTAGCAATGCCATTTCTACCCTGCTGTGGAAAACATTGTCCTTTGCCCTTCTGCTCCGAGAGGCAGAGAGCACCTCGCCAGACGCAGTGCAGAGGGAAAGGACACAGTATCCGAGGGAGCGTGGCCCCGCTTAGGCGGGCAAAGCAGAAAGGTGCCGCCCGGCACTGGCTTTGACTCCCTGAGCTTCCTTGCTAGGACAGCAGCTGCCGAAAGCTGGCAACTAGGCTGCCAGAGTGCAGAATGTCGGCGGTCTGGCACGCCTGCTTGCCGAAAGCCAGGATCAGCGAGACAGCGTGCTAGGCTCTGTTTCACAGCACCTTGGAGAACACGCGCTTGAAGAATGCCGTCTCTGTTCCGCAAAAGCTCTGCCACAGTGAAGCTGGAAGAAGCAGCCTGTGGCCACGGGCAGAGCTGGTCAACAGCTGCGCCTAACTTTCCCAAGCTGCGAGAGCATTCTCAGCCGAGTTCTGCTTTGACAGAGCTATTGCTGAACTTTTGCGGTCCCGGAGGCTGCTGAAACCAAGGCTGTGTTCTGCCTCTTCATTCTTGCCTTCCTGTGCTCCAGCGAGAAGTGAAGCTCTGGCACGGCATTCAGCTTTGCCGCCTCTCTGCACGGAAAGCACTAGACAGAACTAGTGTGCTTCGTGCATGCTCTCTCCTCGCTTTTATGGTCACTGCTCTGCTTTTTGCTTGGCAGCGTTCCAAGGGTCCACGGCATACCTCTTGCACAGCGAGAGGTGGCCGGCGAGGAATACTTGCTGGCTTAAGTCGTTCCATGCTCCAGGCATTCATCAGAGCAACACCATGGGGAAAAAGAGGGGGGAACATTGCAGGACAAATTTCTATGCTGGAACATGATTGTCTGCGAGACAGCTCTCCGCAGCGCTAGTATTTGGCCAGGCTGAAATCAGCGCCACGGGAAGCCAATCTGACAAGCGGAGTGCAACGAGCGCGGCGATATGGGGCCACTTGGCAGGTGGCCGAAGAAAGACGGCCGCCCCGCGAATGTGGTGCCAGAAAGCAAGTTTCAGCAGGGCGTTCCGGGCGAGCTTAATGTGTAGCCGCAGTTGTTCTAGGCGAGATTGTAGCCGAGAAGCTTTCCGTCTCCATTCACGAGACAAGAAAAGCAGAACGCAATGGTCTAGAGGGTTGAGAAGAAAAGTGCTCGTAGCGAGCTCGTTGCGGCAGAAGCGAAAGCCAGGAGCAGCGTGCTCGCTGCGAGAAGTAGACGGCGCTTCGCCTCCTTGGGAAGGAAATGGCGTCTGGGCACGAACGGCAGCCAGCGAAGCTTCAGAACAGCAGGCTGTTCTGCTCAGCGTACGAGCCTGAAGTGAGTGGCAAGGGCTAAGGGGACAGTTCCAAGGCATCTAGCTTTCCTGCTAGCAATGCCATTTCTACCCTGCTGTGGAAAACATTGTCCTTTGCCCTTCTGCTCCGAGAGGCACAGAGCACCTCGCCAGACGCAGTGCAGAGGGAAAGGACACAGTATCCGAGGGAGCGTGGCGCCGCTTAGGCGGGCAAAGCAGAAAGGTGCCGCCCGGCACTGGCTTTGACTCCCTGAGCTTCCTTGCTAGGACAGCAGCTGCCGAAAGCTGGCAACTAGGCTGCCAGAGTGCAGAATGTCGGCGGTCTGGCACGCCTGCTTGCCGAAAGCCAGGATCAGCGAGACAGCGTGCTAGGCTCTGTTTCACAGCACCTTGGAGAACACGCGCTTGAAGAATGCCGTCTCTGTTCCGCAAAAGCTCTGCCACAGTGAAGCTGGAAGAAGCAGCCTGTGGCCACGGGCAGAGCTGGTCAACAGCTGCGCCTAACTTTCCCAAGCTGCGAGAGCATTCTCAGCCGAGTTCTGCTTTGACAGAGCTATTGCTGAACTTTTGCGGTCCCGGAGGCTGCTGAAACCAAGGCTGTGTTCTGCCTCTTCATTCTTGCCTTCCTGTGCTCCAGCGAGAAGTGAAGCTCTGGCACGGCATTCAGCTTTGCCGCCTCTCTGCACGGAAAGCACTAGACAGAACTAGTATGCTTCGTGCATGCTCTCTCCTCGCTTTTATGGTCACTGCTCTGCTTTTTGCTTGGCAGCGTTCCAAGGGTCCACGGCATACCTCTTGCACAGCGAGAGGTGGCCGGCGAGGAATACTTGCTGGCTTAAGTCGTTCCATGCTCCAGGCATTCATCAGAGCAACACCATGGGGGAAAAGAGGGGGGAACATTGCAGGACAAATTTCTATGCTGGAACATGATTGTCTGCGAGACAGCTCTCCGCAGCGCTAGTATTTGGCCAGGCTGAAATCAGCGCCACGGGAAGCCAATCTGACAAACGGAGTGCAACGAGCGCGGCGATATGGGGCCACTTGGCAGGTGGCCGAAGAAAGACGGCCGCCCCGCGAATGTGGTGCCAGAAGGCAAGTTTCAGCAGGGCGTTCCGGGCGAGCTTAATGTGTAGCCGCAGTTGTTCTAGGCGAGATTGTAGCCGAGAAGCTTTCCGTCTCCATTCACGAGACAAGAAAAGCAGAACGCAATGGTCTAGAGGGTTGAGAAGAAAAGTGCTCGTAGCGAGCTCGTTGCGGCAGAAGCGAAAGCCAGGAGCAGCGTGCTCGCTGCGAGAAGTAGACGGCGCTTCGCCTCCTTGGGAAGGAAATGGCGTCTGGGCACGAACGGCAGCCAGCGAAGCTTCAGAACAGCAGGCTGTTCTGCTCAGCGTACGAGCCTGAAGTGAGTGGCAAGGGCTAAGGGGACAGTTCCAAGGCATCTAGCTTTCCTGCTAGCAATGCCATTTCTACCCTGCTGTGGAAAACATTGTCCTTTGCCCTTCTGCTCCGAGAGGCAGAGAGCACCTCGGCAGACGCAGTGCAGAGGGAAAGGACACAGTATCCGAGGGAGCGTGGCGCCGCTTAGGCGGGCAAAGCAGAAAGGTGCCGCCCGGCACTGGCTTTGACTCCCTGAGCTTCCTTGCTAGGACAGCAGCTGCCGAAAGCTGGCAACTAGGCTGCCAGAGTGCAGAATGTCGGCGGTCTGGCACGCCTGCTTGCCGAAAGCCAGGATCAGCGAGACAGCGTGCTAGGCTCTGTTTCACAGCACCTTGGAGAACACGCGCTTGAAGAATGCCGTCTCTGTTCCGCAAAAGCTCTGCCACAGTGAAGCTGGAAGAAGCAGCCTGTGGCCACGGGCAGAGCTGGTCAACAGCTGCGCCTAACTTTCCCAAGCTGCGAGAGCATTCTCAGCCGAGTTCTGCTTTGACAGAGCTATTGCTGAACTTTTGCGGTCCCGGAGGCTGCTGAAACCAAGGCTGTGTTCTGCCTCTTCATTCTTGCCTTCCTGTGCTCCAGCGAGAAGTGAAGCTCTGGCACGGCATTCAGCTTTGCCGCCTCTCTGCACGGAAAGCACTAGACAGAACTAGTGTGCTTCGTGCATGCTCTCTCCTCGCTTTTATGGTCACTGCTCTGCTTTTTGCTTGGCAGCGTTCCAAGGGTCCACGGCATACCTCTTGCACAGCGAGAGGTGGCCGGCGAGGAATACTTGCTGGCTTAAGTCGTTCCATGCTCCAGGCATTCATCAGAGCAACACCATGGGGGAAAAGAGGGGGGAACATTGCAGGACAAATTTCTATGCTGGAACATGATTGTCTGCGAGACAGCTCTCCGCAGCGCTAGTATTTGGCCAGGCTGAAATCAGCGCCACGGGAAGCCAATCTGACAAACGGAGTGCAACGAGCGCGGCGATATGGGGCCACTTGGCAGGTGGCCGAAGAAAGACGGCCGCCCCGCGAATGTGGTGCCAGAAGGCAAGTTTCAGCAGGGCGTTCCGGGCGAGCTTAATGTGTAGCCGCAGTTGTTCTAGGCGAGATTGTAGCCGAGAAGCTTTCCGTCTCCATTCACGAGACAAGAAAAGCAGAACGCAATGGTCTAGAGGGTTGAGAAGAAAAGTGCTCGTAGCGAGCTCGTTGCGACAGAAGCGAAAGCCAGGAGCAGCGTGCTCGCTGCGAGAAGTAGACGGCGCTTCGCCTCCTTGGGAAGGAAATCGCGTCTGGGCACGAACGGCAGCCAGCGAAGCTTCAGAACAGCAGGCTGTTCTGCTCAGCGTACGAGCCTGAAGTGAGTGGCAAGGGCTAAGGGGACAGTTCCAAGGCATCTAGCTTTCCTGCTAGCAATGCCATTTCTACCCTGCTGTGGAAAACATTGTCCTTTGCCCTTCTGCTCCGAGAGGCAGAGAGCACCTCGCCAGACGCAGTGCAGAGGGAAAGGACACAGTATCCGAGGGAGCGTGGCCCCGCTTAGGCGGGCAAAGCAGAAAGGTGCCGCCCGGCACTGGCTTTGACTCCCTGAGCTTCCTTGCTAGGACAGCAGCTGCCGAAAGCTGGCAACTAGGCTGCCAGAGTGCAGAATGTCGGCGGTCTGGCACGCCTGCTTGCCGAAAGCCAGGATCAGCGAGACAGCGTGCTAGGCTCTGTTTCACAGCACCTTGGAGAACACGCGCTTGAAGAATGCCGTCTCTGTTCCGCAAAAGCTCTGCCACAGTGAAGCTGGAAGAAGCAGCCTGTGGCCACGGGCAGAGCTGGTCAACAGCTGCGCCTAACTTTCCCAAGCTGCGAGAGCATTCTCAGCCGAGTTCTGCTTTGACAGAGCTATTGCTGAACTTTTGCGGTCCCGGAGGCTGCTGAAACCAAGGCTGTGTTCTGCCTCTTCATTCTTGCCTTCCTGTGCTCCAGCGAGAAGTGAAGCTCTGGCACGGCATTCAGCTTTGCCGCCTCTCTGCACGGAAAGCACTAGACAGAACTAGTGTGCTTCGTGCATGCTCTCTCCTCGCTTTTATGGTCACTGCTCTGCTTTTTGCTTGGCAGCGTTCCAAGGGTCCACGGCATACCTCTTGCACAGCGAGAGGTGGCCGGCGAGGAATACTTGCTGGCTTAAGTCGTTCCATGCTCCAGGCATTCATCAGAGCAACACCATGGGGGAAAAGAGGGGGGAACATTGCAGGACAAATTTCTATGCTGGAACATGATTGTCTGCGAGACAGCTCTCCGCAGCGCTAGTATTTGGCCAGGCTGAAATCAGCGCCACGGGAAGCCAATCTGACAAACGGAGTGCAACGAGCGCGGCGATATGGGGCCACTTGGCAGGTGGCCGAAGAAAGACGGCCGCCCCGCGAATGTGGTGCCAGAAGGCAAGTTTCAGCAGGGCGTTCCGGGCGAGCTTAATGTGTAGCCGCAGTTGTTCTAGGCGAGATTGTAGCCGAGAAGCTTTCCGTCTCCATTCACGAGACAAGAAAAGCAGAACGCAATGGTCTAGAGGGTTGAGAAGAAAAGTGCTCGTAGCGAGCTCGTTGCGGCAGAAGCGAAAGCCAGGAGCAGCGTGCTCGGTGCGAGAAGTAGACGGCGCTTCGCCTCCTTGGGAAGGAAATCGCGTCTGGGCACGAACGGCAGCCAGCGAAGCTTCAGAACAGCAGGCTGTTCTGCTCAGCGTACGAGCCTGAAGTGAGTGGCAAGGGCTAAGGGGACAGTTCCAAGGCATCTAGCTTTCCTGCTAGCAATGCCATTTCTACCCTGCTGTGGAAAACATTGTCCTTTGCCCTTCTGCTCCGAGAGGCAGAGAGCACCTCGCCAGACGCAGTGCAGAGGGAAAGGACACAGTATCTGAGGGAGCGTGGCCCCGCTTAGGCGGGCAAAGCAGAAAGGTGCCGCCCGGCACTGGCTTTGACTCCCTGAGCTTCCTTGCTAGGACAGCAGCTGCCGAAAGCTGGCAACTAGGCTGCCAGAGTGCAGAATGTCGGCGGTCTGGCACGCCTGCTTGCCGAAAGCCAGGATCAGCGAGACAGCGTGCTAGGCTCTGTTTCACAGCACCTTGGAGAACACGCACTTGAAGAATGCCGTCTCTGTTCCGCAAAAGCTCTGCCACAGTGAAGCTGGAAGAAGCAGCCTGTGGCCACGGGCAGAGCTGGTCAACAGCTGCGCCTAACTTTCCCAAGCTGCGAGAGCATTCTCAGCCGAGTTCTGCTTTGACAGAGCTATTGCTGAACTTTTGCGGTCCCGGAGGCTGCTGAAACCAAGGCTGTGTTCTGCCTCTTCATTCTTGCCTTCCTGTGCTCCAGCGAGAAGTGAAGCTCTGGCACGGCATTCAGCTTTGCCGCCTCTCTGCACGGAAAGCACTAGACAGAACTAGTGTGCTTCGTGCATGCTCTCTCCTCGCTTTTATGGTCACTGCTCTGCTTTTTGCTTGGCAGCGTTCCAAGGGTCCACGGCATACCTCTTGCACAGCGAGAGGTGGCCGGCGAGGAATACTTGCTGGCTTAAGTCGTTCCATGCTCCAGGCATTCATCAGAGCAACACCATGGGGGAAAAGAGGGGGGAACATTGCAGGACAAATTTCTATGCTGGAACATGATTGTCTGCGAGACAGCTCTCCGCAGCGCTAGTATTTGGCCAGGCTGAAATCAGCGCCACGGGAAGCCAATCTGACAAGCGGAGTGCAACGAGCGCGGCGATATGGGGCCACTTGGCAGGTGGCCGAAGAAAGACGGCTGCCCCGCGAATGTGGTGCCAGAAAGCAAGTTTCAGCAGGGCGTTCCGGACGAGCTTAATGTGTAGCCGCAGTTGTTCTAGGCGAGATTGTAGCCGAGAAGCTTTCCGTCTCCATTCACGAGACAAGAAAAGCAGAACGCAATGGTCTAGAGGGTTGAGAAGAAAAGTGCTCGTAGCGAGCTCGTTGCGGCAGAAGCGAAAGCCAGGAGCAGCGTGCTCGCTGCGAGAAGTAGACGGCGCTTCGCCTCCTTGGGAAGGAAATCGCGTCTGGGCACGAACGGCAGCCAGCGAAGCTTCAGAACAGCAGGCTGTTCTGCTCAGCGTACGAGCCTGAAGTGAGTGGCAAGGGCTAAGGGGACAGTTCCAAGGCATCTAGCTTTCCTGCTAGCAATGCCATTTCTACCCTGCTGTGGAAAACATTGTCCTTTACCCTTCTGCTCCGAGAGGCAGAGAGTACCTCGCCAGACGCAGTGCAGAGGGAAAGGACACAGTATCCGAGGGAGCGTGGCGCCGCTTAGGCGGGCAAAGCAGAAAGGTGCCGCCCGGCACTGGCTTTGACTCCCTGAGCTTCCTTGCTAGGACAGCAGCTGCCGAAAGCTGGCAACTAGGCTGCCAGAGTGCAGAATGTAGGCGGTCTGGCACGCCTGCTTGCCGAAAGCCAGGATCAGCGAGACAGCGTGCTAGGCTCTGTTGCACAGCATCTTGGAGAACACGCACTTGAAGAATGCCGTCTCTGTTCCGCAAAAGCTCTGCCACAGTGAAGGTGGAAGAAGCAGCCTGTGGCCACGGGCAGAGCTGGTCAACAGCTGCGCCTAACTTTCCCAAGCTGCGAGAGCATTCTCAGCCGAGTTCTGCTTTGACAGAGCTATTGCTGAACTTTTGCAGTCCCGGAGGCTGCTGAAACCAAGGCTGTGTTCTGCCTCTTCATTCTTGCCTTCCTGTGCTCCAGCGAGAAGTGAAGCTCTGGCACGGCATTCAGCTTTGCCGCCTCTCTGCACGGAAAGCACTAGACAGAACTAGTGTGCTTCGTGCATGCTCTCTCCTCGCTTTTATGGTCACTGCTCTGCTTTTTGCTTGGCAGCGTTCCAAGGGTCCACGGCATACCTCTTGCGCAGCGAGAGGTGGCCGGCGAGGAATACTTGCTGGCTTAAGTCGTTCCATGCTCCAGGCATTCATCAGAGCAACACCATGGGGGAAAAGAGGGGGGAACATTGCAGGACAAATTTCTATGCTGGAACATGATTGTCTGCGAGACAGCTCTCCGCAGCGCTAGTATTTGGCCAGGCTGAAATCAGCGCCACGGGAAGCCAATCTGACAAGCGGAGTGCAACGAGCGCGGCGATATGGGGCCACTTGGCAGGTGGCCGAAGAAAGACGGCTGCCCCGCGAATGTGGTGCCAGAAGGCAATTTTCAGCAGGGCGTTCCGGGCGAGCTTAATGTGTAGCCGCAGTTGTTCTAGGCGAGATTGTAGCCGAGAAGCTTTCCGTCTCCATTCACGAGACAAGAAAAGCAGAACGCAATGGTCTAGAGGGTTGAGAAGAAAAGTGCTCGTAGCGAGCTCGTTGCGGCAGAAGCGAAAGCCAGGAGCAGCGTGCTCGCTGCGAGAAGTAGACGGCGCTTCGCCTCCTTGGGAAGGAAATCGCGTCTGGGCACGAACGGCAGCCAGCGAAGCTTCAGAACAGCAGGCTGTTCTGCTCAGCGTACGAGCCTGAAGTGAGTGGCAAGGGCTAAGGGGACAGTTCCAAGGCATCTAGCTTTCCTGCTAGCAATGCCATTTCTACCCTGCTGTGGAAAACATTGTCCTTTGCCCTTCTGCTCCGAGAGGCAGAGAGCACCTCGGCAGACGCAGTGCAGAGGGAAAGGACACAGTATCCGAGGGAGCGTGGCCCCGCTTAGGCGGGCAAAGCAGAAAGGTGCCGCCCGGCACTGGCTTTGACTCCCTGAGCTTCCTTGCTAGGACAGCAGCTGCCGAAAGCTGGCAACTAGGCTGCCAGAGTGCAGAATGTAGGCGGTCTGGCACGCCTGCTTGCCGAAAGCCAGGATCAGCGAGACAGCGTGCTAGGCTCTGTTTCACAGCACCTTGGAGAACACGCGCTTGAAGAATGCCGTCTCTGTTCCGCAAAAGCTCTGCCACAGTGAAGCTGGAAGAAGCAGCCTGTGGCCACGGGCAGAGCTGGTCAACAGCTGCGCCTAACTTTCCCAAGCTGCGAGAGCATTCTCAGCCGAGTTCTGCTTTGACAGAGCTATTGCTGAACTTTTGCGGTCCCGGAGGCTGCTGAAACCAAGGCTGTGTTCTGCCTCTTCATTCTTGCCTTCCTGTGCTCCAGCGAGAAGTGAAGCTCTGGCACGGCATTCAGCTTTGCCGCCTCTCTGCACGGAAAGCACTAGACAGAACTAGTGTGCTTCGTGCATGCTCTCTCCTCGCTTTTATGGTCACTGCTCTGCTTTTTGCTTGGCAGCGTTCCAAGGGTCCACGGCATACCTCTTGCACAGCGAGAGGTGGCCGGCGAGGAATACTTGCTGGCTTAAGTCGTTCCATGCTCCAGGCATTCATCAGAGCAACACCATGGGGGAAAAGAGGGGGGAACATTGCAGGACAAATTTCTATGCTGGAACATGATTGTCTGCGAGACAGCTCTCCGCAGCGCTAGTATTTGGCCAGGCTGAAATCAGCGCCACGGGAAGCCAATCTGACAAGCGGAGTGCAACGAGCGCGGCGATATGGGGCCACTTGGCAGGTGGCCGAAGAAAGACGGCTGCCCCGCGAATGTGGTGCCAGAAAGCAAGTTTCAGCAGGGCGTTCCGGGCGAGCTTAATGTGTAGCCGCAGTTGTTCTAGGCGAGATTGTAGCCGAGAAGCTTTCCGTCTCCATTCACGAGACAAGAAAAGCAGAACGCAATGGTCTAGAGGGTTGAGAAGAAAAGTGCTCGTAGCGAGCTCGTTGCGGCAGAAGCGAAAGCCAGGAGCAGCGTGCTCGGTGCGAGAAGTAGACGGCGCTTCGCCTCCTTGGGAAGGAAATGGCGTCTGGGCACGAACGGCAGCCAGCGAAGCTTCAGAACAGCAGGCTGTTCTGCTCAGCGTACGAGCCTGAAGTGAGTGGCAAGGGCTAAGGGGACAGTTCCAAGGCATCTAGCTTTCCTGCTAGCAATGCCATTTCTACCCTGCTGTGGAAAACATTGTCCTTTGCCCTTCTGCTCCGAGAGGCAGAGAGCACCTCGGCAGACGCAGTGCAGAGGGAAAGGACACCGTATCCGAGGGAGCGTGGCGCCGCTTAGGCGGGCAAAGCAGAAAGGTGCCGCCCGGCACGGGCTTTGACTCCCTGAGCTTCCTTGCTAGGACAGCAGCTGCCGAAAGCTGGCAACTAGGCTGCCAGAGTGCAGAATGTAGGCGGTCTGGCACGCCTGCTTGCCGAAAGCCAGGATCAGCGAGACAGCGTGCTAGGCTCTGTTGCACAGCATCTTGGAGAACACGCACTTGAAGAATGCCGTCTCTGTTCCGCAAAAGCTCTGCCACAGTGAAGCTGGAAGAAGCAGCCTGTGGCCACGGGCAGAGCTGGTCAACAGCTGCGCCTAACTTTCCCAAGCTGCGAGAGCATTCTCAGCCGAGTTCTGCTTTGACAGAGCTATTGCTGAACTTTTGCGGTCCCGGAGGCTGCTGAAACCAAGGCTGTGTTCTGCCTCTTCATTCTTGCCTTCCTGTGCTCCAGCGAGAAGTGAAGCTCTGGCACGGCATTCAGCTTTGCCGCCTCTCTGCACGGAAAGCACTAGACAGAACTAGTGTGCTTCGTGCATGCTCTCTCCTCGCTTTTATGGTCACTGCTCTGCTTTTTGCTTGGCAGCGTTCCAAGGGTCCACGGCATACCTCTTGCACAGCAAGAGGTGGCCGGCGAGGAATACTTGCTGGCTTAAGTCGTTCCATGCTCCAGGCATTCATCAGAGCAACACCATGGGGGAAAAGAGGGGGGAACATTGCAGGACAAATTTCTATGCTGGAACATGATTGTCTGCGAGACAGCTCTCCGCAGCGCTAGTATTTGGCCAGGCTGAAATCAGCGCCACGGGAAGCCAATCTGACAAGCGGAGTGCAACGAGCGCGGCGATATGGGGCCACTTGGCAGGTGGCCGAAGAAAGACGGCTGCCCCGCGAATGTGGTGCCAGAAAGCAAGTTTCAGCAGGGCGTTCCGGACGAGCTTAATGTGTAGCCGCAGTTGTTCTAGGCGAGATTGTAGCCGAGAAGCTTTCCGTCTCCATTCACGAGACAAGAAAAGCAGAACGCAATGGTCTAGAGGGTTGAGAAGAAAAGTGCTCGTAGCGAGCTCGTTGCGGCAGAAGCGAAAGCCAGGAGCAGCGTGCTCGCTGCGAGAAGTAGACGGCGCTTCGCCTCCTTGGGAAGGAAATGGCGTCTGGGCACGAACGGCAGCCAGGGAAGCTTCAGAACAGCAGGCTGTTCTGCTCAGCGTACGAGCCTGAAGTGAGTGGCAAGGGCTAAGGGGACAGTTCCAAGGCATCTAGCTTTCCTGCTAGCAATGCCATTTCTACCCTGCTGTGGAAAACATTGTCCTTTGCCCTTCTGCTCCGAGAGGCAGAGAGTACCTCGCCAGACGCAGTGCAGAGGGAAAGGACACAGTATCCGAGGGAGCGTGGCGCCGCTTAGGCGGGCAAAGCAGAAAGGTGCCGCCCGGCACTGGCTTTGACTCCCTGAGCTTCCTTGCTAGGACAGCAGCTGCCGAAAGCTGGCAACTAGGCTGCCAGAGTGCAGAATGTAGGCGGTCTGGCACGCCTGCTTGCCGAAAGCCAGGATCAGCGAGACAGCGTGCTAGGCTCTGTTGCACAGCATCTTGGAGAACACGCACTTGAAGAATGCCGTCTCTGTTCCGCAAAAGCTCTGCCACAGTGAAGGTGGAAGAAGCAGCCTGTGGCCACGGGCAGAGCTGGTCAACAGCTGCGCCTAACTTTCCCAAGCTGCGAGAGCATTCTCAGCCGAGTTCTGCTTTGACAGAGCTATTGCTGAACTTTTGCAGTCCCGGAGGCTGCTGAAACCAAGGCTGTGTTCTGCCTCTTCATTCTTGCCTTCCTGTGCTCCAGCGAGAAGTGAAGCTCTGGCACGGCATTCAGCTTTGCCGCCTCTCTGCACGGAAAGCACTAGACAGAACTAGTGTGCTTCGTGCATGCTCTCTCCTCGCTTTTATGGTCACTGCTCTGCTTTTTGCTTGGCAGCGTTCCAAGGGTCCACGGCATACCTCTTGCACAGCGAGAGGTGGCCGGCGAGGAATACTTGCTGGCTTAAGTCGTTCCATGCTCCAGGCATTCATCAGAGCAACACCATGGGGGAAAAGAGGGGGGAACATTGCAGGACAAATTTCTATGCTGGAACATGATTGTCTGCGAGACAGCTCTCCGCAGCGCTAGTATTTGGCCAGGCTGAAATCAGCGCCACGGGAAGCCAATCTGACAAGCGGAGTGCAACGAGCGCGGCGATATGGGGCCACTTGGCAGGTGGCCGAAGAAAGACGGCTGCCCCGCGAATGTGGTGCCAGAAGGCAAGTTTCAGCAGGGCGTTCCGGGCGAGCTTAATGTGTAGCCGCAGTTGTTCTAGGCGAGATTGTAGCCGAGAAGCTTTCCGTCTCCATTCACGAGACAAGAAAAGCAGAACGCAATGGTCTAGAGGGTTGAGAAGAAAAGTGCTCGTAGCGAGCTCGTTGCGGCAGAAGCGAAAGCCAGGAGCAGCGTGCTCGCTGCGAGAAGTAGACGGCGCTTCGCCTCCTTGGGAAGGAAACCGCGTCTGGGCACGAACGCCAGCCAGCGAAGCTTCAGAACAGCAGGCTGTTCTGCTCAGCGTACGAGCCTGAAGTGAGTGGCAAGGGCTAAGGGGACAGTCCCAAGGCATCTAGCTTTCCTGCTAGCAATGCCATTTCTACCCTGCTGTGGAAAACATTGTCCTTTGCCCTTCTGCTCCGAGAGGCAGAGAGCACCTCGGCAGACGCAGTGCAGAGGGAAAGGACACAGTATCCGAGGGAGCGTGGCCCCGCTTAGGCGGGCAAAGCAGAAAGGTGCCGCCCGGCACTGGCTTTGACTCCCTGAGCTTCCTTGCTAGGACAGCAGCTGCCGAAAGCTGGCAACTAGGCTGCCAGAGTGCAGAATGTCGGCGGTCTGGCACGCCTGCTTGCCGAAAGCCAGGATCAGCGAGACAGCGTGCTAGGCTCTGTTTCACAGCACCTTGGAGAACACGCGCTTGAAGAATGCCGTCTCTGTTCCGCAAAAGCTCTGCCACAGTGAAGCTGGAAGAAGCAGCCTGTGGCCACGGGCAGAGCTGGTCAACAGCTGCGCCTAACTTTCCCAAGCTGCGAGAGCATTCTCAGCCGAGTTCTGCTTTGACAGAGCTATTGCTGAACTTTTGCGGTCCCGGAGGCTGCTGAAACCAAGGCTGTGTTCTGCCTCTTCATTCTTGCCTTCCTGTGCTCCAGCGAGAAGTGAAGCTCTGGCACGGCATTCAGCTTTGCCGCCTCTCTGCACGGAAAGCACTAGACAGAACTAGTGTGCTTCGTGCATGCTCTCTCCTCGCTTTTATGGTCACTGCTCTGCTTTTTGCTTGGCAGCGTTCCAAGGGTCCACGGCATACCTCTTGCACAGCGAGAGGTGGCCGGCGAGGAATACTTGCTGGCTTAAGTCGTTCCATGCTCCAGGCATTCATCAGAGCAACACCATGGGGGAAAAGAGGGGGGAACATTGCAGGACAAATTTCTATGCTGGAACATGATTGTCTGCGAGACAGCTCTCCGCAGCGCTAGTATTTGGCCAGGCTGAAATCAGCGCCACGGGAAGCCAATCTGACAAGCGGAGTGCAACGAGCGCGGCGATATGGGGCCACTTGGCAGGTGGCCGAAGAAAGACGGCTGCCCCGCGAATGTGGTGCCAGAAAGCAAGTTTCAGCAGGGCGTTCCGGACGAGCTTAATGTGTAGCCGCAGTTGTTCTAGGCGAGATTGTAGCCGAGAAGCTTTCCGTCTCCATTCACGAGACAAGAAAAGCAGAACGCAATGGTCTAGAGGGTTGAGAAGAAAAGTGCTCGTAGCGAGCTCGTTGCGGCAGAAGCGAAAGCCAGGAGCAGCGTGCTCGCTGCGAGAAGTAGACGGCGCTTCGCCTCCTTGGGAAGGAAATGGCGTCTGGGCACGAACGGCAGCCAGCGAAGCTTCAGAACAGCAGGCTGTTCTGCTCAGCGTACGAGCCTGAAGTGAGTGGCAAGGGCTAAGGGGACAGTTCCTAGGCATCTAGCTTTCCTGCTAGCAATGCCATTTCTACCCTGCTGTGGAAAACATTGTCCTTTGCCCTTCTGCTCCGAGAGGCAGAGAGTACCTCGCCAGACGCAGTGCAGAGGGAAAGGACACAGTATCCGAGGGAGCGTGGCGCCGCTTAGGCGGGCAAAGCAGAAAGGTGCCGCCCGGCACTGGCTTTGACTCCCTGAGCTTCCTTGCTAGGACAGCAGCTGCCGAAAGCTGGCAACTAGGCTGCCAGAGTGCAGAATGTAGGCGGTCTGGCACGCCTGCTTGCCGAAAGCCAGGATCAGCGAGACAGCGTGCTAGGCTCTGTTGCACAGCATCTTGGAGAACACGCACTTGAAGAATGCCGTCTCTGTTCCGCAAAAGCTCTGCCACAGTGAAGGTGGAAGAAGCAGCCTGTGGCCACGGGCAGAGCTGGTCAACAGCTGCGCCTAACTTTCCCAAGCTGCGAGAGCATTCTCAGCCGAGTTCTGCTTTGACAGAGCTATTGCTGAACTTTTGCAGTCCCGGAGGCTGCTGAAACCAAGGCTGTGTTCTGCCTCTTCATTCTTGCCTTCCTGTGCTCCAGCGAGAAGTGAAGCTCTGGCACGGCATTCAGCTTTGCCGCCTCTCTGCACGGAAAGCACTAGACAGAACTAGTGTGCTTCGTGCATGCTCTCTCCTCGCTTTTATGGTCACTGCTCTGCTTTTTGCTTGGCAGCGTTCCAAGGGTCCACGGCATACCTCTTGCACAGCGAGAGGTGGCCGGCGAGGAATACTTGCTGGCTTAAGTCGTTCCATGCTCCAGGCATTCATCAGAGCAACACCATGGGGGAAAAGAGGGGGGAACATTGCAGGACAAATTTCTATGCTGGAACATGATTGTCTGCGAGACAGCTCTCCGCAGCGCTAGTATTTGGCCAGGCTGAAATCAGCGCCACGGGAAGCCAATCTGACAAGCGGAGTGCAACGAGCGCGGCGATATGGGGCCACTTGGCAGGTGGCCGAAGAAAGACGGCTGCCCCGCGAATGGGGTGCCAGAAGGCAATTTTCAGCAGGGCGTTGCGGGCGAGCTTAATGTGTAGCCGCAGTTGTTCTAGGCGAGATTGTAGCCGAGAAGCTTTCCGTCTCCATTCACGAGACAAGAAAAGCAGAACGCAATGGTCTAGAGGGTTGAGAAGAAAAGTGCTCGTAGCGAGCTCGTTGCGGCAGAAGCGAAAGCCAGGAGCAGCGTGCTCGCTGCGAGAAGTAGACGGCGCTTCGCCTCCTTGGGAAGGAAATCGCGTCTGGGCACGAACGGCAGCCAGCGAAGCTTCAGAACAGCAGGCTGTTCTGCTCAGCGTACGAGCCTGAAGTGAGTGGCAAGGGCTAAGGGGACAGTTCCAAGGCATCTAGCTTTCCTGCTAGCAATGCCATTTCTACCCTGCTGTGGAAAACATTGTCCTTTGCCCTTCTGCTCCGAGAGGCAGAGAGCACCTCGCCAGACGCAGTGCAGAGGGAAAGGACACCGTATCCGAGGGAGCGTGGCGCCGCTTAGGCGGGCAAAGCAGAAAGGTGCCGCCCGGCACGGGCTTTGACTCCCTGAGCTTCCTTGCTAGGACAGCAGCTGCCGAAAGCTGGCAACTAGGCTGCCAGAGTGCAGAATGTAGGCGGTCTGGCACGCCTGCTTGCCGAAAGCCAGGATCAGCGAGACAGCGTGCTAGGCTCTGTTGCACAGCATCTTGGAGAACACGCACTTGAAGAATGCCGTCTCTGTTCCGCAAAAGCTCTGCCACAGTGAAGCTGGAAGAAGCAGCCTGTGGCCACGGGCAGAGCTGGTCAACAGCTGCGCCTAACTTTCCCAAGCTGCGAGAGCATTCTCAGCCGAGTTCTGCTTTGACAGAGCTATTGCTGAACTTTTGCGGTCCCGGAGGCTGCTGAAACCAAGGCTGTGTTCTGCCTCTTCATTCTTGCCTTCCTGTGCTCCAGCGAGAAGTGAAGCTCTGGCACGGCATTCAGCTTTGCCGCCTCTCTGCACGGAAAGCACTAGACAGAACTAGTGTGCTTCGTGCATGCTCTCTCCTCGCTTTTATGGTCACTGCTCTGCTTTTTGCTTGGCAGCGTTCCAAGGGTCCACGGCATACCTCTTGCACAGCAAGAGGTGGCCGGCGAGGAATACTTGCTGGCTTAAGTCGTTCCATGCTCCAGGCATTCATCAGAGCAACACCATGGGGGAAAAGAGGGGGGAACATTGCAGGACAAATTTCTATGCTGGAACAGGATTGTCTGCGAGACAGCTCTCCGCAGCGCTAGTATTTGGCCAGGCTGAAATCAGCGCCACGGGAAGCCAATCTGACAAGCGGAGTGCAACGAGCGCGGCGATATGGGGCCACTTGGCAGGTGGCCGAAGAAAGACGGCTGCCCCGCGAATGTGGTGCCAGAAAGCAAGTTTCAGCAGGGCGTTCCGGACGAGCTTAATGTGTAGCCGCAGTTGTTCTAGGCGAGATTGTAGCCGAGAAGCTTTCCGTCTCCATTCACGAGACAAGAAAAGCAGAACGCAATGGTCTAGAGGGTTGAGAAGAAAAGTGCTCGTAGCGAGCTCGTTGCGGCAGAAGCGAAAGCCAGGAGCAGCGTGCTCGGTGCGAGAAGTAGACGGCGCTTCGCCTCCTTGGGAAGGAAATGGCGTCTGGGCACGAACGGCAGCCAGCGAAGCTTCAGAACAGCAGGCTGTTCTGCTCAGCGTACGAGCCTGAAGTGAGTGGCAAGGGCTAAGGGGACAGTTCCAAGGCATCTAGCTTTCCTGCTAGCAATGCCATTTCTACCCTGCTGTGGAAAACATTGTCCTTTGCCCTTCTGCTCCGAGAGGCAGAGAGTACCTCGCCAGACGCAGTGCAGAGGGAAAGGACACAGTATCCGAGGGAGCGTGGCGCCGCTTAGGCGGGCAAAGCAGAAAGGTGCCGCCCGGCACTGGCTTTGACTCCCTGAGCTTCCTTGCTAGGACAGCAGCTGCCGAAAGCTGGCAACTAGGCTGCCAGAGTGCAGAATGTAGGCGGTCTGGCACGCCTGCTTGCCGAAAGCCAGGATCAGCGAGACAGCGTGCTAGGCTCTGTTGCACAGCATCTTGGAGAACACGCACTTGAAGAATGCCGTCTCTGTTCCGCAAAAGCTCTGCCACAGTGAAGGTGGAAGAAGCAGCCTGTGGCCACGGGCAGAGCTGGTCAACAGCTGCGCCTAACTTTCCCAAGCTGCGAGAGCATTCTCAGCCGAGTTCTGCTTTGACAGAGCTATTGCTGAACTTTTGCAGTCCCGGAGGCTGCTGAAACCAAGGCTGTGTTCTGCCTCTTCATTCTTGCCTTCCTGTGCTCCAGCGAGAAGTGAAGCTCTGGCACGGCATTCAGCTTTGCCGCCTCTCTGCACGGAAAGCACTAGACAGAACTAGTGTGCTTCGTGCATGCTCTCTCCTCGCTTTTATGGTCACTGCTCTGCTTTTTGCTTGGCAGCGTTCCAAGGGTCCACGGCATACCTCTTGCACAGCGAGAGGTGGCCGGCGAGGAATACTTGCTGGCTTAAGTCGTTCCATGCTCCAGGCATTCATCAGAGCAACACCATGGGGGAAAAGAGGGGGGAACATTGCAGGACAAATTTCTATGCTGGAACATGATTGTCTGCGAGACAGCTCTCCGCAGCGCTAGTATTTGGCCAGGCTGAAATCAGCGCCACGGGAAGCCAATCTGACAAGCGGAGTGCAACGAGCGCGGCGATATGGGGCCACTTGGCAGGTGGCCGAAGAAAGACGGCTGCCCCGCGAATGTGGTGCCAGAAGGCAATTTTCAGCAGGGCGTTCCGGGCGAGCTTAATGTGTAGCCGCAGTTGTTCTAGGCGAGATTGTAGCCGAGAAGCTTTCCGTCTCCATTCACGAGACAAGAAAAGCAGAACGCAATGGTCTAGAGGGTTGAGAAGAAAAGTGCTCGTAGCGAGCTCGTTGCGGCAGAAGCGAAAGCCAGGAGCAGCGTGCTCGCTGCGAGAAGTAGACGGCGCTTCGCCTCCTTGGGAAGGAAATCGCGTCTGGGCACGAACGGCAGCCAGCGAAGCTTCAGAACAGCAGGCTGTTCTGCTCAGCGTACGAGCCTGAAGTGAGTGGCAAGGGCTAAGGGGACAGTTCCAAGGCATCTAGCTTTCCTGCTAGCAATGCCATTTCTACCCTGCTGTGGAAAACATTGTCCTTTGCCCTTCTGCTCCGAGAGGCAGAGAGCACCTCGGCAGACGCAGTGCAGAGGGAAAGGACACAGTATCCGAGGGAGCGTGGCCCCGCTTAGGCGGGCAAAGCAGAAAGGTGCCGCCCGGCACTGGCTTTGACTCCCTGAGCTTCCTTGCTAGGACAGCAGCTGCCGAAAGCTGGCAACTAGGCTGCCAGAGTGCAGAATGTCGGCGGTCTGGCACGCCTGCTTGCCGAAAGCCAGGATCAGCGAGACAGCGTGCTAGGCTCTGTTTCACAGCACCTTGGAGAACACGCGCTTGAAGAATGCCGTCTCTGTTCCGCAAAAGCTCTGCCACAGTGAAGCTGGAAGAAGCAGCCTGTGGCCACGGGCAGAGCTGGTCAACAGCTGCGCCTAACTTTCCCAAGATGCGAGAGCATTCTCAGCCGAGTTCTGCTTTGACAGAGCTATTGCTGAACTTTTGCGGTCCCGGAGGCTGCTGAAACCAAGGCTGTGTTCTGCCTCTTCATTCTTGCCTTCCTGTGCTCCAGCGAGAAGTGAAGCTCTGGCACGGCATTCAGCTTTGCCGCCTCTCTGCACGGAAAGCACTAGACAGAACTAGTGTGCTTCGTGCATGCTCTCTCCTCGCTTTTATGGTCACTGCTCTGCTTTTTGCTTGGCAGCGTTCCAAGGGTCCACGGCATACCTCTTGCACAGCAAGAGGTGGCCGGCGAGGAATACTTGCTGGCTTAAGTCGTTCCATGCTCCAGGCATTCATCAGAGCAACACCATGGGGGAAAAGAGGGGGGAACATTGCAGGACAAATTTCTATGCTGGAACATGATTGTCTGCGAGACAGCTCTCCGCAGCGCTAGTATTTGCCCAGGCTGAAATCAGCGCCACGGGAAGCCAATCTGACAAGCGGAGTGCAACGAGCGCGGCGATATGGGGCCACTTGGCAGGTGGCCGAAGAAAGACGGCTGCCCCGCGAATGTGGTGCCAGAAAGCAAGTTTCAGCAGGGCGTTCCGGGCGAGCTTAATGTGTAGCCGCAGTTGTTCTAGGCGAGATTGTAGCCGAGAAGCTTTCCGTCTCCATTCACGAGACAAGAAAAGCAGAACGCAATGGTCTAGAGGGTTGAGAAGAAAAGTGCTCGTAGCGAGCTCGTTGCGGCAGAAGCGAAAGCCAGGAGCAGCGTGCTCGCTGCGAGAAGTAGACGGCGCTTCGCCTCCTTGGGAAGGAAATCGCGTCTGGGCACGAACGGCAGCCAGCGAAGCTTCAGAACAGCAGGCTGTTCTGCTCAGCGTACGAGCCTGAAGTGAGTGGCAAGGGCTAAGGGGACAGTTCCAAGGCATCTAGCTTTCCTGCTAGCAATGCCATTTCTACCCTGCTGTGGAAAACATTGTCCTTTGCCCTTCTGCTCCGAGAGGCAGAGAGCACCTCGGCAGACGCAGTGCAGAGGGAAAGGACACCGTATCCGAGGGAGCGTGGCGCCGCTTAGGCGGGCAAAGCAGAAAGGTGCCGCCCGGCACGGGCTTTGACTCCCTGAGCTTCCTTGCTAGGACAGCAGCTGCCGAAAGCTGGCAACTAGGCTGCCAGAGTGCAGAATGTAGGCGGTCTGGCACGCCTGCTTGCCGAAAGCCAGGATCAGCGAGACAGCGTGCTAGGCTCTGTTGCACAGCATCTTGGAGAACACGCACTTGAAGAATGCCGTCTCTGTTCCGCAAAAGCTCTGCCACAGTGAAGCTGGAAGAAGCAGCCTGTGGCCACGGGCAGAGCTGGTCAACAGCTGCGCCTAACTTTCCCAAGCTGCGAGAGCATTCTCAGCCGAGTTCTGCTTTGACAGAGCTATTGCTGAACTTTTGCGGTCCCGGAGGCTGCTGAAACCAAGGCTGTGTTCTGCCTCTTCATTCTTGCCTTCCTGTGCTCCAGCGAGAAGTGAAGCTCTGGCACGGCATTCAGCTTTGCCGCCTCTCTGCACGGAAAGCACTAGACAGAACTAGTGTGCTTCGTGCATGCTCTCTCCTCGCTTTTATGGTCACTGCTCTGCTTTTTGCTTGGCAGCGTTCCAAGGGTCCACGGCATACCTCTTGCACAGCAAGAGGTGGCCGGCGAGGAATACTTGCTGGCTTAAGTCGTTCCATGCTCCAGGCATTCATCAGAGCAACACCATGGGGGAAAAGAGGGGGGAACATTGCAGGACAAATTTCTATGCTGGAACATGATTGTCTGCGAGACAGCTCTCCGCAGCGCTAGTATTTGGCCAGGCTGAAATCAGCGCCACGGGAAGCCAATCTGACAAGCGGAGTGCAACGAGCGCGGCGATATGGGGCCACTTGGCAGGTGGCCGAAGAAAGACGGCTGCCCCGCGAATGTGGTGCCAGAAAGCAAGTTTCAGCAGGGCGTTCCGGACGAGCTTAATGTGTAGCCGCAGTTGTTCTAGGCGAGATTGTAGCCGAGAAGCTTTCCGTCTCCATTCACGAGACAAGAAAAGCAGAACGCAATGGTCTAGAGGGTTGAGAAGAAAAGTGCTCGTAGCGAGCTCGTTGCGGCAGAAGCGAAAGCCAGGAGCAGCGTGCTCGCTGCGAGAAGTAGACGGCGCTTCGCCTCCTTGGGAAGGAAATGGCGTCTGGGCACGAACGGCAGCCAGCGAAGCTTCAGAACAGCAGGCTGTTCTGCTCAGCGTACGAGCCTGAAGTGAGTGGCAAGGGCTAAGGGGACAGTTCCAAGGCATCTAGCTTTCCTGCTAGCAATGCCATTTCTACCCTGCTGTGGAAAACATTGTCCTTTGCCCTTCTGCTCCGAGAGGCAGAGAGTACCTCGCCAGACGCAGTGCAGAGGGAAAGGACACAGTATCCGAGGGAGCGTGGCGCCGCTTAGGCGGGCAAAGCAGAAAGGTGCCGCCCGGCACTGGCTTTGACTCCCTGAGCTTCCTTGCTAGGACAGCAGCTGCCGAAAGCTGGCAACTAGGCTGCCAGAGTGCAGAATGTAGGCGGTCTGGCACGCCTGCTTGCCGAAAGCCAGGATCAGCGAGACAGCGTGCTAGGCTCTGTTGCACAGCATCTTGGAGAACACGCACTTGAAGAATGCCGTCTCTGTTCCGCAAAAGCTCTGCCACAGTGAAGCTGGAAGAAGCAGCCTGTGGCCACGGGCAGAGCTGGTCAACAGCTGCGCCTAACTTTCCCAAGCTGCGAGAGCATTCTCAGCCGAGTTCTGCTTTGACAGAGCTATTGCTGAACTTTTGCAGTCCCGGAGGCTGCTGAAACCAAGGCTGTGTTCTGCCTCTTCATTCTTGCCTTCCTGTGCTCCAGCGAGAAGTGAAGCTCTGGCACGGCATTCAGCTTTGCCGCCTCTCTGCACGGAAAGCACTAGACAGAACTAGTGTGCTTCGTGCATGCTCTCTCCTCGCTTTTATGGTCACTGCTCTGCTTTTTGCTTGGCAGCGTTCCAAGGGTCCACGGCATACCTCTTGCACAGCGAGAGGTGGCCGGCGAGGAATACTTGCTGGCTTAAGTCGTTCCATGCTCCAGGCATTCATCAGAGCAACACCATGGGGGAAAAGAGGGGGGAACATTGCAGGACAAATTTCTATGCTGGAACATGATTGTCTGCGAGACAGCTCTCCGCAGCGCTAGTATTTGGCCAGGCTGAAATCAGCGCCACGGGAAGCCAATCTGACAAGCGGAGTGCAACGAGCGCGGCGATATGGGGCCACTTGGCAGGTGGCCGAAGAAAGACGGCTGCCCCGCGAATGTGGTGCCAGAAGGCAATTTTCAGCAGGGCGTTCCGGGCGAGCTTAATGTGTAGCCGCAGTTGTTCTAGGCGAGATTGTAGCCGAGAAGCTTTCCGTCTCCATTCACGAGACAAGAAAAGCAGAACGCAATGGTCTAGAGGGTTGAGAAGAAAAGTGCTCGTAGCGAGCTCGTTGCGGCAGAAGCGAAAGCCAGGAGCAGCGTGCTCGCTGCGAGAAGTAGACGGCGCTTCGCCTCCTTGGGAAGGAAATCGCGTCTGGGCACGAACGGCAGCCAGCGAAGCTTCAGAACAGCAGGCTGTTCTGCTCAGCGTACGAGCCTGAAGTGAGTGGCAAGGGCTAAGGGGACAGTTCCAAGGCATCTAGCTTTCCTGCTAGCAATGCCATTTCTACCCTGCTGTGGAAAACATTGTCCTTTGCCCTTCTGCTCCGAGAGGCAGAGAGCACCTCGCCAGACGCAGTGCAGAGGGAAAGGACACCGTATCCGAGGGAGCGTGGCGCCGCTTAGGCGGGCAAAGCAGAAAGGTGCCGCCCGGCACGGGCTTTGACTCCCTGAGCTTCCTTGCTAGGACAGCAGCTGCCGAAAGCTGGCAACTAGGCTGCCAGAGTGCAGAATGTAGGCGGTCTGGCACGCCTGCTTGCCGAAAGCCAGGATCAGCGAGACAGCGTGCTAGGCTCTGTTGCACAGCATCTTGGAGAACACGCACTTGAAGAATGCCGTCTCTGTTCCGCAAAAGCTCTGCCACAGTGAAGCTGGAAGAAGCAGCCTGTGGCCACGGGCAGAGCTGGTCAACAGCTGCGCCTAACTTTCCCAAGCTGCGAGAGCATTCTCAGCCGAGTTCTGCTTTGACAGAGCTATTGCTGAACTTTTGCGGTCCCGGAGGCTGCTGAAACCAAGGCTGTGTTCTGCCTCTTCATTCTTGCCTTCCTGTGCTCCAGCGAGAAGTGAAGCTCTGGCACGGCATTCAGCTTTGCCGCCTCTCTGCACGGAAAGCACTAGACAGAACTAGTGTGCTTCGTGCATGCTCTCTCCTCGCTTTTATGGTCACTGCTCTGCTTTTTGCTTGGCAGCGTTCCAAGGGTCCACGGCATACCTCTTGCACAGCAAGAGGTGGCCGGCGAGGAATACTTGCTGGCTTAAGTCGTTCCATGCTCCAGGCATTCATCAGAGCAACACCATGGGGGAAAAGAGGGGGGAACATTGCAGGACAAATTTCTATGCTGGAACATGATTGTCTGCGAGACAGCTCTCCGCAGCGCTAGTATTTGGCCAGGCTGAAATCAGCGCCACGGGAAGCCAATCTGACAAGCGGAGTGCAACGAGCGCGGCGATATGGGGCCACTTGGCAGGTGGCCGAAGAAAGACGGCTGCCCCGCGAATGTGGTGCCAGAAAGCAAGTTTCAGCAGGGCGTTCCGGACGAGCTTAATGTGTAGCCGCAGTTGTTCTAGGCGAGATTGTAGCCGAGAAGCTTTCCGTCTCCATTCACGAGACAAGAAAAGCAGAACGCAATGGTCTAGAGGGTTGAGAAGAAAAGTGCTCGTAGCGAGCTCGTTGCGGCAGAAGCGAAAGCCAGGAGCAGCGTGCTCGCTGCGAGAAGTAGACGGCGCTTCGCCTCCTTGGGAAGGAAATGGCGTCTGGGCACGAACGGCAGCCAGCGAAGCTTCAGAACAGCAGGCTGTTCTGCTCAGCGTACGAGCCTGAAGTGAGTGGCAAGGGCTAAGGGGACAGTTCCAAGGCATCTAGCTTTCCTGCTAGCAATGCCATTTCTACCCTGCTGTGGAAAACATTGTCCTTTGCCCTTCTGCTCCGAGAGGCAGAGAGTACCTCGCCAGACGCAGTGCAGAGGGAAAGGACACAGTATCCGAGGGAGCGTGGCGCCGCTTAGGCGGGCAAAGCAGAAAGGTGCCGCCCGGCACTGGCTTTGACTCCCTGAGCTTCCTTGCTAGGACAGCAGCTGCCGAAAGCTGGCAACTAGGCTGCCAGAGTGCAGAATGTAGGCGGTCTGGCACGCCTGCTTGCCGAAAGCCAGGATCAGCGAGACAGCGTGCTAGGCTCTGTTGCACAGCATCTTGGAGAACACGCACTTGAAGAATGCCGTCTCTGTTCCGCAAAAGCTCTGCCACAGTGAAGGTGGAAGAAGCAGCCTGTGGCCACGGGCAGAGCTGGTCAACAGCTGCGCCTAACTTTCCCAAGCTGCGAGAGCATTCTCAGCCGAGTTCTGCTTTGACAGAGCTATTGCTGAACTTTTGCAGTCCCGGAGGCTGCTGAAACCAAGGCTGTGTTCTGCCTCTTCATTCTTGCCTTCCTGTGCTCCAGCGAGAAGTGAAGCTCTGGCACGGCATTCAGCTTTGCCGCCTCTCTGCACGGAAAGCACTAGACAGAACTAGTGTGCTTCGTGCATGCTCTCTCCTCGCTTTTATGGTCACTGCTCTGCTTTTTGCTTGGCAGCGTTCCAAGGGTCCACGGCATACCTCTTGCACAGCGAGAGGTGGCCGGCGAGGAATACTTGCTGGCTTAAGTCGTTCCATGCTCCAGGCATTCATCAGAGCAACACCATGGGGGAAAAGAGGGGGGAACATTGCAGGACAAATTTCTATGCTGGAACATGATTGTCTGCGAGACAGCTCTCCGCAGCGCTAGTATTTGGCCAGGCTGAAATCAGCGCCACGGGAAGCCAATCTGACAAGCGGAGTGCAACGAGCGCGGCGATATGGGGCCACTTGGCAGGTGGCCGAAGAAAGACGGCTGCCCCGCGAATGTGGTGCCAGAAGGCAATTTTCAGCAGGGCGTTCCGGGCGAGCTTAATGTGTAGCCGCAGTTGTTCTAGGCGAGATTGTAGCCGAGAAGCTTTCCGTCTCCATTCACGAGACAAGAAAAGCAGAACGCAATGGTCTAGAGGGTTGAGAAGAAAAGTGCTCGTAGCGAGCTCGTTGCGGCAGAAGCGAAAGCCAGGAGCAGCGTGCTCGCTGCGAGAAGTAGACGGCGCTTCGCCTCCTTGGGAAGGAAATCGCGTCTGGGCACGAACGGCAGCCAGCGAAGCTTCAGAACAGCAGGCTGTTCTGCTCAGCGTACGAGCCTGAAGTGAGTGGCAAGGGCTAAGGGGACAGTTCCAAGGCATCTAGCTTTCCTGCTAGCAATGCCATTTCTACCCTGCTGTGGAAAACATTGTCCTTTGCCCTTCTGCTCCGAGAGGCAGAGAGTACCTCGCCAGACGCAGTGCAGAGGGAAAGGACACCGTATCCGAGGGAGCGTGGCGCCGCTTAGGCGGGCAAAGCAGAAAGGTGCCGCCCGGCACGGGCTTTGACTCCCTGAGCTTCCTTGCTAGGACAGCAGCTGCCGAAAGCTGGCAACTAGGCTGCCAGAGTGCAGAATGTAGGCGGTCTGGCACGCCTGCTTGCCGAAAGCCAGGATCAGCGAGACAGCGTGCTAGGCTCTGTTGCACAGCATCTTGGAGAACACGCACTTGAAGAATGCCGTCTCTGTTCCGCAAAAGCTCTGCCACAGTGAAGGTGGAAGAAGCAGCCTGTGGCCACGGGCAGAGCTGGTCAACAGCTGCGCCTAACTTTCCCAAGCTGCGAGAGCATTCTCAGCCGAGTTCTGCTTTGACAGAGCTATTGCTGAACTTTTGCAGTCCCGGAGGCTGCTGAAACCAAGGCTGTGTTCTGCCTCTTCATTCTTGCCTTCCTGTGCTCCAGCGAGAAGTGAAGCTCTGGCACGGCATTCAGCTTTGCCGCCTCTCTGCACGGAAAGCACTAGACAGAACTAGTGTGCTTCGTGCATGCTCTCTCCTCGCTTTTATGGTCACTGCTCTGCTTTTTGCTTGGCAGCGTTCCAAGGGTCCACGGCATACCTCTTGCACAGCGAGAGGTGGCCGGCGAGGAATACTTGCTGGCTTAAGTCGTTCCATGCTCCAGGCATTCATCAGAGCAACACCATGGGGGAAAAGAGGGGGGAACATTGCAGGACAAATTTCTATGCTGGAACATGATTGTCTGCGAGACAGCTCTCCGCAGCGCTAGTATTTGGCCAGGCTGAAATCAGCGCCACGGGAAGCCAATCTGACAAGCGGAGTGCAACGAGCGCGGCGATATGGGGCCACTTGGCAGGTGGCCGAAGAAAGACGGCTGCCCCGCGAATGTGGTGCCAGAAGGCAATTTTCAGCAGGGCGTTCCGGGCGAGCTTAATGTGTAGCCGCAGTTGTTCTAGGCGAGATTGTAGCCGAGAAGCTTTCCGTCTCCATTCACGAGACAAGAAAAGCAGAACGCAATGGTCTAGAGGGTTGAGAAGAAAAGTGCTCGTAGCGAGCTCGTTGCGGCAGAAGCGAAAGCCAGGAGCAGCGTGCTCGCTGCGAGAAGTAGACGGCGCTTCGCCTCCTTGGGAAGGAAATGGCGTCTGGGCACGAACGGCAGCCAGCGAAGCTTCAGAACAGCAGGCTGTTCTGCTCAGCGTACGAGCCTGAAGTGAGTGGCAAGGGCTAAGGGGACAGTTCCAAGGCATCTAGCTTTCCTGCTAGCAATGCCATTTCTACCCTGCTGTGGAAAACATTGTCCTTTGCCCTTCTGCTCCGAGAGGCAGAGAGTACCTCGCCAGACGCAGTGCAGAGGGAAAGGACACAGTATCCGAGGGAGCGTGGCGCCGCTTAGGCGGGCAAAGCAGAAAGGTGCCGCCCGGCACGGGCTTTGACTCCCTGAGCTTCCTTGCTAGGACAGCAGCTGCCGAAAGCTGGCAACTAGGCTGCCAGAGTGCAGAATGTAGGCGGTCTGGCACGCCTGCTTGCCGAAAGCCAGGATCAGCGAGACAGCGTGCTAGGCTCTGTTGCACAGCATCTTGGAGAACACGCACTTGAAGAATGCCGTCTCTGTTCCGCAAAAGCTCTGCCACAGTGAAGGTGGAAGAAGCAGCCTGTGGCCACGGGCAGAGCTGGTCAACAGCTGCGCCTAACTTTCCCAAGCTGCGAGAGCATTCTCAGCCGAGTTCTGCTTTGACAGAGCTATTGCTGAACTTTTGCAGTCCCGGAGGCTGCTGAAACCAAGGCTGTGTTCTGCCTCTTCATTCTTGCCTTCCTGTGCTCCAGCGAGAAGTGAAGCTCTGGCACGGCATTCAGCTTTGCCGCCTCTCTGCACGGAAAGCACTAGACAGAACTAGTGTGCTTCGTGCATGCTCTCTCCTCGCTTTTATGGTCACTGCTCTGCTTTTTGCTTGGCAGCGTTCCAAGGGTCCACGGCATACCTCTTGCACAGCGAGAGGTGGCCGGCGAGGAATACTTGCTGGCTTAAGTCGTTCCATGCTCCAGGCATTCATCAGAGCAACACCATGGGGGAAAAGAGGGGGGAACATTGCAGGACAAATTTCTATGCTGGAACATGATTGTCTGCGAGACAGCTCTCCGCAGCGCTAGTATTTGGCCAGGCTGAAATCAGCGCCACGGGAAGCCAATCTGACAAGCGGAGTGCAACGAGCGCGGCGATATGGGGCCACTTGGCAGGTGGCCGAAGAAAGACGGCTGCCCCGCGAATGTGGTGCCAGAAGGCAATTTTCAGCAGGGCGTTCCGGGCGAGCTTAATGTGTAGCCGCAGTTGTTCTAGGCGAGATTGTAGCCGAGAAGCTTTCCGTCTCCATTCACGAGACAAGAAAAGCAGAACGCAATGGTCTAGAGGGTTGAGAAGAAAAGTGCTCGTAGCGAGCTCGTTGCGGCAGAAGCGAAAGCCAGGAGCAGCGTGCTCGCTGCGAGAAGTAGACGGCGCTTCGCCTCCTTGGGAAGGAAATGGCGTCTGGGCACGAACGGCAGCCAGCGAAGCTTCAGAACAGCAGGCTGTTCTGCTCAGCGTACGAGCCTGAAGTGAGTGGCAAGGGCTAAGGGGACAGTTCCAAGGCATCTAGCTTTCCTGCTAGCAATGCCATTTCTACCCTGCTGTGGAAAACATTGTCCTTTGCCCTTCTGCTCCGAGAGGCAGAGAGCACCTCGGCAGACGCAGTGCAGAGGGAAAGGACACAGTATCCGAGGGAGCGTGGCCCCGCTTAGGCGGGCAAAGCAGAAAGGTGCCGCCCGGCACTGGCTTTGACTCCCTGAGCTTCCTTGCTAGGACAGCAGCTGCCGAAAGCTGGCAACTAGGCTGCCAGAGTGCAGAATGTCGGCGGTCTGGCACGCCTGCTTGCCGAAAGCCAGGATCAGCGAGACAGCGTGCTAGGCTCTGTTTCACAGCACCTTGGAGAACACGCGCTTGAAGAATGCCGTCTCTGTTCCGCAAAAGCTCTGCCACAGTGAAGCTGGAAGAAGCAGCCTGTGGCCACGGGCAGAGCTGGTCAACAGCTGCGCCTAACTTTCCCAAGCTGCGAGAGCATTCTCAGCCGAGTTCTGCTTTGACAGAGCTATTGCTGAACTTTTGCGGTCCCGGAGGCTGCTGAAACCAAGGCTGTGTTCTGCCTCTTCATTCTTGCCTTCCTGTGCTCCAGCGAGAAGTGAAGCTCTGGCACGGCATTCAGCTTTGCCGCCTCTCTGCACGGAAAGCACTAGACAGAACTAGTGTGCTTCGTGCATGCTCTCTCCTCGCTTTTATGGTCACTGCTCTGCTTTTTGCTTGGCAGCGTTCCAAGGGTCCACGGCATACCTCTTGCACAGCGAGAGGTGGCCGGCGAGGAATACTTGCTGGCTTAAGTCGTTCCATGCTCCAGGCATTCATCAGAGCAACACCATGGGGGAAAAGAGGGGGGAACATTGCAGGACAAATTTCTATGCTGGAACATGATTGTCTGCGAGACAGCTCTCCGCAGCGCTAGTATTTGGCCAGGCTGAAATCAGCGCCACGGGAAGCCAATCTGACAAGCGGAGTGCAACGAGCGCGGCGATATGGGGCCACTTGGCAGGTGGCCGAAGAAAGACGGCTGCCCCGCGAATGTGGTGCCAGAAAGCAAGTTTCAGCAGGGCGTTCCGGACGAGCTTAATGTGTAGCCGCAGTTGTTCTAGGCGAGATTGTAGCCGAGAAGCTTTCCGTCTCCATTCACGAGACAAGAAAAGCAGAACGCAATGGTCTAGAGGGTTGAGAAGAAAAGTGCTCGTAGCGAGCTCGTTGCGGCAGAAGCGAAAGCCAGGAGCAGCGTGCTCGCTGCGAGAAGTAGACGGCGCTTCGCCTCCTTGGGAAGGAAATGGCGTCTGGGCACGAACGGCAGCCAGCGAAGCTTCAGAACAGCAGGCTGTTCTGCTCAGCGTACGAGCCTGAAGTGAGTGGCAAGGGCTAAGGGGACAGTTCCAAGGCATCTAGCTTTCCTGCTAGCAATGCCATTTCTACCCTGCTGTGGAAAACATTGTCCTTTGCCCTTCTGCTCCGAGAGGCAGAGAGCACCTCGCCAGACGCAGTGCAGAGGGAAAGGACACCGTATCCGAGGGAGCGTGGCGCCGCTTAGGCGGGCAAAGCAGAAAGGTGCCGCCCGGCACTGGCTTTGACTCCCTGAGCTTCCTTGCTAGGACAGCAGCTGCCGAAAGCTGGCAACTAGGCTGCCAGAGTGCAGAATGTAGGCGGTCTGGCACGCCTGCTTGCCGAAAGCCAGGATCAGCGAGACAGCGTGCTAGGCTCTGTTGCACAGCATCTTGGAGAACACGCACTTGAAGAATGCCGTCTCTGTTCCGCAAAAGCTCTGCCACAGTGAAGCTGGAAGAAGCAGCCTGTGGCCACGGGCAGAGCTGGTCAACAGCTGCGCCTAACTTTCCCAAGCTGCGAGAGCATTCTCAGCCGAGTTCTGCTTTGACAGAGCTATTGCTGAACTTTTGCAGTCCCGGAGGCTGCTGAAACCAAGGCTGTGTTCTGCCTCTTCATTCTTGCCTTCCTGTGCTCCAGCGAGAAGTGAAGCTCTGGCACGGCATTCAGCTTTGCCGCCTCTCTGCACGGAAAGCACTAGACAGAACTAGTGTGCTTCGTGCATGCTCTCTCCTCGCTTTTATGGTCACTGCTCTGCTTTTTGCTTGGCAGCGTTCCAAGGGTCCACGGCATACCTCTTGCACAGCGAGAGGTGGCCGGCGAGGAATACTTGCTGGCTTAAGTCGTTCCATGCTCCAGGCATTCATCAGAGCAACACCATGGGGGAAAAGAGGGGGGAACATTGCAGGACAAATTTCTATGCTGGAACATGATTGTCTGCGAGACAGCTCTCCGCAGCGCTAGTATTTGGCCAGGCTGAAATCAGCGCCACGGGAAGCCAATCTGACAAGCGGAGTGCAACGAGCGCGGCGATATGGGGCCACTTGGCAGGTGGCCGAAGAAAGACGGCTGCCCCGCGAATGTGGTGCCAGAAAGCAAGTTTCAGCAGGGCGTTCCGGGCGAGCTTAATGTGTAGCCGCAGTTGTTCTAGGCGAGATTGTAGCCGAGAAGCTTTCCGTCTCCATTCACGAGACAAGAAAAGCAGAACGCAATGGTCTAGAGGGTTGAGAAGAAAAGTGCTCGTAGCGAGCTCGTTGCGGCAGAAGCGAAAGCCAGGAGCAGCGTGCTCGGTGCGAGAAGTAGACGGCGCTTCGCCTCCTTGGGAAGGAAATCGCGTCTGGGCACGAACGGCAGCCAGCGAAGCTTCAGAACAGCAGGCTGTTCTGCTCAGCGTACGAGCCTGAAGTGAGTGGCAAGGGCTAAGGGGACAGTTCCAAGGCATCTAGCTTTCCTGCTAGCAATGCCATTTCTACCCTGCTGTGGAAAACATTGTCCTTTGCCCTTCTGCTCCGAGAGGCAGAGAGCACCTCGGCAGACGCAGTGCAGAGGGAAAGGACACCGTATCCGAGGGAGCGTGGCGCCGCTTAGGCGGGCAAAGCAGAAAGGTGCCGCCCGGCACGGGCTTTGACTCCCTGAGCTTCCTTGCTAGGACAGCAGCTGCCGAAAGCTGGCAACTAGGCTGCCAGAGTGCAGAATGTAGGCGGTCTGGCACGCCTGCTTGCCGAAAGCCAGGATCAGCGAGACAGCGTGCTAGGCTCTGTTGCACAGCATCTTGGAGAACACGCACTTGAAGAATGCCGTCTCTGTTCCGCAAAAGCTCTGCCACAGTGAAGCTGGAAGAAGCAGCCTGTGGCCACGGGCAGAGCTGGTCAACAGCTGCGCCTAACTTTCCCAAGCTGCGAGAGCATTCTCAGCCGAGTTCTGCTTTGACAGAGCTATTGCTGAACTTTTGCAGTCCCGGAGGCTGCTGAAACCAAGGCTGTGTTCTGCCTCTTCATTCTTGCCTTCCTGTGCTCCAGCGAGAAGTGAAGCTCTGGCACGGCATTCAGCTTTGCCGCCTCTCTGCACGGAAAGCACTAGACAGAACTAGTGTGCTTCGTGCATGCTCTCTCCTCGCTTTTATGGTCACTGCTCTGCTTTTTGCTTGGCAGCGTTCCAAGGGTCCACGGCATACCTCTTGCACAGCAAGAGGTGGCCGGCGAGGAATACTTGCTGGCTTAAGTCGTTCCATGCTCCAGGCATTCATCAGAGCAACACCATGGGGGAAAAGAGGGGGGAACATTGCAGGACAAATTTCTATGCTGGAACATGATTGTCTGCGAGACAGCTCTCCGCAGCGCTAGTATTTGGCCAGGCTGAAATCAGCGCCACGGGAAGCCAATCTGACAAGCGGAGTGCAACGAGCGCGGCGATATGGGGCCACTTGGCAGGTGGCCGAAGAAAGACGGCTGCCCCGCGAATGTGGTGCCAGAAAGCAAGTTTCAGCAGGGCGTTCCGGACGAGCTTAATGTGTAGCCGCAGTTGTTCTAGGCGAGATTGTAGCCGAGAAGCTTTCCGTCTCCATTCACGAGACAAGAAAAGCAGAACGCAATGGTCTAGAGGGTTGAGAAGAAAAGTGCTCGTAGCGAGCTCGTTGCGGCAGAAGCGAAAGCCAGGAGCAGCGTGCTCGCTGCGAGAAGTAGACGGCGCTTCGCCTCCTTGGGAAGGAAATGGCGTCTGGGCACGAACGGCAGCCAGCGAAGCTTCAGAACAGCAGGCTGTTCTGCTCAGCGTACGAGCCTGAAGTGAGTGGCAAGGGCTAAGGGGACAGTTCCAAGGCATCTAGCTTTCCTGCTAGCAATGCCATTTCTACCCTGCTGTGGAAAACATTGTCCTTTGCCCTTCTGCTCCGAGAGGCAGAGAGTACCTCGCCAGACGCAGTGCAGAGGGAAAGGACACAGTATCCGAGGGAGCGTGGCGCCGCTTAGGCGGGCAAAGCAGAAAGGTGCCGCCCGGCACTGGCTTTGACTCCCTGAGCTTCCTTGCTAGGACAGCAGCTGCCGAAAGCTGGCAACTAGGCTGCCAGAGTGCAGAATGTAGGCGGTCTGGCACGCCTGCTTGCCGAAAGCCAGGATCAGCGAGACAGCGTGCTAGGCTCTGTTGCACAGCATCTTGGAGAACACGCACTTGAAGAATGCCGTCTCTGTTCCGCAAAAGCTCTGCCACAGTGAAGGTGGAAGAAGCAGCCTGTGGCCACGGGCAGAGCTGGTCAACAGCTGCGCCTAACTTTCCCAAGCTGCGAGAGCATTCTCAGCCGAGTTCTGCTTTGACAGAGCTATTGCTGAACTTTTGCAGTCCCGGAGGCTGCTGAAACCAAGGCTGTGTTCTGCCTCTTCATTCTTGCCTTCCTGTGCTCCAGCGAGAAGTGAAGCTCTGGCACGGCATTCAGCTTTGCCGCCTCTCTGCACGGAAAGCACTAGACAGAACTAGTGTGCTTCGTGCATGCTCTCTCCTCGCTTTTATGGTCACTGCTCTGCTTTTTGCTTGGCAGCGTTCCAAGGGTCCACGGCATACCTCTTGCACAGCGAGAGGTGGCCGGCGAGGAATACTTGCTGGCTTAAGTCGTTCCATGCTCCAGGCATTCATCAGAGCAACACCATGGGGGAAAAGAGGGGGGAACATTGCAGGACAAATTTCTATGCTGGAACATGATTGTCTGCGAGACAGCTCTCCGCAGCGCTAGTATTTGGCCAGGCTGAAATCAGCGCCACGGGAAGCCAATCTGACAAGCGGAGTGCAACGAGCGCGGCGATATGGGGCCACTTGGCAGGTGGCCGAAGAAAGACGGCTGCCCCGCGAATGTGGTGCCAGAAGGCAATTTTCAGCAGGGCGTTCCGGGCGAGCTTAATGTGTAGCCGCAGTTGTTCTAGGCGAGATTGTAGCCGAGAAGCTTTCCGTCTCCATTCACGAGACAAGAAAAGCAGAACGCAATGGTCTAGAGGGTTGAGAAGAAAAGTGCTCGTAGCGAGCTCGTTGCGGCAGAAGCGAAAGCCAGGAGCAGCGTGCTCGCTGCGAGAAGTAGACGGCGCTTCGCCTCCTTGGGAAGGAAATCGCGTCTGGGCACGAACGGCAGCCAGCGAAGCTTCAGAACAGCAGGCTGTTCTGCTCAGCGTACGAGCCTGAAGTGAGTGGCAAGGGCTAAGGGGACAGTTCCAAGGCATCTAGCTTTCCTGCTAGCAATGCCATTTCTACCCTGCTGTGGAAAACATTGTCCTTTGCCCTTCTGCTCCGAGAGGCAGAGAGCACCTCGCCAGACGCAGTGCAGAGGGAAAGGACACCGTATCCGAGGGAGCGTGGCGCCGCTTAGGCGGGCAAAGCAGAAAGGTGCCGCCCGGCACGGGCTTTGACTCCCTGAGCTTCCTTGCTAGGACAGCAGCTGCCGAAAGCTGGCAACTAGGCTGCCAGAGTGCAGAATGTAGGCGGTCTGGCACGCCTGCTTGCCGAAAGCCAGGATCAGCGAGACAGCGTGCTAGGCTCTGTTGCACAGCATCTTGGAGAACACGCACTTGAAGAATGCCGTCTCTGTTCCGCAAAAGCTCTGCCACAGTGAAGCTGGAAGAAGCAGCCTGTGGCCACGGGCAGAGCTGGTCAACAGCTGCGCCTAACTTTCCCAAGCTGCGAGAGCATTCTCAGCCGAGTTCTGCTTTGACAGAGCTATTGCTGAACTTTTGCGGTCCCGGAGGCTGCTGAAACCAAGGCTGTGTTCTGCCTCTTCATTCTTGCCTTCCTGTGCTCCAGCGAGAAGTGAAGCTCTGGCACGGCATTCAGCTTTGCCGCCTCTCTGCACGGAAAGCACTAGACAGAACTAGTGTGCTTCGTGCATGCTCTCTCCTCGCTTTTATGGTCACTGCTCTGCTTTTTGCTTGGCAGCGTTCCAAGGGTCCACGGCATACCTCTTGCACAGCAAGAGGTGGCCGGCGAGGAATACTTGCTGGCTTAAGTCGTTCCATGCTCCAGGCATTCATCAGAGCAACACCATGGGGGAAAAGAGGGGGGAACATTGCAGGACAAATTTCTATGCTGGAACATGATTGTCTGCGAGACAGCTCTCCGCAGCGCTAGTATTTGGCCAGGCTGAAATCAGCGCCACGGGAAGCCAATCTGACAAGCGGAGTGCAACGAGCGCGGCGATATGGGGCCACTTGGCAGGTGGCCGAAGAAAGACGGCTGCCCCGCGAATGTGGTGCCAGAAAGCAAGTTTCAGCAGGGCGTTCCGGACGAGCTTAATGTGTAGCCGCAGTTGTTCTAGGCGAGATTGTAGCCGAGAAGCTTTCCGTCTCCATTCACGAGACAAGAAAAGCAGAACGCAATGGTCTAGAGGGTTGAGAAGAAAAGTGCTCGTAGCGAGCTCGTTGCGGCAGAAGCGAAAGCCAGGAGCAGCGTGCTCGCTGCGAGAAGTAGACGGCGCTTCGCCTCCTTGGGAAGGAAATGGCGTCTGGGCACGAACGGCAGCCAGCGAAGCTTCAGAACAGCAGGCTGTTCTGCTCAGCGTACGAGCCTGAAGTGAGTGGCAAGGGCTAAGGGGACAGTTCCAAGGCATCTAGCTTTCCTGCTAGCAATGCCATTTCTACCCTGCTGTGGAAAACATTGTCCTTTGCCCTTCTGCTCCGAGAGGCAGAGAGTACCTCGCCAGACGCAGTGCAGAGGGAAAGGACACAGTATCCGAGGGAGCGTGGCGCCGCTTAGGCGGGCAAAGCAGAAAGGTGCCGCCCGGCACTGGCTTTGACTCCCTGAGCTTCCTTGCTAGGACAGCAGCTGCCGAAAGCTGGCAACTAGGCTGCCAGAGTGCAGAATGTAGGCGGTCTGGCACGCCTGCTTGCCGAAAGCCAGGATCAGCGAGACAGCGTGCTAGGCTCTGTTGCACAGCATCTTGGAGAACACGCACTTGAAGAATGCCGTCTCTGTTCCGCAAAAGCTCTGCCACAGTGAAGGTGGAAGAAGCAGCCTGTGGCCACGGGCAGAGCTGGTCAACAGCTGCGCCTAACTTTCCCAAGCTGCGAGAGCATTCTCAGCCGAGTTCTGCTTTGACAGAGCTATTGCTGAACTTTTGCAGTCCCGGAGGCTGCTGAAACCAAGGCTGTGTTCTGCCTCTTCATTCTTGCCTTCCTGTGCTCCAGCGAGAAGTGAAGCTCTGGCACGGCATTCAGCTTTGCCGCCTCTCTGCACGGAAAGCACTAGACAGAACTAGTGTGCTTCGTGCATGCTCTCTCCTCGCTTTTATGGTCACTGCTCTGCTTTTTGCTTGGCAGCGTTCCAAGGGTCCACGGCATACCTCTTGCACAGCGAGAGGTGGCCGGCGAGGAATACTTGCTGGCTTAAGTCGTTCCATGCTCCAGGCATTCATCAGAGCAACACCATGGGGGAAAAGAGGGGGGAACATTGCAGGACAAATTTCTATGCTGGAACATGATTGTCTGCGAGACAGCTCTCCGCAGCGCTAGTATTTGGCCAGGCTGAAATCAGCGCCACGGGAAGCCAATCTGACAAGCGGAGTGCAACGAGCGCGGCGATATGGGGCCACTTGGCAGGTGGCCGAAGAAAGACGGCTGCCCCGCGAATGTGGTGCCAGAAGGCAATTTTCAGCAGGGCGTTCCGGGCGAGCTTAATGTGTAGCCGCAGTTGTTCTAGGCGAGATTGTAGCCGAGAAGCTTTCCGTCTCCATTCACGAGACAAGAAAAGCAGAACGCAATGGTCTAGAGGGTTGAGAAGAAAAGTGCTCGTAGCGAGCTCGTTGCGGCAGAAGCGAAAGCCAGGAGCAGCGTGCTCGCTGCGAGAAGTAGACGGCGCTTCGCCTCCTTGGGAAGGAAATCGCGTCTGGGCACGAACGGCAGCCAGCGAAGCTTCAGAACAGCAGGCTGTTCTGCTCAGCGTACGAGCCTGAAGTGAGTGGCAAGGGCTAAGGGGACAGTTCCAAGGCATCTAGCTTTCCTGCTAGCAATGCCATTTCTACCCTGCTGTGGAAAACATTGTCCTTTGCCCTTCTGCTCCGAGAGGCAGAGAGTACCTCGCCAGACGCAGTGCAGAGGGAAAGGACACCGTATCCGAGGGAGCGTGGCGCCGCTTAGGCGGGCAAAGCAGAAAGGTGCCGCCCGGCACGGGCTTTGACTCCCTGAGCTTCCTTGCTAGGACAGCAGCTGCCGAAAGCTGGCAACTAGGCTGCCAGAGTGCAGAATGTAGGCGGTCTGGCACGCCTGCTTGCCGAAAGCCAGGATCAGCGAGACAGCGTGCTAGGCTCTGTTGCACAGCATCTTGGAGAACACGCACTTGAAGAATGCCGTCTCTGTTCCGCAAAAGCTCTGCCACAGTGAAGGTGGAAGAAGCAGCCTGTGGCCACGGGCAGAGCTGGTCAACAGCTGCGCCTAACTTTCCCAAGCTGCGAGAGCATTCTCAGCCGAGTTCTGCTTTGACAGAGCTATTGCTGAACTTTTGCAGTCCCGGAGGCTGCTGAAACCAAGGCTGTGTTCTGCCTCTTCATTCTTGCCTTCCTGTGCTCCAGCGAGAAGTGAAGCTCTGGCACGGCATTCAGCTTTGCCGCCTCTCTGCACGGAAAGCACTAGACAGAACTAGTGTGCTTCGTGCATGCTCTCTCCTCGCTTTTATGGTCACTGCTCTGCTTTTTGCTTGGCAGCGTTCCAAGGGTCCACGGCATACCTCTTGCACAGCGAGAGGTGGCCGGCGAGGAATACTTGCTGGCTTAAGTCGTTCCATGCTCCAGGCATTCATCAGAGCAACACCATGGGGGAAAAGAGGGGGGAACATTGCAGGACAAATTTCTATGCTGGAACATGATTGTCTGCGAGACAGCTCTCCGCAGCGCTAGTATTTGGCCAGGCTGAAATCAGCGCCACGGGAAGCCAATCTGACAAGCGGAGTGCAACGAGCGCGGCGATATGGGGCCACTTGGCAGGTGGCCGAAGAAAGACGGCTGCCCCGCGAATGTGGTGCCAGAAGGCAAGTTTCAGCAGGGCGTTCCGGACGAGCTTAATGTGTAGCCGCAGTTGTTCTAGGCGAGATTGTAGCCGAGAAGCTTTCCGTCTCCATTCACGAGACAAGAAAAGCAGAACGCAATGGTCTAGAGGGTTGAGAAGAAAAGTGCTCGTAGCGAGCTCGTTGCGGCAGAAGCGAAAGCCAGGAGCAGCGTGCTCGCTGCGAGAAGTAGACGGCGCTTCGCCTCCTTGGGAAGGAAATGGCGTCTGGGCACGAACGGCAGCCAGCGAAGCTTCAGAACAGCAGGCTGTTCTGCTCAGCGTACGAGCCTGAAGTGAGTGGCAAGGGCTAAGGGGACAGTTCCAAGGCATCTAGCTTTCCTGCTAGCAATGCCATTTCTACCCTGCTGTGGAAAACATTGTCCTTTGCCCTTCTGCTCCGAGAGGCAGAGAGTACCTCGCCAGACGCAGTGCAGAGGGAAAGGACACCGTATCCGAGGGAGCGTGGCGCCGCTTAGGCGGGCAAAGCAGAAAGGTGCCGCCCGGCACGGGCTTTGACTCCCTGAGCTTCCTTGCTAGGACAGCAGCTGCCGAAAGCTGGCAACTAGGCTGCCAGAGTGCAGAATGTAGGCGGTCTGGCACGCCTGCTTGCCGAAAGCCAGGATCAGCGAGACAGCGTGCTAGGCTCTGTTGCACAGCATCTTGGAGAACACGCACTTGAAGAATGCCGTCTCTGTTCCGCAAAAGCTCTGCCACAGTGAAGCTGGAAGAAGCAGCCTGTGGCCACGGGCAGAGCTGGTCAACAGCTGCGCCTAACTTTCCCAAGCTGCGAGAGCATTCTCAGCCGAGTTCTGCTTTGACAGAGCTATTGCTGAACTTTTGCAGTCCCGGAGGCTGCTGAAACCAAGGCTGTGTTCTGCCTCTTCATTCTTGCCTTCCTGTGCTCCAGCGAGAAGTGAAGCTCTGGCACGGCATTCAGCTTTGCCGCCTCTCTGCACGGAAAGCACTAGACAGAACTAGTGTGCTTCGTGCATGCTCTCTCCTCGCTTTTATGGTCACTGCTCTGCTTTTTGCTTGGCAGCGTTCCAAGGGTCCACGGCATACCTCTTGCACAGCGAGAGGTGGCCGGCGAGGAATACTTGCTGGCTTAAGTCGTTCCATGCTCCAGGCATTCATCAGAGCAACACCATGGGGGAAAAGAGGGGGGAACATTGCAGGACAAATTTCTATGCTGGAACATGATTGTCTGCGAGACAGCTCTCCGCAGCGCTAGTATTTGGCCAGGCTGAAATCAGCGCCACGGGAAGCCAATCTGACAAGCGGAGTGCAACGAGCGCGGCGATATGGGGCCACTTGGCAGGTGGCCGAAGAAAGACGGCTGCCCCGCGAATGTGGTGCCAGAAGGCAATTTTCAGCAGGGCGTTCCGGGCGAGCTTAATGTGTAGCCGCAGTTGTTCTAGGCGAGATTGTAGCCGAGAAGCTTTCCGTCTCCATTCACGAGACAAGAAAAGCAGAACGCAATGGTCTAGAGGGTTGAGAAGAAAAGTGCTCGTAGCGAGCTCGTTGCGGCAGAAGCGAAAGCCAGGAGCAGCGTGCTCGCTGCGAGAAGTAGACGGCGCTTCGCCTCCTTGGGAAGGAAATGGCGTCTGGGCACGAACGGCAGCCAGCGAAGCTTCAGAACAGCAGGCTGTTCTGCTCAGCGTACGAGCCTGAAGTGAGTGGCAAGGGCTAAGGGGACAGTTCCAAGGCATCTAGCTTTCCTGCTAGCAATGCCATTTCTACCCTGCTGTGGAAAACATTGTCCTTTGCCCTTCTGCTCCGAGAGGCAGAGAGCACCTCGGCAGACGCAGTGCAGAGGGAAAGGACACAGTATCCGAGGGAGCGTGGCCCCGCTTAGGCGGGCAAAGCAGAAAGGTGCCGCCCGGCACTGGCTTTGACTCCCTGAGCTTCCTTGCTAGGACAGCAGCTGCCGAAAGCTGGCAACTAGGCTGCCAGAGTGCAGAATGTAGGCGGTCTGGCACGCCTGCTTGCCGAAAGCCAGGATCAGCGAGACAGCGTGCTAGGCTCTGTTTCACAGCACCTTGGAGAACACGCGCTTGAAGAATGCCGTCTCTGTTCCGCAAAAGCTCTGCCACAGTGAAGCTGGAAGAAGCAGCCTGTGGCCACGGGCAGAGCTGGTCAACAGCTGCGCCTAACTTTCCCAAGCTGCGAGAGCATTCTCAGCCGAGTTCTGCTTTGACAGAGCTATTGCTGAACTTTTGCGGTCCCGGAGGCTGCTGAAACCAAGGCTGTGTTCTGCCTCTTCATTCTTGCCTTCCTGTGCTCCAGCGAGAAGTGAAGCTCTGGCACGGCATTCAGCTTTGCCGCCTCTCTGCACGGAAAGCACTAGACAGAACTAGTGTGCTTCGTGCATGCTCTCTCCTCGCTTTTATGGTCACTGCTCTGCTTTTTGCTTGGCAGCGTTCCAAGGGTCCACGGCATACCTCTTGCGCAGCGAGAGGTGGCCGGCGAGGAATACTTGCTGGCTTAAGTCGTTCCATGCTCCAGGCATTCATCAGAGCAACACCATGGGGGAAAAGAGGGGGGAACATTGCAGGACAAATTTCTATGCTGGAACATGATTGTCTGCGAGACAGCTCTCCGCAGCGCTAGTATTTGGCCAGGCTGAAATCAGCGCCACGGGAAGCCAATCTGACAAGCGGAGTGCAACGAGCGCGGCGATATGGGGCCACTTGGCAGGTGGCCGAAGAAAGACGGCTGCCCCGCGAATGTGGTGCCAGAAAGCAAGTTTCAGCAGGGCGTTCCGGACGAGCTTAATGTGTAGCCGCAGTTGTTCTAGGCGAGATTGTAGCCGAGAAGCTTTCCGTCTCCATTCACGAGACAAGAAAAGCAGAACGCAATGGTCTAGAGGGTTGAGAAGAAAAGTGCTCGTAGCGAGCTCGTTGCGGCAGAAGCGAAAGCCAGGAGCAGCGTGCTCGCTGCGAGAAGTAGACGGCGCTTCGCCTCCTTGGGAAGGAAATGGCCTCTGGGCACGAACGGCAGCCAGCGAAGCTTCAGAACAGCAGGCTGTTCTGCTCAGCGTACGAGCCTGAAGTGAGTGGCAAGGGCTAAGGGGACAGTTCCAAGGCATCTAGCTTTCCTGCTAGCAATGCCATTTCTACCCTGCTGTGGAAAACATTGTCCTTTGCCCTTCTGCTCCGAGAGGCAGAGAGCACCTCGCCAGACGCAGTGCAGAGGGAAAGGACACCGTATCCGAGGGAGCGTGGCGCCGCTTAGGCGGGCAAAGCAGAAAGGTGCCGCCCGGCACTGGCTTTGACTCCCTGAGCTTCCTTGCTAGGACAGCAGCTGCCGAAAGCTGGCAACTAGGCTGCCAGAGTGCAGAATGTAGGCGGTCTGGCACGCCTGCTTGCCGAAAGCCAGGATCAGCGAGACAGCGTGCTAGGCTCTGTTGCACAGCACCTTGGAGAACACGCACTTGAAGAATGCCGTCTCTGTTCCGCAAAAGCTCTGCCACAGTGAAGCTGGAAGAAGCAGCCTGTGGCCACGGGCAGAGCTGGTCAACAGCTGCGCCTAACTTTCCCAAGCTGCGAGAGCATTCTCAGCCGAGTTCTGCTTTGACAGAGCTATTGCTGAACTTTTGCGGTCCCGGAGGCTGCTGAAACCAAGGCTGTGTTCTGCCTCTTCATTCTTGCCTTCCTGTGCTCCAGCGAGAAGTGAAGCTCTGGCACGGCATTCAGCTTTGCCGCCTCTCTGCACGGAAAGCACTAGACAGAACTAGTGTGCTTCGTGCATGCTCTCTCCTCGCTTTTATGGTCACTGCTCTGCTTTTTGCTTGGCAGCGTTCCAAGGGTCCACGGCATACCTCTTGCACAGCGAGAGGTGGCCGGCGAGGAATACTTGCTGGCTTAAGTCGTTCCATGCTCCAGGCATTCATCAGAGCAACACCATGGGGGAAAAGAGGGGGGAACATTGCAGGACAAATTTCTATGCTGGAACATGATTGTCTGCGAGACAGCTCTCCGCAGCGCTAGTATTTGGCCAGGCTGAAATCAGCGCCACGGGAAGCCAATCTGACAAGCGGAGTGCAACGAGCGCGGCGATATGGGGCCACTTGGCAGGTGGCCGAAGAAAGACGGCTGCCCCGCGAATGTGGTGCCAGAAGGCAATTTTCAGCAGGGCGTTCCGGGCGAGCTTAATGTGTAGCCGCAGTTGTTCTAGGCGAGATTGTAGCCGAGAAGCTTTCCGTCTCCATTCACGAGACAAGAAAAGCAGAACGCAATGGTCTAGAGGGTTGAGAAGAAAAGTGCTCGTAGCGAGCTCGTTGCGGCAGAAGCGAAAGCCAGGAGCAGCGTGCTCGCTGCGAGAAGTAGACGGCGCTTCGCCTCCTTGGGAAGGAAATCGCGTCTGGGCACGAACGGCAGCCAGCGAAGCTTCAGAACAGCAGGCTGTTCTGCTCAGCGTACGAGCCTGAAGTGAGTGGCAAGGGCTAAGGGGACAGTTCCAAGGCATCTAGCTTTCCTGCTAGCAATGCCATTTCTACCCTGCTGTGGAAAACATTGTCCTTTGCCCTTCTGCTCCGAGAGGCAGAGAGCACCTCGCCAGACGCAGTGCAGAGGGAAAGGACACCGTATCCGAGGGAGCGTGGCGCCGCTTAGGCGGGCAAAGCAGAAAGGTGCCGCCCGGCACGGGCTTTGACTCCCTGAGCTTCCTTGCTAGGACAGCAGCTGCCGAAAGCTGGCAACTAGGCTGCCAGAGTGCAGAATGTAGGCGGTCTGGCACGCCTGCTTGCCGAAAGCCAGGATCAGCGAGACAGCGTGCTAGGCTCTGTTTCACAGCACCTTGGAGAACACGCACTTGAAGAATGCCGTCTCTGTTCCGCAAAAGCTCTGCCACAGTGAAGCTGGAAGAAGCAGCCTGTGGCCACGGGCAGAGCTGGTCAACAGCTGCGCCTAACTTTCCCAAGCTGCGAGAGCATTCTCAGCCGAGTTCTGCTTTGACAGAGCTATTGCTGAACTTTTGCGGTCCCGGAGGCTGCTGAAACCAAGGCTGTGTTCTGCCTCTTCATTCTTGCCTTCCTGTGCTCCAGCGAGAAGTGAAGCTCTGGCACGGCATTCAGCTTTGCCGCCTCTCTGCACGGAAAGCACTAGACAGAACTAGTGTGCTTCGTGCATGCTCTCTCCTCGCTTTTATGGTCACTGCTCTGCTTTTTGCTTGGCAGCGTTCCAAGGGTCCACGGCATACCTCTTGCACAGCGAGAGGTGGCCGGCGAGGAATACTTGCTGGCTTAAGTCGTTCCATGCTCCAGGCATTCATCAGAGCAACACCATGGGGGAAAAGAGGGGGGAACATTGCAGGACAAATTTCTATGCTGGATCATGATTGTCTGCGAGACAGCTCTCCGCAGCGCTAGTATTTGGCCAGGCTGAAATCAGCGCCACGGGAAGCCAATCTGACAAGCGGAGTGCAACGAGCGCGGCGATATGGGGCCACTTGGCAGGTGGCCGAAGAAAGACGGCCGCCCCGCGAATGTGGTGCCAGAAGGCAAGTTTCAGCAGGGCGTTGCGGGCGAGCTTAATGTGTAGCCGCAGT